>NC_057405.1:22690317-22990317 GCF_019320065.1 Cervus canadensis
TGGTTGACAAGAGTCGGCCATGACTGAGTGACTCTCACGCATTCACTCACTGACTCGGCACCAGAGAGCAGGGAAGCAGATTTTCAGTTCAGTTTAGTTCAGTCGCTCAGTTGTGCCACGTCCAGTTCTAATTGCTGCTTCCTGACTTGCATATAGGTTTCTCAAGAGGCAGGTCAAGTGGTCTGGTACTCCCATCTCTTTCAGAATTTTACACAGTTTATTGTGATCCACACAGTCAAAGGCTTTGGTATAGTCAATCAAGCAGAAATAGATGTTTTTCTGGAACTCTCTTGCTTTTTCAATGATCCAGCAGATGTTGGCAATTTGATCTCTGGTTCCCCTGCCTTTTCTAAAACCAGCCTGAACATCTGGAAGTTCACGGTTCACGTATTGCTGAAGCCTGGCTTGGAGAATTTTGAGCATTACTTTACTAGCGTGTGAGATGAGTGCAATTGTGCAGTACTTTGAGCATTCTTCAGCATTGCCTTTCTTTGGATTTGGAATGAAAACTGACTTTTTCCGGTCCCCTGGCCACTGCTGATTTTTCCAAATTTGCTGACACATTGAGTGCAGCACTTTCACAGCATCACCTTTTAGGATTTGAAATAGCTCAACTGGAATTCCATCAGCTCCACTAGCTTTGTTCATAGTGATGCTTCCTAAGCCCCCCATGACTTCAGATTCCAGGATGTCTGGCTCTAGGTGAGTGATAGCACCATGATGATTGTCTGGGTCATGAAGATCTTTTTTGTATAGTTCTTCTGTGTATTCTTCCCGCCTCTTCTTAATATCTTCTCCTTCTTTCAGGACCATACCATTTCTGTCCTTTATTAAGACCATCTTCGCAGGAAATGTTCCCTTGGTATCTCTGATTTTCTTGAAGAGATCTCTAGTCTTGCCCATTCTATTGTTTTCCTCTATTTCTTTGCACTGATCGCTGAGGAAGGCCTTCTTATCTCTCCTTGCTGTTCTTTGGAACTCTGCATTCAAATGGGAAGATCTTTCACTTTCTCCTTTGCTTTTCGCTTCTCTTCTTTTCACAGCTATTTCTACGGCCTCCTGAGACAGCCATTTTGTTATTTTGCATTCATTTTTCTTGGGGATGGTCTTGATCCCTATCTTCTCTACACTGTCATGAACCTCCATCCATAGTTCATCATGCACCCTGTCAGATCTAGTCCTTTAAATCTATTTGTCACTTCCACTGTATAATCATAAGGGATTTGATTTAGGTCATACCTGAATGCTTTAGTGTTTTCCCCAGTCTCTTCCATTTAAGTCTGAATTTGGCAGTAAGTGTGATATTATGTAGCCATTAAAGGAATGAAAGTGGGTTCTTTGTAAAGATGTTGATGAATAGTCAGTCATACAGTGAAATGAGACAGAAATAACACACACTAAATATTGTATATTTACACGTAGATATGTGTGTACATATATATATGGGCTTCTATGGTAGTGAAGAGGAAAAGCTAAAATTTAAACCACCTCCTTCTCCTTCTGCCTCTGTAACTCAGCTGGCCCCTTGCAAAGTCTAGATCACGTAGGTCACGTGGTCTCAGAAAGTGGGGACTTGCAATACTAAGAACTGGAGTTTATCTCACTCACCCTTGTCCGGCTCTTTGCAATCCCCCCATCCCCTGCAAACCTGCTTCTTCATGCCTGTCCAGGCCAGGCATCGCCCCTCCCTATCTTGACCAAGGGTCTTGCACACGTGGAACCCCTTAGTTTAAACCAGCCTATTTACAGCTACTGTTGCCCACTACTGTCTGTCTATAAAAACTCTGTAATCCCTTTGTTCGGGACTCAGAGCCTGGAGTGTTAACTCCTCTGGGCCGCCGGCATAATCAACCTGAGCTCTCCAACTCTCCCAGTGTGGTGCTTGGTTTCTGCAACAGCAGCTCAGCTGGTAAAGAATCCTCCTGTGAGGCAGGAGACCCCAGTTCAATTCCTGGGTTGGGAAGATCCCCTGAGAAAGGATAGGCTACACACTCCACTATTTTTGGGCTGCCCGTGTGGCTCAGATGGTAAGGAAACTGCCTGCAATGTGGGAAACCTGACTTTGATCTCTGGTTTGGGAAGATACCCTGGAGAAGGGCACGGCAGCCCACTCTAGCATACCTGTGTGGAGAGTTCCCTTTGGCAGAGGAGCCTGCAGGATACAGCCCATTGCCAGAGGAGCCTGCAGGCTGCAGTGTGAACAGGATTCAGCAACTAAGCAAAGCATATATAGAAAAATGGGAGTGATCAACTTATCTACAGAGCTCAAGTAGAGGCACAGTACAGAGAACGAGACTGTGGACACAGCAGGGGAAACAGGAGGGGACAAATGGGACTAGCACTGACATATATACACTGCCATGTGTAATCAAATAGCTAGTGGAAAGCGGCTGTGTAGCATACGGAGCTCAGCTTCGTGCTCTGCATTGACCTCAGGAGGAGGAATGGGGGGGGGGAGGGAGGCTCAAAGGGGGCTGGATATATGTATACATATGAATGATTCACTTAATGTACAGCAGAGAGGAAATAACATGGTAGAATGATTATAAAACAATTTAAACAAGAAAAAAAGAGACCAGTAAAAATATGAATATCCAGAATTCCCTGCTGTTCCTGGTGCTATAACTCTGCGCTCCCAGTACCGGGCAGCAAGGAAATAGATTTTAAGTAAATGCGTCTTAATTAACTGCCCATCTAGAAGGAATAAAATCAAAAGTCAGTTCCAAGTGAACAGTGAATCTAAGTAGAAAGGGAAGAAAAACCAGTAGATGACATAAGGGAATCTCTTCATGATCTCAGGGAGGCAAAAATCCAAGGGCAGGGAATCATGTCTCTTGTACTCACTACCCAATCTCCAGTGTAGATGGGCAGTATTTACAGTGGGAACATAAAGGAAACTTCAACACCATCTGGGGAAATCGACACACATGCAAGTCATATAGTGTTAATGATCAGATTGAATGTCTCATAAATGTCACTTCTTATTCGTCTAACATCTAATGCAATCCTAATCAAGAACCATTCCGATGGAGTTTCAGGATAAACTGATTCTAAGTTTCACATAGAACAATGAGCAAGAATACCTAGGAAAGCCCTGAGGGAAAAAGATACCAGGTCCAGTGATGAGGCATGATAAGGCCTACCAGGAGATAAGACAGATTCAAAGCCATGACCATTATCAATTTTTGAACAATCCAGGCCACTACTATTACAAGCTCCATTATTGGCTTAGGGACCACTACCAAAAACACCATTACTAAGGCTGTCTTGTTAGGTGCCTCCCGATTCAGAGATCTCTGCTCTTTGCTTATTTCTTGTTTTTCACTCAGATCATTTATTAAAAGTGACAGCTGGGTGACCCCATTTATGTTGATGCAACACAAAAAGTCACATACATACTGAGAGCGTCAATAGCCTCTGTAGGCAGGTTAGAGGTGCACAGGTGGCAGGGGGAAATAAAACTGCAATTGGTGGACTTTCTTACATTCCTTTTATCTTTGAAAATTCTGTGTTGTCATGACAATACCTGGTTCTGCCTGAACTTAACTGTCTCAAATTTTGAGTTTACCAATACATTTTTCTCATGGAAATGTCTTCCTTAGACTATGTTAATGTGTTAAAAAAATCTTTTTGCATGGAAATCTGCCTTTCTTCAAGATTCCTGTCACCTGTTTTATGGCCAGGCATGACTCACTTTGTGCCAATGCTGTCTCAAAATCAATGTGGTAGGTGAGGCGCCTGGTGCAACTCTCTCAGCTTCGAGGCGTTTCTTTTCTCTAATGGCAACTTCCCTGGTGGCTCAGACCATAAAGCGTCTGCCTACAATGCGGGAGACCCGGATTCAATCCCTACGTCGGGAAGATCTCCTGGAGAAGGAAATGGCAACCCACTCCAGTATTCTTCCCTGGAAATTCCCATGGACGGAGGAACCTGGTAGGCTATAATCAGTCGATGGGGTCGAAAAGAGTCGGACACCACTGAGCAACTTCACTTTCACTTTTCTCTAATGAGAATTTGCTAATAGTTATAAAACTCCTTGCTAGAAACTAGCAACGGGGCACTCTTTTGCCCCCTTCTGATGTCTATGTCAGAAGCTTTCTCTATCTCTTTTATACTTTAATAAAACTTAATTGTATAAAAAGCTCTGAGCAATCAAGCCTCATCACTGGCCTCAGATCGGATTCCTCTTCTCCAGAGGCCAAGAATCCTGGTGTCATTCACAGTTCATCACAGCAACATTTCAATACAAAAAAGATCCTTCCAGAACTAAGAGTCTTTCAGTAGTACAGAGCTGAGGATTAAAAATGAAAATACATATGACCTCCTAATTTGTGTGGCTTCACATGTGGCACTATGTGGGTCAGGAAAATGCCCTGGAGGAGGGCATGGCAATCCATCCAGTATTCTTGCTTGGAGAATACCATGGACAGAGGAGCCTGGCAGGCGACAGCACATAGGGTCGCACAGAGTGGGACACCAATAAAGTGACCTTGCGCTCACACGCCCTAATTTGTCAGGAAATAGCTGGAGCAACACGCTGCTTTGACCTTGGAGTGCAGAATGAAGCAGGGCAAAGGATAACAGAATTGTGCCAAGTGAACACACTAGTCACAGCAAGTACCCTCTTCCAACATCACGAGAGACGACCCCACGCATGGACATCACCAGATGGTCAATAACAAAATCAGACTGATTATATTATTTGCAGCCAAAGATGGAGAAGCTGTATACAGTCAGCAAAACAAGACTGGGAGCTGACTGTGGCTCAATCATGAACTCCTTATTGTCAACTTCAGATTTCAATTGAAGAAAGTAGGGAAAACCAATAGACCATTCAGGTATGACCTAAATCATATCCCTTACAATCAGACAGTGGAAGTGAAAATAGATTCAGAGGATTAGATCTGGTAGACGGACTACCTGAAAAACTATGGACAGAAGTTGGTGACATTGTACACGGAGCAGTGATCAAGACCATCCCTAAGAAAAAGAAATCCAAAAAGGCAAAATGGCTGTTTGAGGAGGCCTTAAAAACAGCTATAAAAAGAAGAGAAGCGAAAGGCAAAGGAGGTAAGGAAAGATACACCCATTTGATGCAGAGTTCCAAAGAATAGGAAGGAGAGATCAGAAAGCCTTCCTCAGTGATCAATGCGAAGAAATAGCGGAAAACAAGAGACTATGAAAGAGAGGAATCGGGTGGAGAGGGAGTTGGGAGGGGGGATCGGGATGGGGAATACATGTAACTGCATGGCTGATCCATGTCAGTGTATGACAAAACCCACTGAAATGTTGTGAAGTAATTAGCCTCCAACTAATAAAAATTAATAAAAAAAAAAGAAAGAGTAGAGATAGCTCCAACAAAATTAGAGACACTAAGGGAACTTCTCATACCAAGAGAGGCACAATAAAAGACAGAAATCGTATAGACCTAACAGACATAGAAGATATTAAGACGAGGTGGCAAGAATACACAGAAGAATTATGGAAAAAAAGATCTTCACATCCCCAGATAATCACCATGGTGTGATCACTCACCTAGAGTCAGACATTCTGGAATTCGAAGTCAAATGGACCTTATGGAAGCATCGGCATGAACAAAGAAAGTGGAGGTGATGGAATTCCAGTTGAGCTATTTCAAATCCTAAAAGATGATGCTGTGAAAGTGCTGCACTCAGTATGCAAGCAAATTTGGAAAACTCAGCAGTGGCCACAGAACTGGAAAAGGTCACTTTTCATTCCAATCCCAAAGAAAGGCAATGGCAAAGAATGCTCAAACTACCACACTATTGCACTCATCTCACACGTTAGCGACGTAATGCTCAAAATTCTCCAAACAGGTCAAAAGTAAATGAATCGTGAACTTCCAGATGTTCAAGTTGTATTTAGAAAAAGTAGAGGAACCAGAGACCAAATTGCCAGCATTCCTGGCATCATTGGAAAAGGAAGAGAGTTCCAGAAAAACATCTCCCTCTGCCTAATTGACTACCCCAAAGCCATTGACTGTGTGGATCACAACAGACTGTGTAAAATTCTTCAAGAGATGGGAATACCAGACCACCTGACCTTCCTCATGAGAAATCTGTATGCAGGTCGAGAAGCAACAGTTAGACCTGGACATGGAACAACAGGCTGGTTCCAAATTGGGAAAGGAGTAAGTCAAGGCTGTATATTATCATTCTCTTTATTTAACTGATATGCAGAGTACATCAGGAGAAGTGCTGATGGATGCTTGGATGAAGCCCAAGCTGGAATCAAGAGTGCCAGGAGAAATATCAATAACCTCAGATATGCAGATGACACCACACTTATGGCAGAAAGCAAAGAGGAACTGAAGAGCATCTTGATGATGGTAAAAGAGAGAGAAAAAACTGGCTTGAAACTGAACATTTGAAAAAACAAAGATCATGGCATATGGTCCCATGACACCATGGCATATACACACGGAAACAGTGGAAACAGTGAGAAACATTATTATTTTGCACTCCAAAATCACTGCAGATTGTGACTGCTTCCAGCAAACTAAAAGAAGCTTGCTCCTAGGTAGAAAAGTTATGACCAACATAGACAGCATATTAAAAAGCAGAGACATTACTTTTCCAACAAAGGTCCATCTATGGAGTCAAAGCTATGGTTTTTCCAGTAGACATGCATGGATGTGAGAGTTGGACTCTAAAGAAAGCCGGGTGCCAAAGAATTGATGCTTTAGAACTGTGGTATTGGAGAAGGCTCTTGACAGTCCTTTGGACAGCAAAGAGATCAAACTAGTCTATCCTAAAGGCAATCAGTCCTGAATATTCACTGGAAGGACTGGTGCTGAACCAGAAACTCCAATAGTTTGGCCACCTGATGAGAAGAACTGACTTATCTGAAAAGACCCTGAGGCTGGGAAAGACTGATGGTGGGAGGAGAAGGGCATGACAGAGGAAGAGATGCTGGATAGCATCACCGACTCAATGGACATGAGTTTGAGTAATCTCTGGGAGTTGGTGAAGGACTGGGAGTTCTGGTGTGCTGTAGTCCATGGGTTCGCAAAGAGCTGGACACAACTGAGTAACTGAAGTGAACAGAACCCTAATTTGTTAGGAAATGATTGTCACACACAATATGAGGAGGGCTGAAATACACGTGCAGGTACAAAATGAACAATGAAAGCAACAAATTTGCACCCTCCAAACACTCTGATAGGCAGAACAGATACTAGACATGTGAAACAGCAGATACAAACAAACCTCTGTCATTCCTGAAGATGTGTTCATTAAGTAAAGTCTATGGAAGGGGTCTGTTTTGAAGATGCAAGTTCAATGAAACAGCTGCCTCTAGACATGCCTATCTTAAGAAAATTCCTACCTTGCCCCTGTCTAGATTTCACTTCAAAAAATGGATCAACCTCACCCTCCATATCTAGACACTTGGAAACTGTAACAAAATGGAAGGAACACAAAGGCAGCCGTGGTGCACCCACTCCCCAGCTGTGATCCGAGCTCACCTGTCCTTCAGTCCAGCTGCCTTTCTCACCAACGGGGATGGGACGGCTACTGGCAGGGCCACAGAGCTGTGTCTGCTCAAGTCAGGGTCACCTGAATGACCCGCCTGAAAGGCTGAAGTCTGAGCCACAGACCACACAGCGAGTGTATGTTGTGAACGTCCGGAGTCTAGGACAACACATTTCCCACCAGGACGGTGGAACCTTGGACTTCACTCATAGGCTGCCCTATTCTCCCCTCCCATTCATTTGGGAAGACTCAACTGCCTTCCCAGCCTTCAGTCCAGAAAGTTGTTTCAGTCTCTGAGAGCCAGGCTGACCTTGGGAACCTCTGCTCAGGGACAAGGTCCGGATGACCCGATGCACCCCTACAGGCTGGGTTACGGCTCTGCTGCACATCGGGAAGCAGATGAGCACTGGCCAGGTCAGGAGGGCAAGAGGCTGGTCCAGACAATGCCCTGGTGCCCAGCAAGTCTTCTTGAATTTCAGTTTCCCCATCTCTAAAAGTCAATGACCAGATTCCCCAACACCACTTGTTGAAGAAACTGTCTTTTTTTCCCCTCCATTGTGTGTTCCTTTTATATTTAATTCTGTATTTTAAGGAAAGATGGGATCCTAGCTGTTACCATGGCCCACCTTCACTGAAAACCTAGCTATAACCCATAGGAATGTCACTTTTTCAACTTTTTAAATATATTTTCAGGGAGTGAAATTCATTACAAAATTTATTATTTTTACATACACCTTTTGGAGGCTGTTTGTGGTGTCTGCATTATGAACATATTTCCTCACTGCTATAAAACTTCTGACAGACGATACTTGACACATGTAATTGTTATGTAGGGAACAGAAAAGTGTATACCTGACAACGGGGGAAAGTAGTGAATGTGATCAGTCAAAGTAGCTGTCATAGAAATGAATTTATCCTAGATTTACTTGGGCCTGGAGTGCTAGGCTAAAATGTAACACTCAATTGTTGCTATATTGGTCCCATGAAATCCTTTTACTGTTTCATTGCAAATTAGGTCAAGTATTAAGAAAAGTATCACCAAAAAATACATACTATGTAAGTCAGAGAAAGGCAACTATTGTATGCTAATGCATGGGTATGGAAACTACAAAGATTACTAGGCTAAAGATTAAATGTTACTGATGAACCTATTTGTAAGGCAGCTATGGAGACGCAGACATAGAGAACAGACCACAGACTTGTGGACACAGTCCAGGAACAGAGGGTGGGACCAACTGAGGAAACAGCATGGAGACATTTGTATTACTTTATGTAACCAGAGCAGGTGGGAATTTGCTCTGTGACACAGGGAGTTCAACCCAGTGCTCTGCGAGAACCTAGAGGCGTGGGATGGGCAGGGAGAAGGGAGGGGGTTTCAGCAGCAAGGGACATATGTGCACCCGTGGCTGAGTCACCCTGATGTATGTCAGAAACCAACACAAGGTTGTAAAATAATTGTTTTCCCATTAAAAAACTGGAAAGAAACACTATGTAGTAAACACAAAATTAAAGGCTATTGAGAAAGACAGACCAGCTTGATTTTCTATCATAGAAAAACATTTCTGGTGTTAATAGCATTTTCACTGCTATGACTACATCTGAAGAAGCTTTAAATAAATCCTTTAGACTGACCTTCATATAACAACATTATAGGCGACAAAAATTGACCTTTTTTTCTTTGAAGAGAGTAAAAAGTGAAATATTTGTTATGGTTATATTCTTTAATATCCATAAAAAAGATCAACTTCACTTTAAATACTTTTTGCTTTATCAAATAAGGTATAAAATATTCAATTATACATATGTAAACACTATTACTTTTAGAATCAGTCATCTCTTCATACTGAAAGCATGTTTCCAATGCTTCCACATTGATAACTATATGTCTGAAAAATCATGAACTCTGAAAATATAACACAGAAAAAGCACAATTGAGGCAGTGTGCCATCCTAATGAGGGAAGGTGATCCTGTCACCCCTAGTGATTAGTGAGGCTGAGCATGTAAAACTTACACATTTGTGTGTCTTTGGAGAAACGTCATAATGTTGAGCGTCCAGAAACATATCCAAGCATCCATGGTCATCTCATCTGTGACAAGGAAGGGGAAAACATACAAATGGGAACAACAAAGCCTCTTCAGTAAATGTCCATGGAAAACCAGACAGCTACATCCAAAGAATTCTATTGGTTTTTATCTCATACCACGTCAATATCAGTGAAACACATCAACCCAAAGACTGACGTTATGAGATTTCTAGAAATAAGCATAGGTCGTAGGCTCCTTAACATCACAGTATGCTTCACATTTGGTGGGCAGAAGCAGAAATGGGACTCTTCAAGTGAGGGAAACAGGAAAACAAACTACACCAATGGCTTTCCATCCAATTGAACAGCTTTGCAATGGAGAAGCTAAGCAGTCACAAATCACAAAAAGATGGTAAACTGAACATGAGAGACCACTTGCAAGTGGTGTATCTGATAAGGGGCTCACATGTAAAATAGAAAAAGCAAAAACAGCACTCAGGTCCCGAGATAACACACCCTTGTCCTTCCACCAAACCAACTCCAAGCTAAACCTTTCTCTCTCTCTAACCTGGACCTAAAACCTAACGCTAAGCTAAAAATTCACATGAGCGTTCAAAGCCATCCATCCATCCACAGGACAGACAGAGAGAAAGAAACAGGAAGACATAGACTGAATTCTTAAAGGAAAAGAAAGAGACACATCTAGAGAGAGACACTGAACAAAAGAGAGGAAATGACTAGATTGTACAGACTTTTCATAAATCTGTCTCGAAGATAGAGGCATGGACAATGCCCATCCACCAAAGATGGCCGAAATGACGCAAGGTAATAAGAGCAAAAGACAAGAATGCAGGGGGCCATTACAAGCTCCCACAGAAGCTAAGCTGGGACAATTGAACCAGAATCTTGATGGAAAAAGAGGACCACAAAGTTGGCTAGTCTTTTATATAAGAGAGAAGGTGACCTTCGAGACTTCCATTCAGTCTTCCAATTGGGGGGGTGGAGTCTTGAAAAGGCAGGAAGGGGAGTGTCTTTTCCTAGGTCCCAGAGCCCATCCAGGCCTGCTTCTGACCCATTCTGTGCTAGGTCAGCCCTTTATTGAATCCTTCCTTTGGGAAGTCTCAGTGCACAAGCTCCATGTGATACCAGCCCCAGGTGGAAAGGCATGGGGGTCTCGGAGGCCAACAGATCTGGGCAGGAGATGGGAGAATGACCCCCGCTCGGCAGATGGAAAGGCTGGGGAAGCCCTGAGGGGCACATGCTTGTCCAGGGCCACGTCACTAATGAGAAGGAGGAACCTGGTCGGAAAGCAGCTGTGTCCTCAGAGCTCAGGCCCTGGCGGCACCCAGGCCTCCCCCAAGGCTGAGGGCTGGGCAGTGTGCGTGCCACTGTGCCCGCACGGGGCCTAAGGGTGTGGTTGCACACTCAGAAACACACAGGTTCCCTTGGGGAGCTCTGTGTGAGGGACCTCAGCAACGAACCCAAGAAATGATGTCACTTCCTGGCAACAGAACTCAACAGAACCCAGAACCCAGGGACCCAGGCACCACTGCGAGAGGAGACCCCTGCCAGATCACTTGCTGCCAAGATGTTCTGCTGTTTGCCCCTGCCCAGAGGCCGGGGCCTCGGGAGGGCTCACAGGCAGAGTGTGTGGGATCGCTGGCGACGCTGGCTCAGGGCCCCCCGAGGAGGCCTCTGGCCCTTTGCCCGAAGGAACAGGAAGGTAACCCGGGAGCCCCAGGCCTGGCCCGGCCACCTCTCCCATCCCACCCGGGCAACCCCGAGTCCTTTCCCTGGGAATGGGGACGGGGGGTTCTCGGGGTGTGTCTGCCTCAAGCAAGCCCAGAAGGATGTGCGGTCAGAAGCCTGTGCACCGGTGGCGTCCCCACCCCAGGGGAGAGCAAGCTAGGCGGGATGGGGGAGTCCAGGCAGCGCTGGCTGCCCAGGCTGACCTGACGCCCTAAGAGGTGTCTCCTTCCTCCCGGGTGGGTATCTGAGCAGACACACATCTCTGCTGGGACCAGAAATTCAAGTGGGCAGAAGCAGCAGCCATACTGGCCAGGCCCAGCTTGGAAAACACCAAACAGGCCTGGCTGACGCTTACTGTCATTGCAGAGCTTTCCACCGGATGTGGCCGACGAGGGGGACACGCCGTCCACCTCATCGAGGGAGGGGTCAGAACCCCATCCCCTTGTCTGTGAGGCCCAGTGCAGGGTCCAGGTGAGCGTGCCCATGGAGGGGCCAGCCCAAGGGGGAGTGAAGAGCAAGAGGGGAAGGCCTCCCCAGAAACCACCCAGGACACACCGCGGGGCCCAGTCTTGGGCTGCTACGGGGCTCAGCACACCTGGCTCCGACCCAGAGCCCCGAGCACCCCTCCCTCTGAGGCAGCATGAGGACCTGGAGCCCAGCACGGCAGAGCACAGAGGTGAGGAGCCCGGGGCTGGGAATCTGAGTGTGTGGGGAGGGCGCTGAGCTTCCCAGGGAGGAGTCCTCCAGAGCTGGGGCTGGGCCTGGAGCAACGGCTGGCCTCCCACCATCTTGCAGACTGCAGTCAGAGAAGGCATCCTATGCTGGGTATTCTACTGGAAGTTCTGGGAAGCTTTAGAGCCCAGTTAGGCCCGTGACAAGGGAGACCTCTGGGTAATCTCTTCTTCTCTCCCAGCTCTAGCTCTGACCTTCCAACTCAACCAGGCTCCATTTCCAACACCTGTCCCTACAGAGGTGCTTGCTGCACGTGTAGGACCCAGGGATCCACTGAGGGGACATCGAGACTTGATCCATCCTGTCTCAGAGACACTGGGCCAGCTGGTTCCTGGCCACCACCCTGGGCAGATCGGACCTCTGTGCCTGCAGGACGCCCAGCCCCAGGCACCGATGTCCCTCCCCCTCGGCCCAAACGTCCACCTCCACCTGCACCTGCACCTGCTCGGGCTTTGGCAGGAGAACCCGAGTCAGGGCATGAGTTACCACCTCTGCAGGGAGAGCCTGCCCTGGCTCCTGCTCAACACCCAGACGCCCACGATGACTGACCAACCGCTGCAGGGACAACGGGCCCTCTTTTGGACAGAGACCCAGAGCCCGTTCTGGAAACACCAGGTCCAGGGGAGCCGTGGGCTCTGCAGCCGCTATCCCTGTCTGCCCCCCATGGATGCCATCAACTCGCTCCCCACCCAGGGGAGACTGACTTCCCTTCCCTTGAGGGTCTGTTTATTTGGTTTTTCTCTACCTATTTTGTGCTCTTTTACTTGTTCTATGGTGTTCTGTACTTTTCTTGGTTCAGTTTGAAAGAATAAAATTATTCATTTATTTAATAATAACAATGTCATAGTAACAATTATTGTTTAATAATTGTTATTGTTGTTAACAATTATCGTTGTCTAATAATAACAATTATTGAAAACGGCTGCAATCTGGGGACACTGAGGACCGACAAAGCGCTGTGTAACCATGGCCACCTTGTAGTTTCAGACCCTTTGAAGATTTCCGCCTCACCTCCCAGCAAACCCTGTATTCACGGCAAGCACTCCCTGTTCTTCCGTCTCCCTGACCACGAACAAACTTGAAACCTTTTCTCTTCATTTCTCCGTATATTCTGGGTGTCCCCATCAATGACTATCAGTGAAACAATGAGGTCCTTTTGTTCTGACTCCCCACATTTTCAAGGCTACGTTTGAGAATTCTTGTTTTGATTTTATTTGAAGTACCTTTGAGTATCTGAAAGGATGGTGTAGGTACTTTCAAGATATCATGGGCCAGATGAAGCCCTTTAGGCAAATGCCGTCATATTCCCCAGGCAGTCATTGCTGTTGTTAAGAATGACATCTCAGCCAGAACGCGAATGCTGAACTTTTCCTGTGGCACAAACAACGTCACATAACCAGCCAAGAAAGAGAGCTGGATAAACAAACAACCCCAACAACTAGGAAGCCATTCCTCAGGAGACAAGGCTAGAGAATGACCTAACATCCTGGTGACCCAAAAACCCTCTAGAAAATTCATGTTCTGGAAAGAAGAGAACACATGGGAAGAACGAAGGAGAGGCAATGCACATGGCCAGTCTAGCTTAGAGATGGCCTGACCGCTCCAATGGAGACGCACCACTGGAAACCCTTTGCAGACAGCAGTGATGGTCATCACCATGGTAACTGTTCCTGTCTGGTGACAACCTGCCCTGGGCACCAGCCGAGGGAGCAGACCTGCTTCTCGTCCTCTGGCCCCACACCACCCCCTCGTGAAGGCGGCTCAGGTGCCATCCTGCCCCGCCTGCCTGTCTGACTCATCCATGGGCTCTCACCACCTCCAGGGCAGGCCTCCACTTTCTCCTCTCTCTGCACCGTGAACCTGCACACAGTGGGCCTTCAGAACCTCAGGAGACTCGAGCCATTCCCACTATAGCCAGGACTCTCCCCAGGCATTCAAACGCCTGTGGAGTCACTTTGGCGCAAGCACAGGTTCCAGAACCCTGGAGGCTACGACACCCTCTCCACTGTGAAGAGTCAGGCCCCTTTGTACAGAGCTTCTGAGCTGTCAGATCTGAGCTGTTGTTTCATTGTCAGCTCTGTCCGTCCGGTGGCAGCCAGGCGGGCCACGCTGCAGACAAAGGAGCTCACAAGCTGAGTTTCAAGGGAGGTATGGCAAGGACAGCGATGGATAAAACAGGCTATAAACTGAGTGAGGGGCCCCACAACATGTGGAAAAGGCCTGTGATGTGCAAGTGGGGAGTAGGGCCCCCAAGGTCCACAGAAAGAGAGGTACTCGGGAGCAAAGGCCATTGGCATCTCCTGTAGCAGCTCCACATGGCAGCCCGTGAACAGTAGAATGCAAATGTGTTCACATGAGGGGAACTCTGTCACTTCCTCAGAAATCGAGAGAAAGGTCTCAGTGTCAGTGGGAATCTGGAGGGTGTGGTGGGGTGGATGAATCAAGGTGCCCCTCCTCTCTTCAGCTCAAACTGCTTTTGGAAATCTCAAAGCTACCACATGGCAGTTACCAAGTCAGGCCCCAACAATATCCAGTATGGGCTGATGCCTTAGCCTCTGACACACGGACAACCCACACCAGTGGCTTCCCTGCGTTCAAGCGGCAGGATCCGGGGTTCTGTTTGGGTACACACCTCCTTCCTGTAGCCACGTGACCCCCTTCTCTGAGCACCAGTCTCATGCTCTAGAATGAGGACATCGACTGCTCCCTTAGGAGGTTTCTATCTCAATCCTGTGAAGACTAATTTGGGTTATCCTAGAATTAAAATCTGACCCGAAGAGATATCACCTGAATCCAGATTAAACTGGAGTCTCCCAGTGGCAACTGGCATTTCTTCAGGAAGCCAGCCAAACCCCACACAGTTGCATTTCCAGGTCTCCACTTAGCCAGCTGGATAGAAAACCCAGCGAGATAAAAAAAAAAAAGAAAAAAAGAAAACCGAGCGAGGTTCAAACAAGCTGACAGACAAGCAGAAGAGGACTCACGAGCAGACGGCTTCCCTCACGTCTCAGGAGGAGCTCCGTGTCCACACCAGGAAGTACCGCTCTCAAACCCTGGGCTCAGCAGCGCCCTCATCCTCAGGCCGGCGGCTCTGCCCTGACGGGAGCTTGAAGGCCACCAACCGCCCCAGAGCGACCTCAGGCCTCTCCCGCTGCTGTAGCCTGACGTCACCTGGCCGCACCCCTTCCAGCAGAGCTAGACCTCTCTTTCCCTTGATTCCAGCGTGAGGCCCGTCCCTGGGCCCCGATTGGGCCCTGCCCCAGTCCTGAGCCAATCACAGTGGCCAGGGAGGGTGGAACACACCGATTGGCCAGATCCAGGTCATGTGACCTTACTCTCCGGACCCGTGGTAGCTGCTCATCCTGTGTCAGGGGTGGAGAGAGTCCGATGCGGAAGAGCAGGGCTGAGGGTCCCCTCACTGTGTCCATGTGCTCAGTTTCCTGGGAGGATCCTGCACATCCTCTCTACACACGTCTTTGTCTTCTGCAGACAAAATATTCATTACACACCTCTTCCTTTTCCAGGCCCTGTTTCATGCACCAACATTCCAGGGAGCAAGGCCTCCTGTTTGAAGGTAGATCCCCTCTTAGCATCTAGGATTTTTTGTGCTGTCATGTTAGAATATGGTCAGTCAACAAATACCCACAAGCACCGCCACATGCTGCTCTGTGTTTTCAGGATTATTGCCTGTTCTGAGTAGAGGGCATGGCCCAGGGGCCCCACAAATGGAGTGAATGTTGCCCAAGGAAGCACCTGATGCACTGAATCCTTGAATCACTTTGCTGTATACCTTAAACTAACAAATCTTTAAAAATCCGTAATACTTCAATTAAAAAGAAAGATATTCACTCATCAAAAGTTGTAAAATATGTCAAGTTTTCCTTTCAGTGTTGGTTCTTAGTATGTGTCTGACTGCTTTGGTGGTGGTTTGTGAGTCCGGGATCCAACTTTTTTTCCCAGTGGATGCAAAATAGCCCCAGTGGGCCTCCTCTCTCCATTTACATATTAAGAAGCATTTTTCAAAATCCCAAGTGGCAAGGGCTTCAGGTCTTTGGTGATTTGTGGAGCACCGCAGAGGCAGGTGTCCTTTTCTGTGTCTTCTCCATGCATTTGGCCATTGCCAGTTGCTAGTATACACAAGTGCCCCAGAAAGTTCTCTGTAGTGAACCATGTATGTTTCTGTGAGGACAGGGGTGTGAACACGGTGGTGGGACCGAGTCCATAGTGACCACTGACCATGCTCAGCAACCCCAACATTAAGTCAAGTGTGATAAAATCACATCTTATAAGGGATTTATACCTTTAACATTGTGAACTTCTAAAACCGAACATAAACAACCTGTTCAGATCATGCGCAAGGAAGTTAAATAGACATTTCTCCAAAGACACACAAATGTCCAGCATGTTAAAGATATTCAGTTTCACTAATCGCTAGGGAAGTCAAGGATCACCCTGCCCTGTTAAGATGGCACACTACATCAATTTGTGGGGGTTTTGCATTTATTTTTCAGAGTTTACCATTTTATATATCTATGAAATATAGTGTTGGGGAGAACAATATAGGGGTGGGGGAGAGAAAAGATTATAATGGGAATATAGGAGATTAGGTGAAATCATGTGTGAACCATTCAAAAATTGTAGAGCACCTTAGAATTTAAAAATCTTTCTCTAAAAATATTGAAATTTTAAACAGTCTTAAGTATGATGTTTCTTTTCTTTCATTTTATGTATTTGTTTTTGTCGCGTCTTACCTACTGCATGTTGGATCTTCACTGCGTTTTCCCAGACCCCTTGCTGTGGTGCACAGGCTCTCTGGTGTGTCGCGTGGCCTCCAGAGTGGGCAGGCCTCAGTAGTTGTGGTGTGTAGACCCAGTTGCTTCATGGCATGTGAGATTCCAGTTCCTGAGCCCCCTGAATTGCAAGGTGAACTCTCAACCACTGGGCCACCAGGGAAGTCCCTAGTTTTCATCTTGAGGTGATAAAAGTTTCTGAAATTACATAGTGTGATGGCTATTTTGAATGAAAATGGCCATATACACTATGCTAGTTGCTCAGTCCTGTCTGACTCCTTGCAACCCCATGAACAGTGGGGTGCATGTGTCTTTTCAAATTGTGGTTTTCTTAAGGTATTACCAAGTAATGGGATTGCTGTGTCATATGGTAGTCCTATTTTCAGATTTTATTTTTTTTTTTTTCAGATTTTTAACGAACCTCCATACTGCCCTCCAGAATAGCTGTATCAATGCACATTCCCAGCAAGAGCACATGAGGGTTCCCTTTTCTCTATATCCTCTCCTGCATTGTACATTTTTTGATGATGCCCATTGTGATTGGTGTGAGGTAATACCACATTTGGAGTTTCGATTTTCATTTCTCTAGTCCTGACAGAATAGTGAGTGAGGTTGAGCATCTTTTCATGGGTTTTTGGCCATCTATATGTCTTCTTTGGAAGACATCAAAGTCTTCTTCTATGTATCACCTCCATTGATCTTTATTTTTGTTCTTGTTCCACTGTCACACTGTCTTGATTACTGTAGCTTTCTGGTATCATCTAAAGTGAGGGAGTCTGATTGTTCCAGATTCATTTCTCATTCTTAAGATGACTTTGGCTATTTGGGTTCTTCTGTGGTTCCATCCAAATTGTAAAAATTAAAGTTCTACTTCTGTGAAAAATGCCATTGGTAACTTGACACGGATTGCATTGGCTCTCTAGATTGCTTTGGGTAGTAGAGTCATTTTCCCAATATTGATTCATTTAATCCAAGAACATGGTGTATCTCTCCATCTGTTTGTGTCATCTTTGATCTCTAAGCATAATGTTTTCATATTCACAGATTCTAAGTGTATCAGCAGTTCATTCCTTTATTAAGCTACTTCTGCATTGCTCAGACATAAATTGTTCATCTGTTGAGCAATTGCTTCTTTTCCTACCAAGTTTTGGTTATTTTAAGTAAAACTATTATAAACAGTTCAGTTCAATGCAGTTCAGTCGCTCAGTCGTGTCCGAGTCTTTGCAACCCCAGGGACTGCAGCATGCCAGGATTCCCTGTCCATCACTAATTCCTGGAGCCTACTCAAACTTATGTTCATTACGTCGGTGATGCCATCCAACCATCTCATCTTCTGTCATCCCCTTCTTCTCCCACCTTCAACCTTTCCCAGCATCAGGCTCTTCAAATCAGGCAGTTCTTTGCATCAGGTGGCTAAAGGATTGGCGTTTCAGCTTCAGCATCAGTCCTTCCAAGGAATATTCAGTACTGATTTCCTTTAGGATGGACTGGTTGGATCTCCTTGCAGTCCAAGGGACTCTCAAGAGTCGTCTTCAACACCACAGTTCAAAAGCATCAATTCATCGGCACTCAGCTTTATTTATAATCCAACTCCTATATCCATACATGACTAGGGAAAAACCATAGCTTGACTAGATGGACCTTCGTTGGCAAAGTCATGTCTTTGTTTTTTTATATGCTGTCTAGTTTCCTTGTAACTTTTCTGCCAAGGAGCAAGTGTCTTTTAATTTCCTGGCTGCAGTCACCATCTGCAGTTCTTTTGGAGCCCAAGAAAATAAAGTCTGTCACTCTTTCCACTGTTTCCCCATCTATTTGCCATGAAGTGATCTGACCAGATGCCATGATCTTAGTTTTATGAAAGTTGAGTTTTAAGCCAACTTTTACACTCTCCTCTTTCACTTTCATCAAGAGACTCTTTAGTTCTTTGCTTTCTGGCAGAAAACTGCTGTCATCTGAGGTTATTGTTAATTCTCCCAGCAATCTTGATTGCAGCTTGTGCTTCACACAGCCAAGCATTTTTCATGATGGACTCTGATAAATGGTGTCTTAATTGCTGCTAAAAGTCCACTTTTGGGTAGGCGGCCAGAGGGACAGTTAAAATCAATGATGAGAGAGTTGCCTCGTAGCATAATGGTTAGAATCTGACTCTTTCTCTGTTGTGACCAGAGTTCAATCCCTGGTTGGGAAACTGATATCCAACAAGCAGCATGGCCATAACAAACCCAAAACAAACCAAACAACTGAAAGCTGAGTATAAAAGTGCACTTAGTTGGAAAAGCTCCTCAGGTTCTGCTCTCTGATTTTCACTCTTCTCGCCCTCATTTTAGAAGGTTCTTGTTCCTTGTAAAGCTATTGTGCCAGAGTTTGAGACACCACCAGTTGTCTTGGCCTAGCCCTTCATAGGCTTCATCAGAGGGGCTTGGGTTAGAAAGAGAACCAAGGTAGTTACGCCCGTGTCCACCCTGGGAATAAGTCCCATCAGGGCACTGAGGCTCACATACTTAAGGGAAGCTCTGCCCTCAGGACTGGCCCACCGCCTTCTTTTCACATGCTGATCAGAGGCCCAGACACCGCCATCAGGGTTCCACTCCCCAGGGCCTGGATGTCAGGATGGCTTTGGGGTAGCAGGACCCTCTTACTCCTCTATCTGGCGGGACACCAGCATGTCTTAAAAGAGTCTGAGTGTTTTTGGTCTTAGGAAGCCTTGACCAGCATTGCCTGAATTAGGATTTCTGTTCCGAGCCAGAGACTGCAGTCATGCAATGACAGTGAAAGAGTTGAATCCTTACCACTAGACCAGTTGTCATTGACAAGACCCAGGCTGAGTGGCTTTGTAGAAGTGAATTTCCACAAATAAGCAGACAGGATTGAAACAAGTAAAGTGCTTATTAGGACAAAAAACACTCACTGTGAATAGACAAAATGGTGTGCTCAGAAAGAGGTTTCCCCATTGCGGCGGCTTAAATCACTTCTATGCAGGGTTTCTTGCAGGTTTCCTCTGGCCAATCATCTTGCTTTGTCTGGTTTTGAGTCCACATTGGGTTTATCTCAGGGTCCTTCCTGTGTGTGCATCTCTTAGCCAAATCAGGTTCTAGCAACGAAGTGTAAGGATAGTTGATGTCACTTACTGACTGTAGATTGGCACCCTCTCGCCCTTTGACCCTTTGGAGCTTTTCTGCACATGTGGAGTAGAAAAGGTCTCCTGGACCTTGAGAATGAGGACTCTGCGGTCTTTTATCTGTTATCTGAACAGGGATCAGCTCCTTTTCCCTCCTGGTGTTGTCTTCATCTTGTAGTATCTGTCCACATAGGAGAGCCTCCAGGTTCTCAGTCTGGGGCCTTCTCTTTTCTGCCTCATTTCCAGCTAGAGTGGGTGGAAGAATGGGGTGTGAGGTTACTCCATCAGCGTGGCATTCCATGTATGAAGGTCTGTGCATTTCCCCAGGTAACAACTCCCCACACCATCTTCCGAGGAAGCCTAAAGCTAGGATGTGGAGGGCTTATCTATATATCTTATCTCCCCTTCCTTGTCTATATCTTCCACTGTCACAGTGAGACCAGTCTCCCAGCATCTGCCATTTATCTGTGCATTGTACCCTTCCAGATGACATAAAAATTGGTTTCAGAATTGTTAGCTACTACACTTCCCTTGTGGCTCAACTGGTAAAGAATCCGCCTGCAGTGTGGAGACCTGGGTTCGATCTCTGGGTTGGGAAGATCCCCTGGAGAAGGGAAAGGCTACCCACTCCAGGATTTTGGCCTGGAGAATTATTCCATGAGGTCACAAAGAGTCAGACACAACTGAGTGACTTTCACTTCCACACTCTGGACAGAACTCCAGAAAACAAAGCCTGCTGCATAGGTATGGTCCATTTTGCCTTTAGTCTAAAGAGTCTCTTCATTTCTAAAGTTCATTTAGGTCAGCACCCCTTCCTCATCCCCTATGGTGAAGTTTTCGCATGCATTTCTAATACAGTTAGATTCTGTTGTATTTGGCGTTCCATTCTATGCACTCTTATAGCCTAAAGAAGGAAATTTGAATATATCATGATTGACCCCTTAGACTACATGAATTGATATGTTTAGCAAAAGCACATTAACAGGAATCTATCTAAAGGATCACTTCAAATTCGCACCCCAGGATCTCTTTTCACATCTGTGGAGATTTCCCTTTCCAAGAATGTCATCAATGGGGTCATACTGTACTCAGCCTCTTCAGACTGCATTCTTTCACTTAGCCATATGCATCGAACAATTATCCCTGTCTTTCAAAGGCTGACTTTTCACTCCTGTCCACTACTGAGTATTATTTCTTTGCATGTGTGTAGGAGGAAAAACAATTTCCCTCTGCCCTTTTGGTTCTTGGTTGAGCCTTCCTTCTCCATAATTAAAGCCAAATTATCAGGAGGGAAACAGAAGTTTAATAACATGTATATCTCTTGCATACAGGGAAGATGCCAAGGAAAACTGAATGACTTCCTGCAGTGACCAAAGCCATCACCATATGTATCGTCTTCAGCTAAAAACATATGAAAGACCTTGGGGAAAGCGGGGAGGCCAGTTATGGCAGGTTATCATGGAAAGCACAGTAAAAAAGCTTATGATTCTCTGCAGACTTATGTCAGGACCTCTTCACTGAGAAGAGTTCCTTCAGATGGAACTATCCTATTTCAGGTGCAAAGAGGGACATACCCTTACAAACAGAGACTTCCCTACTAAAGGTAAATGGAACTCACAAAAGGGCAACCTCCGGCTCCCCTGGTGTTCTACTGCTTAAGGAGCTGCCTGCTAATGCATGGGATACGGGTTTGATTCTTTGTCCAGGAGTATCTCAGAGTAGGTAAGCTACTCATCACATGCCTCAGAGTAGCTAAGCTTATCCACCACAACTTCTGAGCCAGCGCTCTACAGCCTGGGAGTCACAACTCCTAAACACATGCAGCACAACGACTGAAGCCTGGACACCTGGACCCGTGCTCTGCAACAAGAGTAGCCCCACTCACCAAAACTAGAGGAAGCCCTCTCAAAGCAATGAAGACCTAGCACGGCCAAAATAAATTAATAAATCTTAAAATAAAAAAGGGCAACTTCTACTCAGGTTTTTTTTTTTTTTTTTTAACTTCATTGAATTAAACAGAGCAAACTAACCCTATATCAGAGACACATTTTAGGGGGACATGTTCTGCCCCCCTTGACTTGGATGTAAACCAATTTACCTACACATTCATCTTCTGAAGGATATCATGATTTCTTAAAATTTATAGCCATTTTGAACAGAACTGTTTTGCATAATTACGTCCTTGTTTGCATTTTCAGAGCACTTGCCTAAATACTGAAAGCATGATTGTCAAGTCCCAATGTGAGACTTGTTTAACTTTGCGGAAAAACTACCAAACTGCCTCAGAATGTGAAGCATTCCACCATGCATTCCACCAGCAATGAGGGGTAAGTCCTATTGTTGCTCACCCTCCAGTGATAGGTTTTATCATATATTTGGAGTTTAGTAGTCCTGACAGTTGTGGTGTGATATGTCATGATTTTAATCTGTAATTCCCAGATGGTACATGATGTTGAACCTACGTGATATTACTAACAACTAAGGAAATTCTGAAATGTGCTGCAAAGTGAGTATACTTTGAAGTCACTATGCTAACTGAAACAAGTCAGACAGAAAAGTACAGACACTCTATTATTCCACTACGAAGTGTCCATGTAAGTCTACTGCAAAGCCAAAGTAGAATAAGGGTGCCAGCAGTGAGGGGAGTTAGACCTGTTGGTTTTGGACAAGGTCCAATGACTGCGTATGATGGTGGTGGTGATGGTGGTAGACGTTCCATCGTATCCAGCTCTTGTGAGCCCATGGACTGTAGCCAACCAGGCTCCTCTTTCCATGGAGTTCTCTAGGCAAGAAACTGCAGTGGGTGGAATTCCCTTCTCTAGGGCATGAGCCTCTGGCAAACCTCCAGCTTCACCTGGCAGAACTCTAAGCCAGATGCCATTGCCCCAGTTGAGTTCAGGTCAGTCACTCAGTCATGTCTGACTCTTCCCTCTCCAGATGAGCCTGGACTACCCAGGGGAGACAGGACACAGCCAGTAGCAGCACCTTCTCACATAGTTTTCCTGCTCAGCACCTATCACCATTTCTACACTCTTGGTCTGTCTCCTTTAGCTCTGAGAGCTCAAGGCTTCTTGGAAGTGAGGTGTTTTCCTTCTCAGAAAATGGAACCTGGCACACAGTCCCATGCATCATCCTGCCAGCCAAGGACACCAGCTCCTCTTACTGAAGAGCCAAGTGTCATACATGTCCTATACAAGTCCTCAAATTAACAACAGCAATGCCAACGAGAAGACCTAGGGTCAGGGAGGGCTGAGGGTTAGTGAAGTTATCACCAGACTCACTAGACTGCCAGCTGCTAAGGCAGCAACTTCCTACTGGTCTGACCTCTTGGGGGTCATTTCCTGGACCTGGTGACAAGGCACCTGGGGGACACTGTGGCACTGTGATCAGCAGGTACTGAGACCTGGAGGGAAAAGTGGAAATGGACAGAAGGTAGATTCTGCAGCAAGAGCTGACTCTCTGCGTTGATGTGTTTGCCTTAGAATTTTAAATGGAACTGTGTAGTGGTGAGGTTATTTAATCCTTGACCAAGACTTTGGACTTCGCATGCTCTTGAATTTTTATTTATTTTGCTCTCACTAAGGTTTCTTGGTTTTCCCAAAACTTCAGAAGTGTAGGGAGTATGGGGGAGGAAGGGAGTGAGTGATCAAAAAAATTTGAATCCTAGTTCTAAACTATGAGAGTCTAAAATATTGGCAGTTACGAAAAGATGTCCCTCCTCCAAGAATTTAGTTCTGCAAATAGTTAGGCCTTCAGAGATTGAGCTTGGCGGGTGAAATATTCATTTGCCTATTCCATATTGCATAGTGCACCATCCTTAATTTCGGTCTCTAAAATCTAAATTAATGAGGACATCTTCTAGTAAAGACAGTCTGTGTTGTCCTGCCACCACCAACATGCAATCTTAACACCAAAGGAAGAAAAAGAAGAGCATAAAAGGATAATACAGTACAGCTTCCAGAAACCAGAACCTTTCTCAACTCACCCTCATTCCACCCCCATTCTGCCTCCACTGACGTATTTCAATCTGCCGTCATAATTCACCTGCAAGTGCGTGTGTGTGCTCAGTCACTTCAGTCACGTCTGATGTTGTGTGACCCCATAAACTTTAGCCCACCAGGCTTCTCTGTCCATGGATTCTCCAGGCAAGAACATTGGAGTGGGTTGCCATGCCTTCCTCCAGAGGATCTTCCTGACCCAGGGCTCAAGCCTGAGTCTGTTACGTCTCCTACACTGGCAGGTGGGTTCTTTACCACCAGAGTCACCTGGGAAGCCCCGGCTCAAGTGCACTTAACAGGAAATGCACTCCAGGCCTGTTTGTTCTGTCATCAGTCAAAACCCACCAAGATCTGGTCAGAACCAAAAGAAGCAAATGATGAAAATTTTGTGAAGACAAACTACACTCAAGGATTCTCTATGCCCACAACTAGTTCATTCACACACGGCTCTAATGGGGAGAGTGTAACTCTGTCTAGGCAAAGGTGTGCTCAGCTCCCAGCCTGATGGTCATTAGGTCACCTTGACTAGGCTTCCCTTCTAGGCCAAAGCTATTCATGGAGTGTAATGTGGACTACAAATTCAAGCTCCATATAAAACCTTAAATTTTCTAGTATCCACATTTAAAAAGCAAAAAGAAGCAGCTGAAATTAATATTCAAATCATATTTTAATCCAGCATACAAAAAATATTATCATTTCAATACATGATCAGTATGTCACAACTCATGGGTTGCATGCAGATAAAGCTGTCCTTATGTTTATGACAAAATACCTTCCTTTTGAAGACCAAGTGCCTCTCTTGGGATGTGAAGTGGAAATTGGAACCCCTTTTCCTTGGGAGTGAGCCTGTCACTAACACTCATCACAAGCTCTGTATATGAATAATTATTCACAACCACTACTAAGTGTGATCAAAAGTCTCCGATGAACAAAAGCCCAGGACTTCACAGGTGAATGCTATCGAAGGTTTAGTGATGAGTTAACACCCATCCTGATCAAAGTCTTTCAAAAACTGCAAGCTGGGGGACACTCCCAAACTCATTCTGTGAGACTGCCATCACAGTGATACCAAAGCCAACAGAAATACCACACGGAGAAGAAAATAAAAAGCCAATACCACTGATGAACATAGATGCAAAAAGCTTGAACAAAACACTAGAAAAACAACAACAACAACAACACACAAAGCTACATGAAAAGAATCACACACCAAGTTCAAGTGGAGTTTATCCCAGGGTGTGTAAATTTTTCACTATATGCAAATCAATTAGATACACTGTATTAAGTAATTGAAAGATAAAAATCATATGATAATTTCAATAGGTGCAGAAAATTTTTTTCACAAAATTCAACAGCAATTTATGATTTAAAAAAAAAAAAACTCTCAGAAATGGGCACTCTCCAGAAAATAGGCACCAGAAGGAGCCTACCTCAACATAATAAAGATCATATATGATAATCTCACAGCAAACATTATTCTTGATGGTGAAAACCTGAAAGTATTTCCTCTAAGATCATGAACAACCAGGGTGCCTACTCTCCCTGTTATTATACAATACAGTTTTGTAAGTCATAGCCAGAACAATCAGACAAGAAAAAGAAATAAAAGCAATCCAGATTATAAAACAAGAATTAAAATTCTCATTGTTTGCAGATGACCTGTTTCCATACATAGAAAACCCTAAAGATACAATCAGAGAATTAGAAGAGCTAATCAATGAATTTAGTAAAGCACAGGACACATAATTCATACACAGAAATCCCTTGCATTCCTATACAACACCAATGAAAGATCAGAAAGAGAAAATAAGGAAACAGTATCATTCACAACTGCAAGAAGAATAAAATACCTAGGAATAAGCCTACCTAAAGAGACAAAACATGCATATGCAGTAAGAAATGCTGTATGATGAAAGATATCAAAGATGATACAATATTGTGAAAGAATCAATATTGTGAAAATGACTGTAATACCCAAAGCAATCTGAAGATTCAATTCATCTCTATCAAATTACCAATGGCATTTTTCAAAGAACTAGAACATATAATTTTGTAATTTGTATGGGAAAACAACAAGACCCCTAATAGCCAAAGCAATCTTGAGAAAGAAAGGTGGAACTAGAGGTATCAACTTTTCTGACTTCAGACTATACTCCAAAGCTAGTGTCATCAAGACAAGATGGTCGTGGCACAAGATCAGAAATATATATTGATCTAAGAAGATACCAAGCTGAGAGATAAACTCATGCACCTAAAGATACCTTTTCTTTCACAAAGGAGGCAAGAATATACAATGGATAAAAGACAGAAAAGAGATCCTCTTCAATAAGTGGTGCTGGGGAAACCGGACAGCTACAAGTACAAGAATCAAATTAGAACACTTCTTAGCACTATATGCAAAAGTAAATGCAAGATTGAATAAAGACCTGAATGTAAGGCCAGAAACTATAAAACCTTAGAGGAAAACATAGGCAGAACACTCGGACATATATCAAAGCAAGATCCTCTTTGACCCACCTCCTAGAGTAATAGAAATGGACAAACAAACAAACAAAAAACACACAAATGGCATTTAGCTAAACTTCAAAGTATTTAAGCAGCAAAGAAAACTATAAACAAGATGAAAAGACAACTGTCAGTATGGGAGAAAATAATTGCAAATGAAGCAACTGAAAAATGATTCATCTCAAAGGTTACAGGTGGATCATACAGTTTGCTCTCAGAAAAACAAACAACCAGTTAAGAAGTAAGCAGAAGACTTAAACAGACATTTCTTCAAAGAAGACATTAAGAGGGCCAACAAGCATATGAAAAGATGATAACACTGCCCATTATTAAAGAAATGCCAATCAAAACTACATGAGCTATCATGTCGCACCAGTTAGAATGGCCATCATCAAAAATTCTACAAACAATAAATGCTGGACAGGAAATGGGAAAAAGAGAAGCCTCTTGCACTGTTGGAGGGAATAGAAATGGATATAGCCAATTAGGAGAACACTATGGAGGTTTCTTTATAAATGAAGAATAAAACTATCATATGTCCAAACAATCCCCTCCTGGGCATATACCCTGAAATAATAATAATTGAAAAAAGACATGTACCCCAATGTTCATTGCAGCACAATTTACACAGCCAGGGCATGGAAGCAACCAAGATGTCCATCGACAGATGCATGGATAAAGAAGTTGTGGAACATATACACAATGGAATATTACTGAGCCCTCAAAAGGATCAAACACAAGTAAGTATAACTGAGGTGGATGAATCCAGAGCCTTTGATACAGACTGAACTAAGTCAGAAAGAGATAAACAAATATCATATACCAGTGGATATTTGTGGAATCTTGGGAAATGGTACTGGTGAACTTTTTTGCAAGGCAGAAATAGATACACAGATGCAGAGGAAAGACTTGTCTGCCTAGCTATGGTAGGACAGGGTGTGACAAATTGAGAGAATAGCATGGAAACATAGGCAGTACCATATGTAAAATAGCTAGCTAGTGGGAAGTTGGTATATAATGTAGGGAGCCCAACACAGTGCTCTGTGATGACCTAGAAGGGTGGGATGGCAGGAGGTGGGAGGGAGGCTCACCAGAGGAGAGATATATATATATATATATTTACTTACAACTGATTCCTGTTGTTGTATGAGGGAAAGCAACTAAACATTGTAAAGCAGTTATTCCTCAATTAAAAATAAAGAAATTTGAAAACTTTCACTCAATATATCTGCACTATCATCTAAACTCTATGGGATCATCTATTCATAGCTACTTACCCAATAAATTTTAGTGCTTATTCATTCCTTAATGATTTTGAAATATGATTTTAATAGCTACACCCTATTCCTCAATATCTTACATAAATTAGAAACTTTTCAGCCCTCATCATAGAAATATAATACCAAAATAGATTTATATTTAAAATTAAACCTTTCATGTCAAATTCAGTTTAAAGAGAATTCCTCTGAAGATCTAAAATTCTTATGAAAAGTCATTATTTGGAGTTTTTTTTTTTTTTATCTGTTATGCTTTATTGTCATTTTGTTCTAACGACTCTTTTATTTCTGTAATCTTTCCTTTGACTGTAGTTTTTCAGTGAATTAACATTTTAAATTTAAATTTAAAGAATGTCAAAAGGGATTCTTGTGTGTTCGTCACTCAGCCGTGCCCAATTCTTTGTGACTTATGGACTGTATTTTGACAGGTCCTTCTGTCCAAACAATTCTCCCGGCAAGAATACTGGAGTGGGTAACCATTCCCTTCTCCACGGGACCTTCCTGACCCAGGGATCAAACCTGGGTCTCCCGCATGGTAGGCAGATTCTCTAACATCTGAACCACCAGAAAAGCCTGACCATGGTGTAAATGGATGCAGACATCCTCAAAAGAATATTAGCAAACCAAATTCAAGTATCCATTAAAAGAATCATACACTATGCAGCTGCTGCTGCAAAGTCACTTCAGTCACGTCCGACCCTTAGCGACCCCATGGACTGCAGTCTACCAGGCTCCTCTGTCCATGGGATTTTTCAGGTGAGAGTACTGGAGTGGGTTGCCATTGCCTTCTCCATCATACACTATAATCAAATGGAATTATTTCTAGGGATGCAAGGATGGCATTATCTGTAAATCAATCAATGTGATACAGCATATGAACAAAATAAAGAATAAAAATCATATGATCACCTCAAAAGTTGCAGCAAAAGCTCTTGATCAAGTGTAATATCTATGTATCATCCCAACTTTCAATAAAGTGTTTATACATGGAACATACTAAAGGCAATATAAGACAAGACCACAGCTAACATCCGACTAAGTGGTAAAAAGTTGAAAGTTTTCCCTAAAAGATCAGGAATCATACAAGCATGTTCACTCTCGCCAATTTTATTCACCATAGTATTGGAAGTCCTCCCCAGAACAATTAGGCAAGAAAAGAAAATAAAGGCATCTGCATTGGAACAGAAGATGTAAAATATCACTTTTCGATTATTACCTGATATTACATGAAACCCTAAAAAATCCACCAGAAAACAACTATTAGAACTAATAAATTCAGCAAGATAATGGGAGATGAACCATCAGAGAGAGAAATGAAGAAAACAGTCCCATTTACAAATGCATCAAAAGGAATAAAATACCTTGAAATAAATGTAAACCAGGAGCTGAACGACTTGCACAGAGTCATGGACTCCAAGACAGGAATTCTGGGTTGAAATCCCAGCTCACTCGTTAACCTGCTGAGTGACCCTGGGCAAATGACACAATGATCTGAGGCTCAATCATTTCAACTGCAAAATGGACACAAAACCAGTACCTCCTTCCAGGGTTGTGAAACTAAAAGAAATGCTTATTTAGACCAGGGGGGTGAAGGGTCAGTAGCAGCCTCTCCTTGTGTGAAACTTTTCTGGGACTGGGCTCTCCTCAATCTGTGGGTGAGGGTCCAGTGTGGAGCTGGGAAGCCAGATGGGACTGGATGTGGACCGAGGCAAAAAAAACCAACTAGTTTTTTCTGGGGTGGGGAGGGGGGGAGGGTGGCAGGGAAGCCGCCTCCTTTCCAGATCTCAGAGTGGGGCCTGAACCAAGGGCCCGGGGGTGCACAGTCCGAAGTGAACTCTGAACACCCCCCCACACACACACAGCAGGCATGGAGCCTTCCTGGCTGGAACCTTCTCTCTGGTCCAGTGTGATGTGGTGCTGCTCTGAATTCTCCTTGTCTCCACCAGGCAAAGAGCTCCCGGGAGCTGGAGGTCTATTAAGGCACAGGTGCCTGAGTGTCAGAATGACACAAGGACTAAGAGAATTGAAAATGAACTATATTGACAAAAATGACAGAAGTACAGACGAGGCAAGGGGTGGAAAGCACAGGTACTGACTGCCTTTCATGCCTTTACCAGGAATGTATCAGAAATATCCCCACACCAGCTCAAGAGAGCCCAAATGGTAGAAATATCATGGAAAATCAGGCTGTGGATCTAATCTCTACACTGCTGGTTCCAGAGACCCAAGTTTCAACCCTTCAAACTTCTTGTGGGCAGCCAGACATCAAAGGAAGAAACACAGCCCTTGCCTTAGGAAGTTACAGCCAGATTTAACATTGGGGTTGCTCAGCATGGTCAGTGGTCACCACGGACTCAGCCCCACCTCCATGCTCACATTGTCTGTCTTCACAGAAACATACATAGTTCACTACAGAGAACTTTCTGGGGGCACTTGTGTATACTAGGAACTGGCAATGGTGACATGGGAGGAGAAGACACAGAAAAGGACACCTGCCTCTGGGGTGCTCCACAAATAACCAAAGATCTGAAGTTCTTAATACTTGGGGGTTTGAAAATTGTTTCTTAATATGTAAATGGAGAATGGAAGCCCATTGGGACTATTTGGTATCCATTGGGAATACCAACTGGGAAAGTAAGTTGAATCCCTGCCTCACAAAACACCACCAAGGCAATTAGAAACATACCAATACTTGAAAGGAAACCCTGACAAATTTTTGAACTATTTTTGATGAGTGGATTTTTTTTTTAACTTGAGGTATTGTTGACTTTTAATGATTTTTTAGTTAAAGGTGTACAGCTAAAGGATTCAGTGATTTGGTGTCTCAGGTGTTTCCTTGGACAAACTTCACTCCCTTTGACAGGACCTTGGGCCATGTCCTCTACTCAGAACAGGTAATAATCCTGAAAACACAGAGCAGCATGTGATGTTGCTCACTGGTGTTTTCTGACAAAATTAATTATTCTAACATGACACAAAAAACAAACGTAGAGACTAGCAGAGGATCTCCAAACATATCTTCAAACAGGAGGCCTTGCTCCCTTGAATGTGGTACGTGAAACGGCTTGGAAAGAGAAGAGGTGGTCATGAATATTTTCTCTGTAGCAGACAAACCAGTGTGCAGAGAGGAGCAGGCACATCCCAGGACACTGAGCACATGGACACAGTGACTGGATGCTCAGCCTTGCTCTTGGGGCATTGCACTGTCTCCACCCCTGACACAGGCTAAGCAGCTCCCACATATCCTGGAGATTACAGTCACATGACCTGGACCTGGCCAATCGGTGTGTTCTGTCCTCTCTGGCCACCTTGATTGGCTCAGGACTAGTGCAGTGACCAATCAGGGCCCAGGGCCGGGCCCCAAACTGGAATCAAGGGGAAGAGGATTTCTCCTTCTGCCAGAAGGGGTGGGGCCGGGTGACGTCAGGCTACAGCAGTGGGCGGGGCATGAGGTCAGCCTGGGGCCGTTGGTGACCTTCGTGCTCCCATCAGGCCAGAGCCGCCGACCTGAGGATGAGGGCGCTGCTGAGCCCAGGGGTTGAGAGCGCCCGTTCCTGCTGTGGTCCCGGAGCTCCACCTGAGACCTGAGGGAAGCCGTCTGCCTGTGAGTCCTCTTCTGCTTGTCTGTAGCTTCTTTGAACCCCACTGGGCTTTCTGTCCAGCGGGCTAAGTGGAGATCCTGGAGATGCAATTGTGTGGGGTTTGGCTGGCTTCAGGAAGAAATGCCGGATGCCACTGGAGACGCCAGTTATTCCGGATTCAGCCGATATCTCTAAGGGCTAGATACTAATTCTCGGATAACCCAAATTAGTCTTCACAGGATTAAGATAGCAACGTGCTAAGGAGAAATAGATGTCCTCTTTCTAGAGCGTGAACCTGGCGCTCAGAGAAGGGGGTAACGTGGCTACAGCAAAGAGGTGTGTACCAGACAGAACCTCCAGATCTTGCGGTTTGAACTCAGGGAAGACACTGGTGTGGCTTTTATCTGTGACAGGGGCTAAGGCACCCAGCCCACATTAGTTACTGTGGGGACCTGACTTGGTAAATGCCATCTGGTAGCTTTGAGACTCACAAAAGCAGTTTGCAGTGAAGAGAGGAAGGGCACCTCCCTTTATCCACCCCACCACACCCTCCAGATTCCCACATACCCTGATCTCTTTCTCTTGGGTTCTGAGGCAGTTACAGAGTCATGCTCATGTGACCACATTGCTGTCTACTGTTCATGAGCTGCCATCTGGGGCTGCTACAGGAGAGGCCAAGGGCCTTTGCTCCCGAGTACCTCTCTTCTGTTGGACCTTGGGGGCCCTACTCCCCACTTGCACTTGCACACCACAGTCCTTTCCAAGTATTGTGGGGACCCTCACTCAGTTTGCAGCCCATTGTATCCATTGCTGTCCTTTTGATGCCTTCCCTGAAACTCAGCTTGTGATCTCCTTTGTAGCAGTGTGGCCCACCTGGCTTCTACTGGATGGTCAGAGCTGACAATGAAACAACAGCTCAGGTCTGACAGCTCAGAAGCTCTGTCAAAAGGGACCTGACTCTTCACAGTGGAGAGGGTGTCGTAGCCTCCAGGGTTCTGGAACCCGTGCTTGGGCCAAAGTGACTCCACAGGCGTTTTAACGCCTGGGGAGGGTTCTGGCTATAGTGGGAATGGCTCGAGTCTCCTGAGGTTCTGAAGGCCCACTGTGTGCAGGTTCATGGTGCACAGAGAGGAGAAAGTGGAGTCCTGCCCTGGAGGTGTTCACAGGTCATGAATGAGCCAGACAGGCAGGCAGGGCATGATTGCACCTGAGCTGCCTTCATGAGGGAATGGTGTGGGGGCAGAGGAAGAGAACCAAGTCTGCTCCCTCACGTGGTGCCCAGGGCATTTTTTCACCACCTAAGCACTTCCCACAGTGTTGATCGTCACTGCTGTCTGCAAAGGGTTTCTATTGTTGTGTGTCTTCCTCTGAGCGGTCAGGCTGTCTCTAAACTACACTGGCCATGTGCATTGCCTCTCCTTGGAACATCCCACATGTTCTCTTCTTTACAGAACAGTGAGTTTCTACAGGTTTTTTAGGCCACAAGTATGTTGGGTCATGCTCTAGCCTTCTGTCATGAAGAATGCTTTACTTGTTGTTAGGATGTTTTTATTCCCAGCTCTCTTTCTTGGCTTATTTTGTGAGTTTGTTTGTGCCACAGGAAGAGCTCAGCATTACCCTCTGGCTCAGATGTCACACTTACAACAACGCCTGCCTGGAGATGATGACTATATTTCCCAAAAGGTCTTCATTTAGCCCATGATATCTTGAAGGTACCTACACTGTCCTTTCAGATACCCAAAGGCTACTTCAAATGAAATAAAAACAAAAATTCTCAAATGTAGCCTTACAGTATGTGGGGAATCAGAAAAAAACTACTTCTGTCATTTTGCTATAGTCATTGATTGGGGACACCCAGAATATAGGAAGAAATGAAGAAAGAAAAGGATTAAGGTGTGTTCAGGATCGGGGGAACAGACAAACAGGGATGTGAATAAAGGATTTGTTGGGAGCTGGGGCAGAAAGACTGAAAGGGTCTGAAACTACAGAACGGTGATGGTTACACAGCACTTTGAAGGTCCTGAGTGTTCCCAAATTGCAACAATTTTGAATAATTTATTCATTAAAACTTAACCGAAAAAAGTACAGAAAGCCATAAAAAAAATAAAAGAGCACAAAAAAGTTACATAATATCCAAGTGAAAAGACCCTCAAGGGAAGGGAACTCAATCTCCCCTGGGTGGGGAGTGAGTTGATGGCATCCACGGGGAGCAGACAGGGATGGAGGCTGCAGAGCCAACCACGCCCCGGGACGAGGTGTTTCCAGAAAGGGCGAGTTCTCTGTCCAGAGCGGGGGCCTGTTCTCCCTGCAGGGGTGAGTCAGTCATCATGGGCATTGGGTCTTGGGCAGGAGCCAGGGCAGGCTCTCCTTGCAGAGGTGGTAACTCATGCCCTGACTCGGGTTCTCCTGCCAAAGCCCAAGCAGGGGCAGGTGCACGTGGAGGTGGAGGTTCGGGCTGAGGGGGTGGGACATGTGTGCCTGGGGCTGGGGGTCCTGCAGGCACAGAGGTCCGATCTGCCCAGTGTGCTGGCCAGTACCCAGCTGGTCGGTGTCTTTGGGAGAGTAGGCTCAGGTCTCGATTTCCCTTCAGTGGATCCCTGGGTCCTGCACCTATAGCAACCACCACAGTAGGGACAGGACTTAGAAGTGGAGCCTGGTTGAAATTAGAGGCCAGTGTTAGAGCTGTGAGAAAAGAAAAGGTTACCCATGGCCAGCCTTGTGATGTGTGCATCCGGTGACTGAAAGCATCCGAGAGAATCCCAAGGAATACCAGCACTGGATGCCTTCTCTGACTGCAGTCTGCAAGATGGTGTGAGGCCAGCCTTTGCTCCAGGCCCAGCCCCAGCTCTGGAGGACTCCTCCCTGTGAAGCTCAGCGCCCCTCCCCACACACTCACATTCCCAGCCCCGGGCTCCTCACCTCTGTGCTCTGCCACGCTGGGCTCCAGGTCCTCCTGCTGCCTCAGAGGCAGCGGTTCTCGGGGCTCTGGGTCGGAGCCGGGTGTGCTGAGCCCCATGGCAGGCTGAGACTGGGCCCTGGGGTGTGTCCTGGGTGCTCTCTGGGCAGCAGGCCTTCCCGGCTTCCTCTTCATTCCCAGTTGGGCTGACCCCTCCGTGGGCACACTCTCCTGGACCCTGCACTGGGCCTCCCGGGCAGGGGGGTGGTGCTCTGACTCCTCCATGGGAGGGTGGATGGGGTGTCCCCCTCATCAGCCATATCCTGTGGGAAGCTCTGAAATGACAGTGACCGTCAGCCAGCCCTGCTTGGAGTTTACCGAGCTGGGCCTGGCAGTATGGCTGCTGCTTTCTGCCTGCTCGAACTTCTGCTTCTGGAATGAGCAGAAATGCGTGTCTGCTCAGATACCCAACCGGGAGGATGGAGACCCCCCCTGAGGGTGTGAGGTCAGCCTGGGCAGCCGGCGCTGCCTGGACTCTCTCTCAGCCCTCCCAGCCTGCTCTCCCCTGGGGTGTGAACAACACCGGCCCACAGGCTCTGACCCCACATCCGCCTGGGCTTGCTGGAGGCCGGCACAACCCGAGAAACCCCCTTCTACACTCACAGGGAAAGGACTCAGGGTTACCTGGGTGGGATGGGAGAGGGGACCTGGCCCGGCCTGGGGCTCCCGTGTTACCTTTCTGATCCTTCGGACAAAGAAAATTCTGGAGACAGAATTCTTCCCTACGTTTAGAGACACTTCCCAGTCCAGGAAGTCACAAGAGGATGTTGTCTCTGACTGCAGTCCATCGAGTGGGTGGGCTGAGGCCAGCCTTTGCTCCAGGCCCAGCCCCAGCTCTGGGGGACTCCTCCCTGTATGGCTCAGCACCCCTCCCCACACTCACATTCACAGCCCCAGCCTCCTCACCTGTGTGCTCTGCCATGCTGCGCTCCAGGTCCGAGGCAGCAGTTCTCAGGGCTCTGGGTTGGAGCCGGGTGTGCTGAGCCCCGTGGCAGGCTGAGACTGGACCCCGAGGTGTGTCCTGGGTGGTGTCTGGGCAGCAGGCCTTCCCAATTCCTCCTCATTCCCAGCTGGGCAGAACCCTCTGTGGGCATGCTCACCTGGATCCTGCACTGGGCCTCACGGGCAGGGGGTGGTGCTCCGACCCTTCTCTTGGGGAGGTGCTACTTCAAAAGAAATAAAAACAAGAATTCTCAAGTTTGGTCTTACAATATGTGGGGTGTCAGAAAAATTCCCTGGAGAAGGGAAAAGCTACCCACTCCAGTATGTGGCCTAGAGAATTCCATGGACTGTATAATCCATGGAGTTTTCTCTCTTTGGAGATAAATCCTTTATCAGCTCTGTGTTTGCAAGTATTTGTGTGCCAGTGAGTGGTGTGTTCTTTGCTTTTGTTCATAAGGTCTTTACCAGAGCAGAAACCTTAGATTTTACACAGTCCACAGTATTGCCTTTTTGTGCATTGCCTTTCTATATTGTGTGTGAAGACTCAAAGGTCATGTCTAGGTTCTGCGTGATTTTATATTGTCTTTGTGAGACGTTTGGCATGGAAAATATGTCTCAGAAAAATTTGAAGTGAATTTGGTGTAAGGTGTCAAGTTTCCATCCACATTCACGTCATCCCCTCTGGTTTTCAATTCATCACTCCTGAACTCTTTTGGAGACCTTGTGGGAAGTTTGGTTGCATTTCAGTTTGAATTTCTGCCCTTTAGTAGATTCACCCAGTTCTGCCAACAGGGACACTGTGAATGGTGAGTGAGGGGCAGCCTGCACTCCCAGCAGTGACCACAGGGTGGGAAGAATGCTGCTCTCCCCTCGGGAGCCACAGGCCACAGGCATCCCAGTGAGGAGCGGGCTGTGTGTGCAGCTAAGAGGATTTAGTCTCTCAGGCGCCTGTGGGATGTTGCCTTTGGGTCACCCAGGGTGGGCGTTTACAGTGACAGGAACCATTGCCCCGCAAGTGAAGCGAGAGCCGATCGGAAATCCGCCACTGCTCCTAAAGAGATGCACCTGAGGCCCCTTGAGGGGCCTGCACGGAGCGCTCTTTGGTGGACATGCTGGGGACTCTGCGGCCTCGTGGGCTGCCCAGGGCAGGCTGTCACCAGCCCAGACATGACCGTCACTGCTGTCTCCAAACGGTTTTCACTGGCTCGTGTCCTCATCTGAGCGGGCAGGCCATGTGCACTGCCTCCCCTGGCAACTTCTAGGCCAGGTCTCCTAGGCTAGAGCCCTCAGGTCTAACGTGTAGGTCTAGGCTACACTGGCCATGGGCATTGCCTCTCCTTGCAACTTCACCGCTTCCTTCTCTTCTTTACTGCACACTGATTTTCAAGAGTGTTTGGGCCACAAGGATGTTGGGTCTTTCTCTAGCCTTGTCTCATGGGGTTGAGACAGCGCTTCCCGGTTGTTGGCGTGCTCATTTTGCCCGCTTTCTTTCCTGGCTTCTTTTTGTGACTTTGTGCCTGAGGAAGAGCTCAGCATTTCCCTTCTGGCTGAGACGTCATGCAACAGTAATGCCTACCTGGAGATTATTTGCCAAAAGGGTCTCATTTTGCAGATGACATCTTGAAATCACCTGCACTGCCCTTTCCGATACACAAAGGCTGCCTGAAAGGAAACAAAAAACGAGAATTCCCAAGTCTACTCTTAAAATATGTGCAGAGTCTAATAAAACCACCTTTTCTATGATTTTGTTCATCGGCATGGACTGGAGACATCCAGGATATGGGAAGACACTCAGATATGAGAGGATTAAAGGTTGTCGGGGGCAAGGGAGGAACAGGGAGTGCTTGAGGTGAATACAGGATTTGCTGGGGGCGGGGGGTGGGGTTTCGGGAGGATGAAAGGGTCCCAAACTAGAGAGTGGGGCCGGCCGCACAGCATTGTGAAGGTCCTTAATGCTCCGGAAATGTACCACTGAACGCCAATTTTATTGATTGACACTTAAAGGGGAAAAATACACAAATCTGTGAAGAACAGAATATAAATCAAGAAAATACAGAGAAACCAAATGAAAAGCAGTTCGGGAAAGGGAACTGAGTCTCCACTGGCTCGAGAGAGAGTTGATGGCATCCACGGGGAGCAGACAGGGATGGAGGCTGTAGAACCAACCCCTCCACTGGACACGGTGTTTCCAGAAGGGGAAATGTAAAGGGTTGTGGGTCTCTGTCCAGAGCAGGGGCGTGTTCTCCCTGCAGGGGTGGGTCAGTCATCGTGGGCGTCTGGGTCTTGGGCAGGAGCCAGGGCAGGCTCTCCCTGCAGAGGTGGTAACTCCTGCCCTGACTCAGATTCTCCTGCCAAAGCCCGAGCAGGTACAGGTGCAGGTGGAAGTGGACATTCAGGCTGAGGGGGTGGGACATCGGTGCCTGGGGCTGGGGGTCCTGCAGGCACAGAGGTCCGATCTGCCCAGTGTGCTGGCCAGTATCCAGGTGGACCGGTGTCTTTGGGGAAAGGCTCAGATCTAGATCTCCCCTCAGTGGATCCCTGGGTCCTGCACATGTGTGTGCAACCGCCTCTGTGGGGACAGGTCTTGGAAGTGGAGCCTGGTTGTATTTGAAGGTCAGAGCTAGAGCTGGGAGAGAAGAAAAGTTTGCCCACAGGCCAGCCTTGCTATGTGCCTAACTGGGCACTAAAGGTTCCCTGAGATTCCCAAAGAATACCCAGCACAGGAGTCTTCTGTGCAGTCTACAAGATGGGTGGTCTGAGGCCAGCCTTTGCTCCAGGCCCAGCCCCAGCTCTGGGGGACTCCTCCCTGTGAAGCTCAGCGCCCCTCCCCACACACTCAGATTCCCAGCCCCGGGCTCCTCACCTCTGTGCTCTGCCGCGCTGGGCTCCAGGTCCTCGTGCTGCCTCAGAGGGAGGGGTGCTCGGGGCTCTGGGTCGGAGCCAGGTGTGCTGAGCCGCGAAGCAGCCCGAGACTGGGCCCCGCGGTGTGTCCTGGGTGGTTTCTGGGGAGGCCTTCCCCTCTTGCTCTTCACTCCCCCTTGGGCTGACCCCTCCATGGGCACGCTCACCTGGACCCTGCACTGGGCCTCACGGTCAAGGGGGTGGGGCTCCGACCCCTCCCTCGAGGAGGTGGACGGCGTGTCCCCCTCGTCGGCCACATCCGGTGGGAAGCTCTGCAATGACAGTGACCGTCAGCCAGGCCTGCTTGGTGTTTTCCGAGCTGGGCCTGGCCAGCATGGCTGCTGCTTCTGCCCGCTCAACCTTCTGCTCCCAGAACGAGCAGAGACAAGTGTCTGGTCAGATACCCACCCGGGAGGAAGAAGACCCCCCTGAGGGCGTGAGGGCAGCCTGGGCAGCCGACACTGTCTGGCCTCTCCCCATCCCACCCAGCCTGTTCTCCCCCGGGGTGTGGATGCCACCGGTCCACAGGCTTCTGACGCACATCCTTCTGGGCTTGCTTGAGGCGGACACACCCCGAGAACCCCCCGTCCCCATTCACAGGGAAAGGACTCGGGGTTGCCCGGGTGGGATGGGAGAGGTGGCCGGGCCCGGCCTGGGGCTCCCGTGTTACCTTCCTGTTCCTTCAGGCAAAGGGCCAGAGGCCTCCTCGGGGGGCCCTGAGCCAGTGTCGCCAGCGATCCCACACACTCTGCCTGTGAGCCCTCCTGAGGCCCCGTCCTCTGGGCACGGGCAGCAGCAGAACATCTTGGCAGCAAGTGATCTGGCCAGGGACTCCTCTCCGATGTGGAGACCTGGAAACCAGGATATTAGCTGAACACTATTGTTTCACAATGATCTATAGTCCTATTTGACTGAGTTGTTCTAAACCTTTTTGATATGTGTTGACAAAGCTTCTTAAATCATTCTAATGAAGATTTCTAGCCCAACTTTGGGATGCTTCAGAGGGCCCTGAAACATCCCAGAGATATTACCCTAATTAGGTTCGTTTTGTATACAGAATTACATGGGAAGTACTGTCAAGTGAGTAATAAGTCTCCAGTTTATATTGTATGTATCTTCCTGACCCAGGGATCGAACCAGAGTCTCCCGCATTGTAGGCAGACACTTTACGGTCTGAGCTACCATGGAAGCCCATTGTATGGTAATATGTTACTAATATAGATACCCTAGAAACTGTATGGAGTTCCTAAAATTTTGATGTGTTTGGGTAAAATGTTTTCAGGCATGATTCAGTTACTATCTCAAAATATTGTCATAGCACTAACCAAATTTCACAAAGATGCTTCCTCTTCAAGATTTATAAAAAGGACTTTCGGATAAATACCAGTTTCTGAACTGGGGAAAGATTCTAATGAAAAATCTGCTGACTTCACAAAGGTTAACAAAAGGACTGAATGAACTGGTGAATATGCTTATCACTTTTATGGTTTCTAGTTTTCCAGGTTTAAGAAAAACCTTCCGCTCAAACTAATTATGATGGTAATTTGTTAAGATTATATTTTATAAACAAATTGAAACATTTATCTTTTCTCTCTGAACTTCCAGAGATTGGAAACTCTTAATTTCCAGTAATTTTATCAGATAAGTTAGGAATGTTATTTCACTAACAGGTACAGAAATCTGAAGGAACTTGAAGGAATCTGAGACCTGGAGAAGGGAGGAATTCACTTAGATTTGTTAGGGAAAATCTGTGGTAAACATTTGGCATGACTTTCCTAGCCCTGAAAGGTTTTATTTTAAAAGTTCAGTCTGAGACTTTTATAGTCTCAGCAAAGCAAAAAAGTCTATGATCAATTATGGTTGTATAAATCATCAGGCAGTTTATTGCGACCAGACCTATAGTACAAACAAGTCTTAATTTGGTATATTTGGTAAAAATGGTGGTGATTTTAGGGAGAAAAAGATGTTTCAATGAATGTTAAATCCCAGTTTGTTAATGGAGGTCTGTATCTACTAAGACTCATTTCCTGGATAGTCCTTTGTTGTTAGGGTATATTAATGTAAAATTTAATTGCATTATTAAAGGACACTCTAGGGTTGTTTCTGAAGCTTATTTCAGTAATGTGTCTTTGGATGAAGATCAGATGCCTCACACATGACCTGCAATCAAGACTGAAAGAAGACATAATTTAAGGAACTTTCTAACCTGGATGGATGGACCTCTCCATCAGGTACTCTTACTAGCTCATGCCCAGTGAAACCGAAGGGAAAACGACTCTTGGGTTAGCTCCCACTTCCAAAGGCCCCTAAGCTGGACTGGTCTATAGGGAGGCCTGCCGACCTCAAACTCACCTGAAAACAACGTGCAAACAGAGGACACTACACTGCACGAGGACGGGAAGAAGCTGACGTCACAAGGAGGCAGCCGGCCCAGATGCTGACCTGCCTTTCATGATCATTTGTGTCTTTTCTTGATTCCTTGGACCTATGCCTAGCAGTCAAATCTTTTCTATCATGGACACAATTCTATGCTGGTTTAAAACTCAATCCAGTTGTTTCACTGTGGCCAATTCCCTATGTCTGGTACTTCTGGGTTTCCTTGGTGGATTTCTGTTCTCTAAGGATACCCACTAGGAAATTTATTTTAGATGAGAGTTCAGTCCTGTTTTATCTTCATGATATTACAAATGGAATTCTCTCACCTGGCCAATTAATAATACCTGCTCTGGGGATGCTGGCAATAGATATAAGTTTTCTCTTGGGGTCATTTTAACTCAATCGGAGTGATGAGCCAAGTCTCAATTTAAAAAATTAACCTATCTATGAAAGGGAAAATCCCCACAATTACGGGGTGGATCTACATGGTTAACACCAGGCTATGGTCATTTAAGTTTAAAAGCTCCTCTACGTTGGGAAAGGTTCAGTTCAGTTCCGTTCAGCCACTCAGTCGTGTCCGACTCTTTGCAACCCCATGAATCGCAGCACACTAGGCCTCCCTGTCCATCACCAACTCCCGGAGTTTACTCAAACTCATGTCCATCGAGTCGGTGATGCCATGCTGCCCTCTCTCCTGCCCCCAATCCCTCCCAGCATCAGGGTCTTTTCCAATGAGTCAACTCTTCACATGAGGTGGCCAAAGTACTGGAGTTTCAGCTTCAGCATCAGTCCTTCCAGTGAACAACCAGGACTGATCTCCTTTAGGAGGGACTGGTTGGAGCTCCTTGCAGTCAAATCATACTAAAAATGATCAACCTGGTAATTATGAGACAAGGCTGGGTGCTTTATGAACTATGTCTCTTATTACCCTTAGAGAGTGATTGGGTATGGAACTAAGTGGATTTGTGGTACTAATTTATGGCCTTCACATCTACAGGGATGGTACTAAGGTGTAGCCTGGGATTCCCATGAATTTTAGGTCATACATGTTAACGAAATAGAGGTAACCCTAACCAATCTACCATTGGGATGATCCCAATGAGTCAAAGATCTGTACTGTACTGGTTTTGTAACTTGTGTGTATATGTGTGTGTGTGTGTGTGTGTGTGTGTGTGTGTTTTGCACCGTGTGTGTGTGTGTGTGTGTGTGAGTGTGTGTGTGTGTGTGTGTGTGTGTGTGTGTGCGCGCGCGCGCCTTCAATGGGGTTGGAGGATGTCATTGACCATATCTAAGCCTTAACATCTTTCATAAGCTTTAAGTGAGAGTAACCAGGCTATTAGCCTATTGCATTCTGAGATCTCTATGATGAGAGAGGCAATGCTACAGTACAACGGCAAGGCCCTTGACACCTTAAAGCATCTCAGGGAGATATCTGTGCTGTAATGCAAACTGAATGCTATATTTTCATACCTGGCAAATCCTTTAATGTAACACATTTGAACCACATGAAAAATCAGAGTTCTGCTTTAAGTGACCCATTCCCTAATCTTCACAATCTTTTAAGAAAACTGGTGTGAGAGGCTCATGGCTAAAATATTTACTTTTAATTCCATTAGTGTTATTAACTATACCATTTGTAATTTGCTTATTTCACAAGGTTATCATTTCATGTATTACCAAGTGTATGAACCTCCAACGAAAATGATGACAAGACTTGAAGCAGTTGATCAAATGTATAGCTCGATATATGATCAATGATTGTAGTAGTGTGACTCTAGGTTTGAAAAGATGCAATGAGAGGGAATACTTTCCTGGACCATAGCTAGAAGACAGGAGTCCAGAGATCTTTGACTATTAAGACCTAGTCCAATAATAGCACATTGAGTGTCTTATCAACAAAAACCTTCTTCATAACTGGGAATGAGCCTTCCCAGCAACGCGGAACAAAATGGTCATGAAATGCCCGCCAAAGTATGGTCGGATTCATGACCACTAGGGGGCCGTGTCAACTACAAGCCGGCATGTGCCAAGAGCATTGCCAATGACTGAACAGCAAAGGCGCCTACAGAGAGTGAACCCCATGCTGCTATAGCCGGTGACCTGCAGCACCCCTGAGGGAGCTCAGGCTGCAGTGGGGCCCTCTCTGCTCCAGGGACTCTGGTGGGACAGGTCTTCAGACAGTTGGATGTTTTCAGGGGCAGATTTTATGATCTCAATCCTTGCATCTCCTCATATCTAGAGAAACACTAAATCCCTTCCTGGTGATATCAGATCCTCATGACTAACAAAAAGCCTTTTGTAAAATGAGTGCTTCATGGTATTGAACTCTCCCTTCCCCAAAACCTTATATATTGTCTTTCCCCCACTGCTGCTTGAGGGCAGTTTCTCGGAGCTATCTGTGATGCTGCCTCCTGGGCTGCAGTCCTCATTTTACCCCAAATAAAACTTAACTCGCAACTCTCAAGTTGTACATCTTTTTTTAGTCGACACGTGCCACTGTAAGAGTTACCCTGGGCTCCACAGAGGTGATGAGAGTCGGGGCCTGGGGTCCTGGGCACCTTCATTTTTGGTGGCGAGTCCGAGGAGGCTGGGCAGAGCCGGGTCAGAGGACTCCTGCTCAGGACCAGGAGGGGATGTCCGGATCCCTAGAGGGACCCAGTGTCCCTTTATGCCACAGCTGGGACATGGACCTGGAGGGGGCCTTGGCTTTAGGCCTGAGCGGGCCTTCTTTGCCGCCTTTGAAGCAGGGCCCAGGTTGCTTCCCTTCTTTGTTGGTTGATGGAGGCTTGGAGCCATGTAGGGCAGTGGCTAAAAGGTGGCATTTGGCCTGATCTCATTGGGCCTTCTCCAGCTTTGCCTGTCCTTCCTGGTTAATGAAAATCTTAAAGGCTAAATTTAAAAGGTCTCATTGAGGGGTCTGAGGGCCTTCTGCCTTTTTTAGTTTCTTTTGGATATAGGGATGACTGGCAGATAAAATGTGTGTTAAGCACAATGGTGCCCTATGCTGAAGTGGGGTTTAATTTTGTATATTTTTGTAGCACTTCCATTAACCTGGCTAGAAATTGTGCTGGGTTTTCAACTAGCCCTTGAGTTATTTCCAAGAGCTTATCAAAGTTGACAGCGTTATGCCCTGCCTTTTGAAGGCCCACAATGAAGCAAGCAACCACATGATTACGGGCTACTTGTCCAGGTCTCCCTGCCTGGTAATCCCAGTTGGGATCTTCTTGGGGGACAGCTGTTGCCCGTACGTGCTTAGGGTCGTCTGTCCTGTATATTTCATCAGCATGAGCCTGAGACACTTGGCACACTCTTTCCTTCTCTTCTGGGAGAAGAGTGGGGGAAAGGACGGTGTAAATATCATGCCAGGTTAAGCTGTAAGACTGCGTAAGATGCTTGAATTCTTTTAGATAATTATCAGGGTCTGAGGAGAAGCAGCCAAGACGCTTTTCAATCTGAGATAGATCAGAGAGGGAGAATGGGACATGAACCCAAACAATGGCTTCTGAACCAGCTATTTCCTCTAAAGGGAGTGGAGCACAGAAAGGAGCTGGGTCCTGCAGTGAAGTTTCCTGTTTTAAAGGTGTTCGGGACAGGGTACAGGGAGGGGATCTAGGGAGGTCAGACTAAAGCCTTGGGACCCTTGGGTAGAGGGTGGGGCTGAGGTCTCAGAGCTTTTCTCAGGCACAGGCTGGGGAGGGGGTTGGGAGCTGCAGTGGCCTGCGCCTGAGAAGGAGGGAGGGAGGTGGGGACGTAAGGTGGAGGTCGTGGAACTGGATCTGGGGCTGCTACAACAGGATTGGGAGTGATAGTGGTGGGCTGTGGTCAGAAGAGTAGAAGGAAGAAGAAGAAAAAGTCTGAACAGGGATTGGGAGACAGTATATTAGGAGGATGTGGCCCAGAATGGATTCACAGAGAGAGGATCGAGAGTGAACAGCAGAGAAAGCCTGAACATGAGGGATTTCTAACCACTTGCCATTGCAGTGGCAGAAGTTATCGAGGTCTGGTATAGTATCATAATCAAGAGTTCCATTTTCTTGCCATTGGGACCTGTTATCAAGTCTGTATTGCAGCCAGACAGTGTTGAATAGTAAATAAGTCTTTTTAGTCTTATCTCCCCTTGGAAGCCCAAGGCTTTTAGGTTACGGAGAAGGCATCCTAGAGGAGTAGGTTTTGAGGGCTGGGATTGAGAATTTCACATCACAGCTGAGTACGCAGGTTAGACGAGGGCGGGAGAAAGTGAGGAGAAAGGTCCGAGAGAAAAGGTGTCCCATTCTCAGGACTTGCTCAAAGAGTAATAACAGTCTGCTTTGAAATGGGCATCCCCTATTTCAAAGTCAGACGGGGGTGCAAGGCTGAGGACCCAAGGGCCGTGGGAACCTCCCACCCAGTAGGAGAGAGAGAGTATCTGAGAGAATGGGGTTTCACTCACCCTTGTAACCGATTGATGAAAAGTGGGCCGGTCTGTGGATGTCAGTCCAGCAAGGCAAGTGAAGAATCCTGTCCCAGAGATGGTCTCGGTTTCTCAGAAAGGTCCAAGGGAGGGGACCACTGGAGGTGGGCTCTTGAGAGGAGCCCACCCAGTTGCCATGGATTTTCCTTCCCAGGTTTCGGCACCACAGTGTAAGGTGAGTGCAGAGAAAAATAGAGCAAGCTGGGCAGTCAGGCAAGAAAAGGAAATTTATTAGAGGGAAAAGAGAGGGTGACTGGCTCTTAAGGAGAACCAGCATTCCCCCTTTCTAACAGAGTCCTTCTTATACCCCACCAATGGAAAATTCTCTGATGCGATTATCACGTAGCCAGAGGTCTGGAATCTGGTGGTCTCCCAGCTTTGAGAAGATAGGCACCTGTGAGACAACAGGATGCCATTTGGGCAATTTGATCAATCTCACAGATCACTGTGATTTATTCTTTGTGAGGTCAACAGAGACATCTTACCAGTGAGATCCCATGTGGGCCCTATCGCATAATAGGCTTGTTCCAAAGTACTGATGCTGAATGTCAGCTCAGAGGCAGCAGCTTGAAAAGTGCATGGGTCATGTGGGAAGAATTATGGACTAATTTTAGGACAAGTGCCAAGGGGGCAAGATTTGTTGCAACTTCCTCTAGGGATGAAATCACATATTGATGACATTTTAAAAAATCCTCCCTGTAGCCAGCTGGCCCAGTGCTGGCGGGAGACATTTCTGACATTGCCCACTTACCTTCCTAGCACTGCTTGCCTTGCTATGTCTCTGAGTTCCCTGTGGAACACACACATCCAACCCAGTCATGCCCACAACGCTCCTCTAAAATGGCTTCCCCCCAAGAGCCTGGATTCCTCCACAAGAGCCTCCTTCCCTTCCACACACAGTGGGTGGACTCAGCCATGACTTGCATCCCCTCAAGGTGGCTCCTACTCCAGGTCCGCTCCAGCCAGAAGCACATCTGCAACTGTTGAGGTGGGGCTCACGTTCAGCTGCACTGGTGGCCAACCAGACCCACCACCATGCCCAAAGCAATGATGGTACATCCACAGGACACCACACTCAGCCTACACAGGAGACACCCTGGATTTCCTGTCCCTGCTGACCTGGGGTAACTGTTCGTCTGAGCCACACAGGGGACACTCCACATAGGTCCACTCGTTCAACATGAAGACACAGTTCATCTACCTAATATTAATGCACAGAAACAGAAAAGATCAGCAAAATGAGGAGACAATATATTCCAAATGAACAGCTAAGACATGACCTCAAAAAAGAATTAAACACGATGGAGATACATAATCTACTGGTTCATTGGTTAAGATGTTCCTGATAATGTAGGGGACAAGTGTTCAACTCCTGGTCTGGGAACTAAGATCCCAGGCTGTGGGGCAACTAAACCTGCGTGTCACAGCTATTGAACTCACGACCCTAGAGCCTGTGCTCCTCAGGAAGAGAAGACAGAACACTGGGAAGCCCAAACTCCACAACTAGAGTGCAGCCCCCACTCTAGGCAACAAGAGAAAGTCAGTGCCACAACAAGACCCAGTGGACCCATGAAATAAGTAACTAACAGATATTTACTCATCTCAGGGAAGAATGGAGAACAGAATGAGAATCTCCATAAAGAGGCAATAAGTATAAAATAGAGCTGATTATAATTGAAGAATACAATAACTGACTTGAAAAATACAGCAGTTAAGTCAACAGATTATATGATTCAGAAGGACAGATCAGTAAGCTGAAATACAGAGTAGTGGAAATCACCAAATTTGAGCACCAAAAGAAAAAAAAAAAGCCAAAATATTGAGGATAGTGTAATGCATTTGGTGAATAATATCAAGCATAATAACATTTACATTATAAGGACTCAAGGAGAAGAGAGACAGAAAGATAAAAATTCACTTGAAGAAAGAATGACTGAAAATTTCCCTATCTTGGTGAAGGAAAGACACACAGGTCCCAGAAGCACAGAGTGTCCAATACAGGGCAAGCCAAAGGAGAAACATGCCAAGACACATATCAATCACCTAAGAAAAATTAAACAAATAGAGAAAATATTAAAAGCACAAAGGGAAAAGCAACAAATAACAAGGGAATCCCCATAAGTTTAACAGCTGATCTTTCAGAAGAAACGCTGCAGCGCAGAAGGGTGTGGCATGATACACTTAGAGTTATGAAAGGGAAAACCTTACCAGCAAGATTACTCTAGCCAGCTAAGTTCTCACTCAGGTTCAAAGAAGAACTCAGTAGTTTTACAAATAAGCAAAAGTTAAGAAATTCAGCACCAGCAAAGTAGCTTTACAACAAATGTTAAAGGATGTTCTCTAGGCAGGAAACAGAAGGGAATGAATAGACCTGGAAAAAAAAAAAAAAACACCCAGGGAAATAAAGTAAATAATAATAAGTTCATGCATATCAATAACTACCTTAAATGTAAATTGATTAAATGCTCCAACCGAAACACAGACAGGCTGAATGGAAACAAAAACAAGATCCATATAAATGTTGTTGATAATACATCCACTTCAGACCTAGGGACACATACAGACTATAAGTGAGCACCTGGGAAAAGATATGCCATGCAAATGGAAATCACAAGAAAGCTGGAGTAGCAATTCTCATATCAGAGAAAATAGACTTTTAAGTAAAGACGATTACAAGAGACAAGGAAGAACACTACAAAATGATAAAGAGATCAATCCAGGAAGAAGATATTGCAATTATAAATACACATGCATCCAACATAGAAGCACCTAAATACGTAAGACAAATACAAACAACCGGAAGGGGAAATTGAAAGTAAAAAAAAATAATACTAGGGGATTTTAACACGAGACTTGTATGGGGTGTCCACCTCAGTGCACAGATCATCCACACAGAAAATTAATATAGAAACATAGGCCTTAAACCACACATTAGACTAGATGGACCTTATTGATATCTTTAGCATACTGCATCCCCAAACAGCAGAATAATTTTTTTTTCCTCAAGTGCACATGAAAGACTCTCTGGAATGGATCACCTCCTGCATCACGAATCAAACCTTGGTAAGTTTAAGAAACTTGAAATCCTAGCAAACATCTTTTCTGATCACAATGCTATGTGATTAGGAATCATTTATAGGAAAAATTTGCAAAAAACACAAACACATGGAGAAATCAAACAGGTCACTGAATAAATCAAAGTGGAAATTTAAAAATACCTAAAAACAAATGGCAATGAAAAAATGACAACCCAAAACCTTTGTGATGCGCTAAAAGCAATGCTAAGAGGGAATTTTACAGCAACACAAGAAGCCTACCTGAAGAAAAGAACATTAAAAATAAACCTAATCTAACACCTAAAGAACCTAGAAAAGGAAGAAAAACAGCCACAAAACCTCCAAAGTTAGCAGAAAGAAAGAAATTATAAAGATCAGAGCAGAAATAAGTGAAAAAAAAATGAAGGAAACACTAGCAAGGATCAATAAACAATAAGAAAAGTCTTGGAGAAGATGAACAAAATTGAGAAATCATTAGCCAGACTCATCACGAGAAATAGAAGACTCAAATCAATTAGAAGTGAAGAAGGAGAAGTTACAACAGACAACACGGAAGTAGAAGTGATTATAAAAGACAATTAGAAACAACCATATGCCAATAAAATGGACAACATGGAACAAATGGACAAATGTTTAGAAAACTACAATCTTCTGAGTCTGAACCAGGAAGAACTAGAAAATAGGAATAAATCAATCACAAGCACTAACACTAATCACAAGCTCTAACTACGAACAGATCAATCACAAGCACTAGTAACTGTGAGCAAAAGTCTCCAACAAATAAAAGCCCAGGACTCACAGATGAATGCTCTCAACCGGTGGAGGTGTGACAATACCTATCTTGATCAAACGCTTCCAGAAACATGAAGGGAGGAACATCCCCAGCTCATTCTGTGAGGCCGCCATCACCATGAACCAAAATGAAGCAGAAATGCCACACAAAGAAGAAATTGCAGGCTAATATCACTGATGAACATAAACGCAAAAATCCTGAGGAAAATGCTAGCAAAAAACAAACAACAACAACAACAAAAAAAAACTCATTAAAAGGATCGTACACCAAGTACAAGTGGGGTTTATCCCAGGGATTCAAAGATTCTTCACTATATGCATATCAATCAATGTGATACACTATATTAACAAATTGAAAGGTAAAAACCATATGATAATCTCGAGAGATGCAGAAAAAGATTTTGACAAAGTTTAACACCAGTTTATGAATTAAAAAATGCTTTGCAAAGGGGTGTAGAAGAAAACTACCTGAACATAATAAAAGTCATATAGAAAAATCTCTCAGTAAACATTATTCTCAATGGTGTCAAAATTTAAGCATTTCCTCTAAGATCAGGATCAAGACCATGGTGCCCACTCTCATTCCTATTATTCAATATAATTTTGTAACTCATAGGCATAGCAATCAGAGAAGAAAAATAAAACTAAGCCTATTGAAAAAGAAGATGTACATCTCTCACTGACTGCAGATGAGCTGTTTCTATTCACAGAAAACCCTAAAGATAGAACCAGAATATTACTAGAGCTAATCAGTGAATTTGTAAAGCACAGTATACAAAATTAATTCACAGAAATCCTTTGCATTCCTATAGTACAACAGGAAAAATCAGAAAGAGAAACCAAGGAAACAGTGCCATTCCCCACTGCAACAAAAAGAATAACATAGCTAGGAATAAACCTATCTAAACAGACAAAAACACGTGTATGCAGAAAGATGAGCTGTATGATGAAAGATATCAAAGATGAAACAAACAGAAAGACATGCCATGTTCTTGAATTGGAAGAAATCAATATTGTGAAAATGACTATACTACCCAAAACAATCTGCAGATTCAAGTCATCCCTATCAAACAATCAATGACATTTTTAAAAGAACTAGTACTAATAATTTTGCAATTTATATGGGGGAGAAAAAGACCCAGAATGGCCAAAGCAATCTTGGAAAGAAATGTGGAGCTAGACGAATCAACCTTTCTGACTTCAGACTATACTACCAAGCTAGAGTCATCAAGACACTAAGGTACAGGCACAAAAACAGCAACATAGAGCAATGGACCAAGATACAAAGTGAGGGATAAACCCACACTCCTATAGGCACCTTTTCTTAGACAGGGGAGCAAGAATGTACAATGGAGAAAGGACAGAAAAGAGAGCCTCTTCAATAACTGGGGCTGGAAAATGGGGCAAATGCATGTAAAAGAATGAAATTAGAACACTTCTTAACACTTTACACAAAAATAAATTCAATATGGATTAAAGACCAAATATAAGGCCAGAAACTATAAAATTCTTAGAGGAAAACATAGGCAGAACACTCTTTGACATTTATCACAGCAAGATCCTCCTTGACCACCTCCTAGAGAGACTGAAATAAAAACAAAAATAAGTATGGCATCTAGAGAAACTTCCAAGTATTCAAACAGCAAAGAAAACGATAAACAAGATGAAGAGACAACTCTCAGAATGGGAGGAAATAATTGTAAACGAAGCAACTGACAAAGGATTATCTGCAAAATACACAAGTAGATCATAGAGCCTAATATCAGGAAAAAAAAAATGACCAATTAAAAAATGTTCAAGAAGACTTGAACATATTTCTCCAAAGGAGACATTAATAAGGCCACCAAACACAAGAAAAGATGCTCCACATCACTCATTATTAAGGAAATGCAAATCAAAATTCCATGAGGTATCACCTCACACCAGTCAGAATGACCATCATCAACAATTCTACAAATAATAAATGCTGGACAGGACATGGAAGAAAGTGAACCCTCTTGCACTGTCGGTGCACATGTAAACGGATACAGCCACTATGGAGAAGAGAACGTAGGTTTCTTGAAAAAAACTAGGAATAAAACTATCATATGACCCAACAATCCCCTACTGGCCATATACCCTGAGAAAACCATAACTCTAAAAAGACACATGTACCCCAATGACCACTGAAGCACTATTCAACATAGCAAGGGCATGGAAGCAACACAATGTACATCAATAGAACAGTGGGTAAAGAAGTTGTGGAACACATACACAATGGAATATTACTCCACCACGAAAAGGAACAAATACGAATCATCTTAACTGAGGTGGAGGAACCTGTAACCTGTGATAGAGTGAATTAAGTCAGAAGGAGAAAAACAAATATAGTATATTAATGCATACACATGAAGCTTGAAATATGGTACTGGTGAACATTTGAAGGGCAGAAATAGATACACAGATGTAGAGGAAGGACTTGTGAACTCAGCTGGAGAAGGAGAGGGTGGGATGAATTGAGAGAGGAGCACTGAAACACAGCCACTACCATATGTAAACAAACAAACTAGTGGGAAGTTGCTATATAACATAGGGAGCCCAGCATGGTGCTGTGATGACCTAAAGGGTGGGATGGCGGGAGGTGAGAGGGAGGCTCGCCAAAGAGTAGATAATATACTTATGGCTGATTTGTGTTGATGTATGAGGAAAACCAACCAAACATTGTAAAGCAGATATTCTTCAACTAAAAATAAATAAGTACAACCCGAAAACTATCATTCAACACGTCTGTACTGTCATCTGAAGCTATATGGGATCATCTCCTATTCCTAGCTACTTTTCCACTATATATTAGTGCTTATAAATGTCATTAAAGGTTTTGAAAATATGATTTTAAGAGCTACACAGTATTCCTTAATATTTTATACATAAATTATAAAAATTTCAGCCTCATCATAGAAACATAACACCTAAAAAGGTTTATATTTTAAACTAAACCTTGCATTTTCTATACAGTGTAGTGAGAATTCCTCTGAAGACCTAAAATTTTATGAAAAGTAAATTATGTGGAGTCCTTGCCCTCATCTCTTATGCCTTATTGTCATTTACTTCTAAGAACTCTTTGACTTTTGACATTTTTGCCTTTGACTATAATGTTTCACTGGGATAAAAATCTTAAATGTAGATGTTAAGAATGTCAAGAAGAACCCTGGTAAGTGTCACTCAGTCATGTCAAATTATTTGTGACACATGGACTGCAGCCCACCAGGTCCTCTGTCCATAGAATTTTCCAGGCAAGAATACTAGACTGGGTAGCCATTCCATTCTCGAGGGGATCCTCCTGACCCAGGGGTCAAACCCAGGTCTCCCGCATTGTAGGCAGATTCTTTACCACATGAACCACCAGAGAGCCCTGACCGCGGTGTACATGGATGTACAAATCCTCAAAAGAATATCAGCAAACCAAATGGAAGAATACATTAAGAGAATCATGCACTATAATCAAATGGAATTTATCCTATCACCAAGGATGATCTGCACATCAATCAATGTGATACACAATATAAACAAAACTAAGAAGAAAATCATGTGTTCTTCTCAATAATTGCAGAAAAAGCTTTCGACAAAGTGTAATACCAATTTTGATACAATCTCTCAATACTTTGGTTATACATGGCACAAACTAAAAGGTATATAAGACAAGCCCACAGCTAATATCCAACTCAGTGGTAAAGAGGTGAAAGATTCTCCAAAAAGATCAGGAATAGTACAAAGAAGCCCACTCTCACCAATTTTGTTCAACATAGTAGTGGAAGTGTCCTACCCAGAGTACTAGGCAAGAAAAGGAAATAAAAGGCAACCCCATTGGAAGAGAAAAAGTAACACCGTCACTATTTTATTATGACAGAATTTATATGAAACTGTAAAAACTATACCAAGTAACAACTATTAAAACTAATAAATTCAGCAAGATAGCAGGATATGAACCATCAGAGAGAGAAGAGTACAGTCCCAGATACCAATTCATAAAAAAAACCTGAAATAAATTTAACCAAGGAGCAGAAACACCTGTACAGTCCTGGACTCCAAGACATGGAGTCTGGGTTCAAATCCCAGCTCACCCACTGACCTGCAGAGTGACCCAGGGCAAACCACACAATGATCTGAGGCGCAACATATTCAACTACAAAATGGACACAGACCCAGTATCTCCTCCCAGGCTTGTGAAACTCCAAGGAAACGCTTATTTAGGCCCCCGGGGATGGAGTGTACAGGAGCCTCTCCTTGTATGAAACTCCTCTAGAACTGGACTCCCCTGATCCTGTGGGTGTGGGTCCAGGGTTGAGCCTGGGAGCCAAATGGGACTGGATGAGGATCAAGATAAAAAAAAAAAAAAAATACTAGTTTTGTGTCAGGGAGGGAAGCCAGGCCTTTCCAGATCTCAGAGTGGGGCCTGCACCAATGGCCTGGGGGTGTACAATCAGAGGTGGTAACTCCGAAGCCCCCACAGCAGGGATGGAGGCTTCCTGGCCAGGACCTTCTCTCTGGTCCAGGCTCCAGTGTGATGTAATGCTTCTGCATGAGTTCTCTATGTCTCCACCTGCCAAAGAGGTCTTGGGAGCTGGAGGTCTATTAAACCACAGGTGCCTAAGTGTCAGAATGACACAAAGACTAACAACATTGAAAATTAGCTATATTTTTTTTAAATGACAGAAGTACAGAAAAGGCAGGAGATGGGAAGCAGAAGGATTGAGTACCTCTCAAGCTTTTAGCAGAAATATTTCCACACCAGCTCAGCAGAGCCCAGAGGAGGAAAATATAATGGAAAAGCAGGCTATGGGTCTGTCTCTACTCCTCTGAACCCAAACACCCAAGTCCCAATCTACCAACTAATTATTCTGCACAGCCAGACACCAAAAGGAAGAAACACAGCTTGTCCTAAGCAGTTTCAGTCAGGCTTAATGTTCGGGTTGCTGAGCATGGTCAGAGGTACTATGGACTCACCCCACCTCTGTGCTCACATTCCTGGGTCATGGAAATATTCATGGTTCACTACAGAGAACCCTCTGTGGGCACTTGTGTATACTAGAAACTGGCAATGGCTAAATGCAGGGAGAAGACACAGGAATGGAAACATGTCTCTGGGGTGCTCCACAAATTACCAGAGACCTGAAGTTCTTGATACCTGGGATTTTTAAAAAGAGCTTCTTAATATGCAAATGGAGAAAGGGTATTTACAGGAGAAAGGGGAAAGGAATCGTCCCATTGGGACAATGTGGTGCTCATACAGGAAAGTAAGTTGGATCCCTACCTCACAAAACACCACCAAACCAATTAGACACATACTAAGAACCAACAATTGAACGAAAAACTTTACAAACGTTAGAACAATGTTTGATGAGGGAATATCATTTTTTTTTAATTGAGGTATTGCTGATTTACACTAAGTTGTTAGCTTAAGGTGCACAGCAAAGTGATTCAGTGATTCAAGGCCTCAGGTGCTTCCTTGGACAAAATTCACTCCCATTGGGAGGCCCCTGGGCCATGTCCTCAACTGAGAACAGCTAAGACTCCTGAAAGCGCAAAGCAGGATGTGGTGTGCTCGTGGGTGTTTTTGACTAAATAAATTATTCTAATAGGACACAAAAAACAAGCCTAGATGCTAGGAGGGGATCTCCAAACCTACCTTCAAACAGAAGCTCTTGCTACCTTCAATGGGAAGGGCAGAGGTCTGCCATGAATATTTTGTCTGCAGAGGACAAGCCGGTGTGTAGCGAGGGTGTGCAGGCTCGTCCCAGGATACAGAGCGCACGGACTCAGGGTCTGGACTCTCAGCCTCACTCCAGCTGCATCACACTCTCTCCACCCCTGACACACGGTGAGCTGCTCACAGGCATCCGAAGACTATGGTCACATGACCTGGACCTGGCCAATCAGTGTGCTCCATCCTCCCTGGCCACTGTGATTGGCTAGGGACTGGGGAAGTGACCAATCAGGGCTCAGGGCCGGGCCTCATGCAGAAATCAAGAGGAAGAGGATTTCTCGTTCTGCCGGAAGGGGTGGGGCCGGGTGACGTCAGGCTCCAGCAGTGGGAGGGGCGTGAGGTCGGCCTGGGGCGGTTTGGTGGCCTTCCTGCTCCCGTCAGGGCAGAGCCGCCGCCTGTGGACGAGGGCGCTGCTGAGCGCCAGTTCTTGCTGTGGTCCCGGAGCTCGACGTGAGACCTGAGAGAAGTCGTCTGCCTGTGAGTCCTCTTCTGCTTGTCTGTCAGCTTCTTTGAACCACGCTGGGTTTTCTGTCCAGCGGGCTAAGTGGAGACCCTGGACATGCAACTGTGTGGGTTTTGGCTGGCTACAGGGAAGAAATGTCAGATGCCACTGGAGACTCCAGTCTAATCTGGATTCAGGTGATATCTCTCGAAAGTGAAGGGAAAGTCCCTCAGTCGTGTCCGACTCTTTGCAACCCATTAGACTATATGGTCCATGGAATTCTCTAGGCCAGAACACTGGAGTGGGCAGCCTTTCCCTTCTCGATGGGATCTTCCAAACCCAGGGATTGACCCAGGTCTCACTCATTGCAGGCAGATTCTTTACCAGCTGAGCAACAAGGGAAGCCCAAGAATCCTGAACTGGGTAGCCTGTCCCTTCGGCAGCGGACAGGATTCCTGACCCCGGAATCAAACCAGGGTCTCCTGCATTGCAGGAGGATCCTTCACCAGCTGAGGTATCAGGGAAGTCAAATATCTCCTAAGGCCAGCTATTTATTGTACGATTACCCTAAAGAGTCTTCACAGGATTAAGGTAGCAACCTGCTAAGGTAGCAATCAATGTCCTTATTCTAGAGAAGAAAACTGAGGCTCCAAGAAGGGGGTAACTCAGGTACTGCAAGGAAGTGTGTACCCAGACAAAGCCACACTTCCTGCTGTTAGAACTCGGGGAGGCCACATGGTGGGGCTTGTCCGTGTGACAGGGGCTAAGGCACCCATACTGGGCACTGTGGGGACCTGACTTGGTAGTTGCCATCTGGCAGCTCTGAGACTCAGGAAAGCAGTTTGCATTGAAGAGAGGAAGGGCACCTCCCTTCATGCACCCACCGCACCCTCTGGGTATTCCCTCACCTGCCCCCTTTCTCTTGCTTTGTGAGCAAATGAGAGTCATGGTCTTGTGACCACATTGGCTGTCCACTGCTCATGGGCTACCAACTGGAGCTGCCACAGGAGGAGCCACGAGCCTTGGCCAGGTGGTTCCTCTCTTTCCTTTGCACCCACGGGGGCCCTCCTCCACACTTGCACACCAGAGGCCGCTTCTGAGTCGTGCAGGGACCCTCCCTCAGTTTGCAACAGGTTGTGTCCACTGCTGTCCTTTCAATGACTCCCTTGAAACTCAGCTCGTGAGCTCCTTCACCTGCGTCGTGGCCCACCTGGCTGCCACGGGAGGGACAGAGCTGACTGTGACTCCAAAACTCAGATCTGACAGCTGGGAATCTGTGTATAAAGGACCTGATTACTCTCACCATAGAGGCTGTAGTAGGCTCCAGGGATCCAGAACTAGGGCTTGGGCCAAAGTGACTCCACAGGTGTTTTGATGCCTGGGGAGGCTTCTGACTATAGTGGGGCTGGGGCGAGTCTCCTGAGGTTCTAAAGGCCCACTGTGTGCAGGTTCAAGGTGCATAGGGAAGAGAAGGTGGAATCCTGCCCTGGAGGTGGTCGCAGTTCACGGTTGAGCAAGACAGGCAGGCAGGTCCCAAAAGCACCTGAGCTGCCTTCATGAGGGAGTGGTGTGGGGGCAGAGGAAGAGAACCACGTCTGCTCCCTCGTCTGGTGCCCAGAGCAAGTTGTCACCAGACTAAACACTTACCACGGTGATGACGGTCACTGCTGTCTGCAAAGGGTTTACACTGGCGTGTGTCTTCCTCTGATTGGTCAGGCCGTCTCTAAACTACACTGGCCATGGGCATGGCCTCTCCTTGGAACTTCACGTGTTTCTTCTCTTCCTTACTAAACATTCATTTTCAAGAGGGTTTTGGGGTCACAAGGATGTTGGGTTTTCTCTAGCTTTGTCTCATGAGGAACGTTTTTCGGTTGCTGGTATGGTTCTTTTTTCCAGCTCTCTTTCTTGCCTTATTCTGTGAATTTGCTTGTGCCAAAGGAAGAGTTCAGCTTCTCCCTTTTGGCTGAGATGTCACACTTACAACGGCAAGGCCTACCTGGGGATTCTGACCACATTTGCCGAAAGGGCTTCGTTTTCCAGATGACATCTTGAAAGTACCTACACTGTCCTTTCAGATACCCAAAGCCTACTTCAAATGAAATAAAAACAACAATTCTCAAGTTTGGTCTTACAATATGTGGGGAGTCAGAAAAATCCCCTGGGGAAGGGAAAAGCTACCCACGCCACTATTCTGGCCTAGAGAATTCCATGGACTGTAGAATCCATGGGGTTGCAGAGTCTAACAAGACTGAGAGACTTTAGCTTTCACATTCAGTCAGAAAAAAATCCAGTTTTCTATCATTTCAGTGATTGGCATTGATTGGGGACACGGAAGGGATGGGAAGAAATGGAGAAGGAAGAAGACTATATGTTGTCAGGGGCCGGGAGTGAGGGAGGAACGGGAAGTGCTTGACATCAATCCAGGCTTTGCTGGGAAGTGTGGGGGATAGAATGAGAGGGTCCGAAAGTAGACAGTGGGGATGGTTGCACAGCATTGTGAAGGCCTTAATATTCCCAAATTGCGTCAGTTAAGGTAAAATTTATTAACAAAAACTTAACAGAAAAAAATACATAAAGCCATTAAAAAATGACAAGAAAGCTACACACAAACCAGTTGAAAAGACCGTCAGGGGAAGGGAACTCAGTCTCCCCTGGGTGGGGAGCGAGTTGATGGCATCCACGGGGAACACACAGGGATGGAGGCTGCAGAGCCAACTGTGCCCCTGGATGTAGTGTTGCCAGGAAGGGCTCTAGGTCTCTGTCCAGAGTAGGGGCCTGTTCTCCCAGCAGGGGTGGTCAGTCATTGTGGTCGTCTGGGTCTTGGGAAGGAGCCAGGGAAGGCTCTCCCTACAGAGGTGGTAACTCATGCCCTGAGTCAGGTTCTCCTGCCAAAGCCTGAGCAGGAACAAGTGCACGTGGAGGTGGACATTCTCGCTGAGGGGGTGGGACATCAGTGCCTGGGGCTAGGGGTCCTGCAGGCACAGAGGTCCGATCTTCTCAGGATGTTGGCCAGTACCCAGCTGGCCTGGTGTCTTTGGGAGAAGGCGGCTCGGGTCTCAATCTCCCCTCAGTGGATGCCTGGGTCCTGCACGTATAGCAACCACCTCTGTGGGGACAGGTCTTGGAAGTGGAGCCTGGTTGTCTTTGAAGGTCAGAGCTAGAGCCGGAGGAGAAGAAAAGATGACCCACAGGTCTGCCTAGTCACGTGCCTAACTGGGCACTAAAGCTTCCCAGAATTTCCAATAGAATACCCAGCATAGGATGCCTTCTCTGACTGCAGTCTGCAAGATGGTGTGAGGCCAGTCTTTGCTCCAGGCCCAGCCTCAGCTCTGGAGGACTCCTCCCTGTGAAGCTCAGCGCCCCTCCCTCCCCCCACACACATATGTTAGCAATATAACATAACAAGGAACTATCTCAGAAGTGAGTCTTAGTAAGCACAGACCTTAAGTAACAAAACTAGAACTTAATATTTAGTGAAACATAACTTTGTTTTCTTTTTGGAGAACTCATTTTGAGGGCATTAACACAGTAGACGGGTAAGGCTTTTACCCATCAATAAAAATGAGGTCTGTCAGGCAGCCGGGAAAAGCCAAGAGGCTGTCTTGGATTTCCCATAGGCCTAGCTCTTTGATTTTTAGCTGTTGTTTATTTATTTTTAATTTCCTGATTTAAGAGCAGACTATCACCATGTTTTTTTTTTTAATACTTTTTTTTCATTTATTTTTATTAGTTGGAGGCTAATTACTTTACAGTATTGTAGTGGTTTTTGCCATACATTTACATGAATCAGCCATGGGACTTCTCCATGGGAATTTCCCCATTCCCATTCCCTCTTGGGTCCCTTCCCAGTGCACCAGCCCTGAGCACTTGTCTCATGCATCCAACCTGGGCTTGGTGGTCTGTTTTCACCCTGATAGTATACTTGTTTCAATGCTGTTCTCTCCAGAACATCCCACCTTCGCCTTCCCACTGGATCCCAAAGGTCTGTTTTCTGTACATCTGTGTCACTTTCTGTTTTTGCATATTGGTTATCATTACCATCTTTCTAAATCGCATATATATTGCGTTAGTTATACTGTATTGGGTCTTTTTTTTTTTTTTTGAATTTCCATATAAACTTTTTATTTTTTTTTATTTTACTTTTTTATTTTTTTTTCCATTTTTCTTCCTTTACTTATTCATTTATTTTTTCAGTGGGTTTTGTCATACATTGACATGAATCAGCCATAGATTTACACGTATTCCCCATCCCGATCCCCCCTCCCACCTCCCTCTCCACCCAATGCCTCTGGGTCTTCCCAGTGCACCAGGCCCGAGCACTTGTCTCATGCATCCAACCTGGGCTGGTGATCTGTTTCACCATAGATAATATACATGCTGTTCTTTTGCAACATCCCACCCTCACCTTCTCCCACAGAGTTCAAAAGTCTGTTCTGTACTTCTGTGTCTCTTTTTCTGTTTTGCATATAGGGTTGTCGTTACCATCTTTCTACATTCCATATATATGTGTTAGTATGCTGTAATGTTTTTTATCTTTCTGGCTTACTTCACTCTGTATAATGGGCTCCAGTTTCATCCATCTCATTTGAACTGGTTCAAATGAATTCTTTTTAATGGCTGAGTAGTATTCCATGGTGTATATGTACCACAGCTTCCTTATCCATTCATCTGCTGATGGGCATCTAGGTTGCTTCCATGTCCTGGCTATTATAAACAATGCTGCGATGAAAATTGGGGTGCACGTGTCTAAAACTTGACACATTTTAGAACAATTTTTGATGAGTGAATCCTTTTTTTTAAATTTAAACAGTGTTGATTTGTAATGAATTTTAGATTCAGGCATACAGCAAAGTGATTCTGTGATTCAGTGTCTCAGGTGCTTCCTTGCAGAAAATTCACTCGCCCTGGGCCACGCCCTCGACTCCAAACAACAACGAATAGACCTCCAAGGTCGGAGCAGCATGTGATGGTGCTTGCGGGTGGTTTTTGACTGAATAATTTATTCTAATAGGCTAGCAGAGGATCTCCAAACCCATCCTGAAACAGGAGTCCTTGCTCCCTTGAATGTGAAACAGGGCTTGGGAAGGGCAGAGGTGTGTCATGACCATTTTGTCTGCAGAGGACAAAGTGGTGCGTCGAGAGGATGCGTGGAAGCACGTCCCAGGACTCTGAGCACACAGACACAGTGACTGGACTCCTAGCCCTGCTCTTGGGGCATCGCACTGTGTCCAGCCCTGACACACGGCGAGCAGCTCCCACATGCCCTAGAGGAAGGTGACATGACCCGGACCTGGCCAGTGGGTGTGTTCCGTCCTCCCTGGCCACCGTGATTGGCTCAGGACTAGGGCAGTGAGCAATCAGGACCCAGGGCCAGGCTTGACCCTGGCATCAAGGGGCAGAGGGGCTCTGGTTCTGCCGGAAGGGGTGCGGCTGGCTGTCGTCAGGCTCCAGCAGTGGAAGGGGAGTGAGGTCGGCCTGGGGCGGTTGGTGGCCTTCCAGCTCCCGTCAGGGCAGAGCCGCCAGCCTGAGGATGAGGGCGCTGCTGAGCCCAGGGGTTGAGAGCGCCCGTTCCCAGTGTGGACCCGCAGCTCCTCCTGAGACCTGAGGGGAAACCGTCTGCTCGTGAGTCCTCTTCTGCTTGTCTGTCAGCTTGTTTGAACCTCGCTGGGTTTTCTATTCAGCTGGCTAAGTGGAGACATGGAAATGCAACTGTGTGGGGTTTGGCTGGCTTCAGGAAGAAATGCCAGATGCCGCTGGGAGACTCCAGTTGAATCTGGATGAGGTGATATCTCTTCGGGTCAGATATTAATTCTAGGATAACCCGAAGTAGTCTTCACAGGATTGAGATAGAAACCTGCTAAGGGAGCAGTCCATGTCCTCATTCTAGAGCATGAGACTGCTGCTCAGAGAAGGGGGTGACGTGGCTCCAGCAAGGAGGCGTGCACCCAGACAGAAGCCCCGGATCCTGCCGTTTGAACGCAGGGAAGCCACTGGTGTGGGCTGTCCGTGTGTCAGGGGCTAAGGCATCAGCCCATACTGGACACTGTTGGGGCCTGACTTGGTAACTGCCATGTGGTAGCTTTGAGATTTCCAAAAGCAGTTTGCGCTGAAGGGAGGAAGGGCACCTGGCTTCATCCACCCCACCACACCCTCCAGATTCCCACTGACACTGACACCTTTCTCTCGATTTCTGAGGAAGTGACAGAGTCACTCTCTCGTGACCACCTTTGCTGACTCCTGTTCACGGGCTGCCATGTGGAGCTGCTAGAGAAGCCAACGGCCTTTGCTCCCGAGTGCCTCTCTTTCTGTGGACCTTGGGGGCCCTAGTCCCCACTTGCACACCACAGGCCTTTTCCACATGTTGTGGGGCCCCTCACTCAGTTTGTATCCCTCACTGTCCTTGCCATAGCTCCCTTGAAACTCAGCTTGTGAGCTCCTTTGTCTGCAGCGTGGCCCGCCTGGCTGCCACTGGACGGACAGAGCTGACAATGAAACAACAGCTCAGATCTGACAGCTCAGAAGCTCTGTACAAAGGGGCCTGACTCTTCACAGTGGAGAGGGTGTCGTAGCCTCCAGGGTTCTGGAACCTGTGCTTGCGCCAAAGTGACTCCACAGGCGTTTGAATGCCTGGGGAGAGTCCTGGCTATAGTGGGAATGGCTCGAGTCTCCTGAGGTTCTGAAGGCCCACTGTGTGCAGGTTCACGGTGCAGAGAGAGGAGAAAGTGGAGGCCTGCCCTGGAGGTGGTGAGAGCCCATGGATGAGTCAGACAGGCAGGCGGGGCAGGATGGCACCTGAGCCGCCTTCACGAGGGGGTGGTGTGGGGCCAGAGGACGAGAAGCAGGTCTGCTCCCTCGGCTGGTGCCCAGGGCAGGTTGTCACCAGACGGAACAGTTACCATGGTGATGACCATCACTGCTGTCTGCAAACGGTTTCCAGTGGTGCGTCTCCATTGGAGCGGTCAGGCCATCTCTAAGCTAGACTGGCCATGTGCATTGCCTCTCCTTCGTTCTTCCCATGTGTTCTCTTCTTTCCAGAACATGAATTTTCTAGAGGGTTTTTGGGTCACCAGGATGTTAGGTCATTCTCTAGCCTTGTCTCCTGAGGAATGGCTTCCTAGTTGTTGGGGTTGTTTGTTTATCCAGCTCTCTTTCTTGGCTGATTATGTGACTTTGTTTGTGCCACAGGAAAAGTTCAGCATTCGCGTTCTGGCTGAGATGTCAGTCTTAACAACAGCAATGACTGCCTGGGGAATATGACGGCATTTGCCTAAAGGACTTCATCTGGCCCATGATATCTTGAAAGTACCTACACCATCCTTTCAGATACTCAAAGGTACTTCAAATAAAATCAAAACAAGAATTCTCAAACGTAGCCTTGAAAATGTGGGGAGTCAGAACCAAAGGACCTCATTGTTTCACTGATAGTCATTGATGGGGACACCCAGAATATACGGAGAAATGAAGAGAAAAGGTTTCAAGTTTGTTCGTGGTCAGGGAGACGGAAGAACAGGGAGTGCTTGCCGTGAATACAGGGTTTGCTGGGAGGTGAGGCGGAAATATTCAAAGGGTCTGAAACTACAAGGTGGCCATGGTTACACAGCGCTTTGTCGGTCCTCAGTGTTCCCAGATTCCAAAACTTTTTAGTAATTGTTACTATTGAACAACAATAATTGTTAACAATAATAACAATTATTAAACAACAATAATTGTTACTATGACATTGTTATTATTAAATAAATGAATAATTTTATTCTTTCAAACTGAACCAAGAAAAGTACAGAACACCATAGAACAAGTAAAAGAGCACAAAATAGGTAGAGAAAAACCAAATAAACAGACCCTCAAGGGAAGGGAAGTCAGTCTCCCCTGGGTGGGGAGCGAGTTGATGGCATCCATGGGGGGCAGACAGGGATAGCGGCTGCAGAGCCCACGGCTCCCCTGGACCTGGTGTTTCCAGAACGGGCTCTGGGTCTCTGTCCAAAAGAGGGGCCCGTTGTCCCTGCAGCGGTTGGTCAGTCATCGTGGGCGTCTGGGTGTTGAGCAGGAGCCAGGGCAGGCTCTCCCTGCAGAGGTGGTAACTCATGCCCTGACTCGGGTTCTCCTGCCAAAGCCCGAGCAGGTGCAGGTGCAGGTGGAGGTGGACGTTTGGGCCGAAGGGGAGGGACATCGGTGCCTGGGGCTGGGCGTCCTGCAGGCACAGAGGTCCGATCTGCCCAGTGTGGTGGCCAGGAACCAGCTGGTCCAGTGTCTTTGAGGCAGGATGGATCAGGTCTCGATGTCCCCTCAGTGGATCCCTGGGTCCTGCACGTGCAGCAAGCACCTCTGTAGGGACAGGTGTTGGAAATGGAGCCTGGTTGAGTTGGAAGGTCAGAGCTAGAGCTGGGAGAGAAGAAGAGATTACCCAGAGGTCTCCCTTGTCACGGGCCTAACTGGGCTCTAAAGCTTCCCAGGACTTCCAGTAGAATACCCAGCATAGGATGCCTTCTCTGACTGCAGTCTGCAAGATGGTGTGAGGCCAGCCGTTGCTCCAGGCCCAGCCCCAGCTCTGGAGGACTCCTCCCTGGGAAGCTCAGCGCCCCTCCCCACACACTCAGATTCCCAGCCCCGGGCTCCTCACCTCTGTGCTCTGCCGCGCTGGGCTCCAGGTCCTCGTGCTGCCTCAGAGGGAGGGGTGCTCGGGGCTCTGGGTCGGAGCCAGGTGTGCTGAGCCGCGAAGCAGCCCGAGACTGGGCCCCGCGGTGTGTCCTGGGTGGTTTCTGGGGAGGCCTTCCCCTCTTGCTCTTCACTCCCCCTTGGGCTGACCCCTCCATGGGCACGCTCACCTGGACCCTGCACTGGGCCTCACGGGCAAGGGGATGGGGCTCCGACCCCTCCCTCGAGGAGGTGGACGGCGTGTCCCCCTCGTCGGCCACATCCGGTGGGAAGCTCTGCAATGACAGTAAGCGTCAGCCAGGCCTGCTTGGTGTTTTCCGAGCTGGGCCTGGCCAGGATGGCTGCTGCTTCTGCCCACTTGAATTTCTGGTCCCTGCGGAGATGTGTGTCTGCTCAGATACCCACCCGGGAGGAAGGAGACACCTCTTAGGGCGTCAGGTCAACCTGGGCAGTCAGCGCTGCCTGGGCTCTCCCCCTCCCGCCCAGCCTGCTCTCCCCTGGGGTGGGGACGCCACCGGTGCACAGGCTTCTGACCGCACATCCTTCTGGGCTTGCTTGAGGCAGACACACCCCGAGAACCCCCCGTCCCCATTCCCAGGGAAAGGACTCGGGGTTGCCCGGGTGGGATGGGAGAGGTGGCCGGGCCCGGCCTGGGGCTCCCGGGTTACCTTCCTGTTCCTTCGGGCAAAGGGCCAGACGCCTCCTCGGGGGGCCCTGAGCCAGCGTCGCCAGCGATCCCACACACTCTGCCTGTGAGCCCTCCCGAGGCCCCGGCCTCTGGGCAGGGGCAAACAGCAGAACATCTTGGCAGCAAGTGATCTGGCTGGGGTCTCCTCTCGCAGTGGTGCCTGGGTCCCTGGGTTCTGGGTTCTGTTGAGTTCTGTTGCCAGGAAGTGACATCATTTCTTGGGTTCGTTGCTGAGGTCCCTTCCACAGAGCTCCCCAAGGGAACCTGGGTGTTTCTGAGTGTGTAACCACACCCTTAGGCCCCGTGCGGGCACAGTGACACGCACACTGCCCAGCCCTCAGCCTTGGGGGAGGCCTGGGTTCCGCCAGGGCCTGAGCTCTGAGGACACAGCTGCTTTCAGACCAGGCTCCTCCTTCTCCTAGGTCACGTGGCCCTAGACAAGCATGTGCCCCTCAGGGTTTCCCCAGTCTTTCCATCTGCCGAGCGGGGGTCATTCTCCCATCTCCTGCCCAGATCTGTTGGCCTCCGAGACCCCCATGCCTTTCCACCTGGGGCTGGTATCACATGGAGTTTGTGCACTGAGACTTCCCAAAGGAAGGATTCAATACAGGGCTGACCTAGCACGGAATGGGGCAGAAACAGGCTCTGGGACCTAGGAAAAGACACTCCCCTTGCTGCCTTTTCAAGACCCCACCCCCCAATTGCGGGGCTGAAAGGAAGACTGGAAGGTCGCCTTCTCTTATATGAAAGAGGAGCCAACTTTCTGGTCCTCTTTTTCCATCGGGATTCTGGTTCAAGTCTCCCAGCTTGGCTTCTGTGGGTGGCTGAGCATAGAATGGCTCCCTGCATTCAGGCAACTGCTCTGAAAATGCAACCATGGATGCAATTATGTACAGCAGTTCTGTTCAAAATGGCTATACATGTTAAGAAGTCGTGATATCCTTCAGTAGATGAATGTGTAGGTCAATTGGATTCCATCCAAGTCACTTGGGGCAGAACATGTCACCCTAAGATGTGTCTCCGACATCGGGTGAGTTTGCTGTGTTTAATTCAATAAAATAAAAAAAGAGAAAACCTGAGTAGAAGTTGCCCTTCTTGATTTTAAGATTTACTAATTGATTGTTGGCCGTGCTAGGGCTTCATTGCTTTGAGAGGGCTTCCTCTAGTTCTGGTGAGTGGGGCTCCTCTTGTTGCAGAGCACGGGTCCAGGTGTCCAGGCTTCAGTCGTTGTGCTGCATGTGTTTAGCAGTTGTGACTCCCAGGCTGTAGAGGGCTGGCTCAGTGCGTGTGGTGGATGAGTTTAGCTCCTCTGAGGCATGTGAGATACGCCTGGACAGAGAACCAAACCCGTATCCCATGCATTAGCAGGCAGCTCCTTAACCGGTAGAAGACCAGGGGAGCACGAGGTTGCCCTTTTGTGAGTTCCGTTTATGTTTAGTAGGGAAGTCTCTGTTTGTAAGGGTATGTCCCTCTTTGCACCTGAAATAGGATAGTTCCATCTGAAGGAACTCTTCTCAGTGAAGAGGTCCCGGCATAAGTCTGCAGAGAATCATATGCTTGTTTACTGTGCTTTCCATGATAACCTGCCATAACTGGCCTCCCCGCTTCCCCCAAGGTCTTTGCTATGTTTTGAGCTGTAGACGGTATTTACGCTGATGGCTTTGGTCACTGCAGGAAGTGACTCAGTTTCCTTGGCCTCTTCCCCACATGCAAGATATACATGTTATTCAACTTCTGTTTCTCTCCTGATATTTTGGCTTTCATGATGGAGAAGGAAGGCTCAACCAAGAACCAAAAGGGCAGAGGGAAATTGTGTTTCCTCCTATACGCATGCAAAGGAAGAATACTCAACAGTGGACAGGAGTGAAAAGTCAGCCCTTGAAAGACAGGGATAAATGTTCGATGCATGTGGCTAAGTGAAAGAATGCAGTCTGAAGAGGCTGAGTACAGTATGACCCCATTGATGACATTCTTGGAACGGCAAATCTCCACAGATGTGAAAAGAGATCCTGGGGTGGGGAATTTGAACTGATCCTTCAGATGGATTCCTGTTAATATGCGTTTGCTAAACAGATCGATTCATATAGTCCAAGGGGTCAATCATGATCTATTCAAATTTCCTTTTTTAGGCTATCGGAGTGCACAGAATGGAATGCCAAATACCACAGAATCAAACTGTATTAGAAATGCATGGAAAAACTTCACCATAGGGGATGAGGTAACGGTGCTGACCTAAATGAACTTTAGAAATGAAGAGACTCTCTAGACTAAAGGCAAAATGGACCATACCTAAGCAGTAGGCTTTGTTTTCTGGAGTTCTGTCCAGAGTGTGAAAGTGAAAGTCACTCAGTTGTGTCTGTCTCTTTGTGACCCTATGGATAGTCCAAGGAGTTCTCCAGGCAAGAGTACTGGAGTGGGTAGCCTTTCCCTTCTCCAGGGGATCTTCCCACCCCAGGGATCGAACCCAGGTCTCCCGCACTGCAGGCGGATTCTTTACGAGCTGAGCCACAAGGGAAGTGTAGTAGCTGACCCTTCTGAAACCACTGTGTATGTAATCTGGAAAGATCCAATGCACAAACAAATGGCAGATGGTGGGAGCCTGGTTCTCACTGTGGGAGTGGAAGTTATGGATAAGGAAGGGGAGATAAGATATACAGAGAAGCCCTCCACATCCTAGCTTTATGCTTCCTGGGAGGATGGTGTGGGGAGTTGACTACCTGGGGAAATGCACAGACCTTCATGGCTGGAATGCCATGCAGAAGTAGTAAGCTCACGCTTCCCCTGTGTTAGCTACTACATTTCCCTTGTGGCTCAGCTGGTAAAGAATCCACCTGCAATGCGGGAGACCTGGGTGTCATCCCTGGGTTGGGAAGATGCCCTGGAGTAGGGAAAGGCTACCGACTCCAGTAGCATGAAGTCAGGCAATGGCAGTGAAAGAGTTGAATCCTAACCAGTAGAGCACTGGTCAGTGAGAAGGCCCTGGCTGAGTGGCTTTGTAGAAATGAATTTCCACAAAGAAGCAGAAAGGATTGAAACAAGTCAAGTGTTTATTAAGTGGAAAGACCGTCTGTGTGAATAGACAAAACTGTGCGCTCAGAAAGAGATGTCCCCATTGCGGTGGCTTAAATCACTCACATGCAGTGTTTCTTTCAGGTTTCCTCTGGCCCACCATCTTGCTCTGTCTGGTTCTGAGTCTGTATTTGGTTTCTCTCAGGTTCCTTGCCATGTGTGTGCATCACTTAGCCAAGGCAGGTTCTAGCAAGGAAGCCTAAGGGGAGTTGATGTCACTGACTGACTGTAGGGTGGCGCCCTCTCGTCCTTTGACCCTTGGGAGCTTTTCTGCACCTGTGTAGTCGAACAGGTCTCCTCGACCCTGACAATGAGGACTCTATGGTCTTTCGTCAGTTCTCTGGACAGGGATCGGGTCGTATTCCCTCCTGCTATTGTCTTCATCTTACTGTGTCTGTCCACATGGGAGGGCCTCCAGGTTCTCAGCCTGGGGCCTATGTCTCTTCTGCCTCATTTCCAGCTAGTGTGGGTGGAAGGATGGGGTGTGAGGTGAGTCCATCTGCATGGCACTCCAGGTATGAAGATCTGTGCATTTCCCCAGGTCGTCGACTCCCCACACCATCCTCGCAGGAAGTCTAGATCCAGGATGTGGAGGGTTTCTCTATATCTCTTTTGTCCCCTTGCTACTCTATAACTGCCACTCCCACAGGCAGGAGCCAGGCTTCCACCATCTGCCATTTATCTGTGCATTGGACCTTTCCAGATGACATAAACAGTGGTTTCAGAAGTGTCAGCTACTACACTTCCCTTGTGGCTCAGCTGGTCAAGTATGCACCTGCAATGCGGGAGACATGGGTTCAATCCCTGGGTTGGGAAGAGGCCCTGCAGGAGGGAAAGGCTACCCACCCCAGTGTTCTGGCCTAGAGAGCTCCATGGACTATACAGTCACAGGGGCCACAGAGAGTCAGACACGACGGAGTGACTTTCACTTTCACACTCTGGAAAGGACTCCATCAAACAAAGCCTCCTGCTTCTGTATGGTCCATTTTGCCTTTAGTTCAGAGAGTCTGTTCATTGCTAACGTTCACTTAGGTCAGCATCTTTTGCCCCATCCCCTACTGTGAGGTTTTTCCATGCATTTCTAATACAGTTAGATTCTGTCATATTTGGAATTCCATTCTGTGACACTCTTATAGCCTAAATAAGTATATTCGAATAGATGACGATTGACCCCTTGGACTATACAGATCGACATGTTTAGTGAATGCACATGAACAGGAATCCATCTAAAGGATCTCTTGAGAAATCTGTATGCACGTCAGGAAGCAACAGTTCGATGTGGACATGGAGCAACAGACTGGTTCCAAATAGGGAAAGGAGTACTTCAAGGCTCTATCTGGTCACCCTGCTTATTTAACTTACATGCAGAGGACATCATGAGAAAAGCTGGGCTGGAGGAAGCACAAGCTGGAATCTAGATTGCTGGGAGAAATATCAATAACCGCAGGTATGCAGATGACACCACCCTTATGGCAGAAAGTGAAGAAGAACTAAAGAGCCTCTTGATGAAAGTGAAAGAGGAGAGTGGAAAAGCTGGCTCAATGCTCAACATCCAGAACACTCAGATTTTGGCATCTGGTCCCATGACTTCATGGCAGATAATGGGGAAGGAAACAGGGGAAACAGTGGCTGACTTTATTTTTCTGGGCTCCAAAATCACCGCAGATGGTGATTGGAGCCATGAAATGAAAAGACGCTTACTCCTTGGAAGGAAAGTTATGACCCACCTAGAGAGCATCTTAAAAAGCAGAGACATGACTTTGTCAAGAAAGGTCCATCTTGTCAAGGCGATGGTTTTTCCAGTGGTCATGTATGGATGACAAAGTTGGACTAGAAGGAAAGTTGAGCGCCGAAGAATTGATGCTTTTGAGCCTGGGGAGAAGACTCTGGAGAGTCTCTTGGACTGCAAGGAGACCCAACCAGTCCATCCTAAAGGAGACCAGTCCTGGGTGTTCATTGGAAGGACTGATGTTGAAGCTGAAACTCCAATCCTTTGTCCACCTGATGCGAAGAGCTGACTCATTGGAAAAGGCCCTGATGCTGGGAAAGATCGAAGGCAGGAGGAGAGGGGGACGACAGAGCATGAGATGGTTGGATGGCATCATTGACTCGATGGACATGGGTTTGGGTGGAGTCTGGGAGTTGGTGATGGACAGGGAGGCCTGGCGTGCTGTGATTCATGGGGTCGCAGAGTTGGACATGACTGAGCGACTGAACTTCTAAATGCATCCAAAGGAATGAAATACCTTGAAATCAATTTCAACCAGGAGCTGAAAGACTTGCACAGAGTCCTGGATTCTGAGGTGGGAATTCTGGGTTGATATCCCCGCTCACTTGCTAACCTGCTGAGTGACCCTGGGCAAATGAGACAATGATCTGAGGCTCAACCATTTCAACTGCAAGATGGACACAAAACCAGTACCTCCTTGCCAGGGTTGTGAAACTAAAGGGAAATGCTTATTTAGACCAGGGGATTGGAGGGTCTCCAGCAGCCTCTCCTTGTGTCCAACTTCTCTGGACCTGTGCTCTCCTCATCCTGTGGGCAAGGGTCAAGTGTGGAGCTGGGGAGCCAGATGGGGCTGGTCGAGGACCAGGACGAAAATGATAGTCGTCGTGGGTCAGGGAAGGAGGCCACCTCCTTTCCAGATCTCAGAGTGGGGCCTAAACCAGGGAGCGGGGGATGCAAGATCAGAAGCGAAAACTCGGAACCCCCACCGCAGGGCCGGCCTCTTCCTGGCAAGGACCTTCTCTCTGGTCCAGGCTCCAGTGTGATGTGGTGCTGCTCCCTGAGTTCTCCATGTGTCCACCAGGCCAAGAGCTCTCGGGAGCTTTAGGTCTATTAATCCGCAGGTGCCTAACTGTCAGAATGACACAAGGACTAACAACATTGAAGAGGAACTCTATTTTTAAAAAATGACAGAAGTACAGACAAGGCAGGGGGTGGGAAGCAGAAGGATTGACTGCTTTTCAGGCCTTTAGCAGAAATGTATCAGAAATATCTCCACTCCAGCTCAGGAGAGCCCACATGGTGGAAACAGAATGGACAATCAGGCTGTGAGTCTAATCTGCTGGTTAGATTCAACTCCACTGCTGATCCCAGAGACCAAAGTCCCAATCCACCAACCTTCCTGTGTGCAGCCAGACACCAAAGGAAGAAACACAGAACTTGCCTTTGGAAGTCTCAGCCAGACTTGATGGTGGAGTTGCTCAGCATGGTCAGTGGTCGCTATGGACTCAGCCCCTCCTCCGTGCTCACATCCTCTGTCCTCACAGAAACATGCACGGTTCACTACACAGAACTTTCTGGGGCACTTGTGTATACCAGAAACTGGCAGTGGCCAAATGCGAGGAGAAGACTCGGAAAAGGACACCTGCCTCTTGGGTGCTTCCCAAATGACCAAAAAGACCTGAAGCCTTTGATACTTTGGATTTGGAGAAGTCTTTCTAAACATGTAAAGGGAGAAAGGAGGCCCACTGGGACTCGTTGATATCCATTGGGAAAGGACGTCAGGTCCCTACCTCACAGAAACCACCAAAGATTAGACACATACCAAGAACCAACACTTCAAAGAAAAACTTGACACATTTTAGAACAATTTTTGATGAGTGAATCCTTTTTTTTTAATTGAAACATTGTTGATTTGTAATGAATTTTAGATTCAGGCATACAGCAAAGTGATTCTGTGATTCAGTGTCTCAGGTGCTTCCTTGCAGAAAATTCACTCGCCCTGGGCCACGCCCTCGACTCCAAACAACAACGAATAGACCTCCAAGGTCGGAGCAGCATGTGATGGTGCTTGCGGGTGGTTTTTGACTGAATAATTTATTCTAATAGGCTAGCAGAGGATCTCCAAACCCATCCTGAAACAGGAGTCCTTGCTCCCTTGAATGTGAAACAGGGCTTGGGAAGGGCAGAGGTGTGTCATGACCATTTTGTCTGCAGAGGACAAAGTGGTGCGTCGAGAGGATGCGTGGAAGCACGTCCCAGGACTCTGAGCACACGGACACAGTGACTGGACTCCTAGTCCTGCTCTTGGGGCATCGCACTGTGTCCAGCCCTGACACACGGCGAGCAGCTCCCACGTGCCCTAGGGAAGGTGACATGACCCGGACCTGGCCAGTGGGTGTGTTCCGTCCTCCCTGGCCACCGTGATTGGCTCAGGACTAGGGCAGTGAGCAATCAGGACCCAGGGCCAGGCTTGACCCTGGCATCAAGGGGCAGAGGGGCTCTGGTTCTGCCGGAAGGGGTGCGGCTGGCTGTCGTCAGGCTCCAGCAGTGGAAGGGGAGTGAGGTCGGCCTGGGGCGGTTGGTGGCCTTCCAGCTCCCGTCAGGGCAGAGCCGCCAGCCTGAGGATGAGGGCGCTGCTGAGCCCAGGGGTTGAGAGCGCCCGTTCCCGGTGTGGACCCGCAGCTCCTCCTGAGACCTGAGGGGAAACCGTCTGCTCGTGAGTCCTCTTCTGCTTGTCTGTCAGCTTGTTTGAACCTCGCTGGGTTTTCTATTCAGCTGGCTAAGTGGAGACATGGAAATGCAACTGTGTGGGTTTTGGCTGGCTTCAGGAAGAAATGCCAGATGCCGCTGGGAGACTCCAGTTGAATCTGGATGAGGTGATATCTCTTCGGGTCAGATATTAATTCTAGGATAACCCGAAGTAGTCTTCACAGGATTGAGATAGAAACCTGCTAAGGGAGCAGTCCATGTCCTCATTCTAGAGCATGAGACTGCTGCTCAGAGAAGGGGGTGACGTGGCTCCAGCAAGGAGGCGTGCACCCAGACAGAAGCCCCGGATCCTGCCGTTTGAACGCAGGGAAGCCACTGGTGTGGGCTGTCCGTGTGTCAGGGGCTAAGGCATCAGCCCATACTGGACACTGTTGGGGCCTGACTTGGTAACTGCCATGTGGTAGCTTTGAGATTTCCAAAAGCAGTTTGCGCTGAAGGGAGGAAGGGCACCTGGCTTCATCCACCCCACCACACCCTCCAGATTCCCACTGACACTGACACCTTTCTCTCGATTTCTGAGGAAGTGACAGAGTCACTCTCTCGTGACCACCTTTGCTGACTCCTGTTCACGGGCTGCCATGTGGAGCTGCTAGAGGAGAAGCCAACGGCCTTTGCTCCCGAGTGCCTCTCTTTCTGTGGACCTTGGGGGCCCTAGTCCCCACTTGCACACCACAGGCCTTTTCCACATGTTGTGGGGCCCCTCACTCAGTTTGTATCCCTCACTGTCCTTGCCATAGCTCCCTTGAAACTCAGCTTGTGAGCTCCTTTGTCTGCAGCGTGGCCCGCCTGGCTGCCACCGGCCGGACAGAGCTGACAATGAAACAACAGCTCAGATCTGACAGCTCAGAAGCTCTGTACAAAGGGGCCTGACTCTTCACAGTGGAGAGGGTGTCGTAGCCTCCAGGGTTCTGGAACCTGTGCTTGCGCCAAAGTGACTCCACAGGCGTTTGAATGCCTGGGGAGAGTCCTGGCTATAGTGGGAATGGCTCGAGTCTCCTGAGGTTCTGAAGGCCCACTGTGTGCAGGTTCACGGTGCAGAGAGAGGAGAAAGTGGAGGCCTGCCCTGGAGGTGGTGAGAGCCCATGGATGAGTCAGACAGGCAGGCGGGGCAGGATGGCACCTGAGCCGCCTTCACGAGGGGGTGGTGTGGGGCCAGAGGACGAGAAGCAGGTCTGCTCCCTCGGCTGGTGCCCAGGGCAGGTTGTCACCAGACAGAACAGTTACCATGGTGATGACCATCACTGCTGTCTGCAAAGGGTTTCCAGTGGTGCGTCTCCATTGGAGCGGTCAGGCCATCTCTAAGCTAGACTGGCCATGTGCATTGCCTCTCCTTCGTTCTTCCCATGTGTTCTCTTCTTTCCAGAACATGAATTTTCTAGAGGGTTTTTGGGTCACCAGGATGTTAGGTCATTCTCTAGCCTTGTCTCCTGAGGAATGGCTTCCTAGTTGTTGGGGTTGTTTGTTTATCCAGCTCTCTTTCTTGGCTGATTATGTGACTTTGTTTGTGCCACAGGAAAAGTTCAGCATTCGCGTTCTGGCTGAGATGTCATTCTTAACAACAGCAATGACTGCCTGGGGAATATGACGGCATTTGCCTAAAGGACTTCATCTGGCCCATGATATCTTGAAAGTACCTACACCATCCTTTCAGATACTCAAAGGTACTTCAAATAAAATCAAAACAAGAATTCTCAAACGTAGCCTTGAAAATGTGGGGAGTCAGAACAAAAGGACCTCATTGTTTCACTGATAGTCATTGATGGGGACACCCAGAATATACGGAGAAATGAAGAGAAAAGGTTTCAAGTTTGTTCGTGGTCAGGGAGACGGAAGAACAGGGAGTGCTTGCCGTGAATACAGGGTTTGCTGGGAGGTGAGGCGGAAATATTCAAAGGGTCTGAAACTACAAGGTGGCCATGGTTACACAGCGCTTTGTCGGTCCTCAGTGTCCCCAGATTGCAGCCGTTTTCAATAATTGTTATTATTAGACAACGATAATTGTTAACAACAATAACAATTATTAAACAACAATAATTGTTACTATGACATTGTTATTATTAAATAAATGAATAATTTTATTCTTTCAAACTGAACCAAGAAAAGTACAGAACACCATAGAACAAGTAAAAGAGCACAAAATAGGTAGAGAAAAACCAAATAAACAGACCCTCAAGGGAAGGGAAGTCAGTCTCCCCTGGGTGGGGAGCGAGTTGATGGCATCCATGGGGGGCAGACAGGGATAGCGGCTGCAGAGCCCACGGCTCCCCTGGACCTGGTGTTTCCAGAACGGGCTCTGGGTCTCTGTCCAAAAGAGGGGCCCGTTGTCCCTGCAGCGGTTGGTCAGTCATCGTGGGCGTCTGGGTGTTGAGCAGGAGCCAGGGCAGGCTCTCCCTGCAGAGGTGGTAACTCATGCCCTGACTCGGGTTCTCCTGCCAAAGCCCGAGCAGGTGCAGGTGCAGGTGGAGGTGGACGTTTGGGCCGAAGGGGAGGGACATCGGTGCCTGGGGCTGGGCGTCCTGCAGGCACAGAGGTCCGATCTGCCCAGTGTGGTGGCCAGGAACCAGCTGGTCCAGTGTCTTTGAGGCAGGATGGATCAGGTCTCGATGTCCCCTCAGTGGATCCCTGGGTCCTGCACGTGCAGCAAGCACCTCTGTAGGGACAGGTGTTGGAAATGGAGCCTGGTTGAGTTGGAAGGTCAGAGCTAGAGCTGGGAGAGAAGAAGAGATTACCCAGAGGTCTCCCTTGTCACGGGCCTAACTGGGCTCTAAAGCTTCCCAGGACTTCCAGTAGAATACCCAGCATAGGATGCCTTCTCTGACTGCAGTCTGCAAGATGGTGTGAGGCCAGCCGTTGCTCCAGGCCCAGCCCCAGCTCTGGAGGACTCCTCCCTGTGAAGCTCAGCGCCCCTCCCCACACACTCAGATTCCCAGCCCCGGGCTCCTCACCTCTGTGCTCTGCCGCGCTGGGCTCCAGGTCCTCGTGCTGCCTCAGAGGGAGGGGTGCTCGGGGCTCTGGGTCGGAGCCAGGTGTGCTGAGCCGCGAAGCAGCCCGAGACTGGGCCCCGCGGTGTGTCCTGGGTGGTTTCTGGGGAGGCCTTCCCCTCTTGCTCTTCACTCCCCCTTGGGCTGACCCCTCCATGGGCACGCTCACCTGGACCCTGCACTGGGCCTCACGGGCAGGGGGATGGGGCTCCGACCCCTCCCTCGAGGAGGTGGACGGCGTGTCCCCCTCGTCGGCCACATCCGGTGGGAAGCTCTGCAATGACAGTAAGCGTCAGCCAGGCCTGCTTGGTGTTTTCCGAGCTGGGCCTGGCCAGTATGGCTGCTGCTTCTGCCCACTTGAATTTCTGGTCCCAGCGGAGATGTGTGTCTGCTCAGATACCCACCCGGGAGGAAGGAGACACCTCTTAGGGCGTCAGGTCAACCTGGGCAGTCAGCGCTGCCTGGGCTCTCCCCCTCCCGCCCAGCCTGCTCTCCCCTGGGGTGGGGACGCCACCGGTGCACAGGCTTCTGACCGCACATCCTTCTGGGCTTGCTTGAGGCAGACACACCCCGAGAACCCCCCGTCCCCATTCCCAGGGAAAGGACTCGGGGTTGCCCGGGTGGGATGGGAGAGGTGGCCGGGCCCGGCCTGGGGCTCCCGGGTTACCTTCCTGTTCCTTCGGGCAAAGGGCCAGAGGCCTCCTCGGGGGGCCCTGAGCCAGCGTCGCCAGCGATCCCACACACTCTGCCTGTGAGCCCTCCCGAGGCCCCGGCCTCTGGGCAGGGGCAAACAGCAGAACATCTTGGCAGCAAGTGATCTGGCTGGGGTCTCCTCTCGCAGTGGTGCCTGGGTCCCTGGGTTCTGGGTTCTGTTGAGTTCTGTTGCCAGGAAGTGACATCATTTCTTGGGTTCGTTGCTGAGGTCCCTCACACAGAGCTCCCCAAGGGAACCTGGGTGTTTCTGAGTGTGCAACCACACCCTTAGGCCCCGTGCGGGCACAGTGACACGCACACTGCCCAGCCCTCAGCCTTGGGGGAGGCCTGGGTTCCGCCAGGGCCTGAGCTCTGAGGACACAGCTGCTTTCAGACCAGGCTCCTCCTTCTCCTAGGTCACGTGGCCCTAGACAAGCATGTGCCCCTCAGGGTTTCCCCAGTCTTTCCATCTGCCGAGCGGGGGTCATTCTCCCATCTCCTGCCCAGATCTGTTGGCCTCCGAGACCCCCATGCCTTTCCACCTGGGGCTGGTATCACATGGAGTTTGTGCACTGAGACTTCCCAAAGGAAGGATTCAATACAGGGCTGACCTAGCACGGAATGGGGCAGAAACAGGCTCTGGGACCTAGGAAAAGACACTCCCCTTGCTGCCTTTTCAAGACCCCACCCCCCAATTGCGGGGCTGAAAGGAAGACTGGAAGGTCGCCTTCTCTTATATGAAAGAGGAGCCAACTTTCTGGTCCTCTTTTTCCATCGAGATTCTGGTTCAAGTCTCCCAGCTTGGCTTCTGTGGGTGGCTGAGCATAGAATGGCTCCCTGCATTCAGGCAACTGCTCTGAAAATGCAACCATGGATGCAATTATGTACAGCAGTTCTGTTCAAAATGGCTATACATGTTAAGAAGTCGTGATATCCTTCAGTAGATGAATGTGTAGGTCAATTGGATTACATCCAAGTCACTTGGGGCAGAACATGTCACCCTAAGATGTGTCTCCGACATCGGGTGAGTTTGCTGTGTTTAATTCAATAAAATAAAAAAAGAGAAAACCTGAGTAGAAGTTGCCCTTCTTGATTTTAAGATTTACTAATTGATTGTTGGCCGTGCTAGGGCTTCATTGCTTTGAGAGGGCTTCCTCTAGTTCTGGTGAGTGGGGCTCCTCTTGTTGCAGAGCACGGGTCCAGGTGTCCAGGCTTCAGTCGTTGTGCTGCATGTGTTTAGCAGTTGTGACTCCCAGGCTGTAGAGCGCTGGCTCAGTGCGTGTGGTGGATGAGTTTAGCTCCTCTGAGGCATGTGAGATACGCCTGGACAGAGAACCAAACCCATATCCCATGCATTAGCAGGCAGCTCCTTAACCGGTAGAAGACCAGGGGAGCACGAGGTTGCCCTTTTGTGAGTTCCGTTTATGTTTAGTAGGGAAGTCTCTGTTTGTAAGGGTATGTCCCTCTTTGCACCTGAAATAGGATAGTTCCATCTGAAGGAACTCTTCTCAGTGAAGAGGTCCCGGCATAAGTCTGCAGAGAATCATATGCTTGTTTACTGTGCTTTCCATGATAACCTGCCATAACTGGCCTCCCCGCTTCCCCCAAGGTCTTTGCTATGTTTTGAGCTGTAGACGGTATTTACGCTGATGGCTTTGGTCACTGCAGGAAGTGACTCAGTTTCCTTGGCCTCTTCCCCACATGCAAGATATACATGTTATTCAACTTCTGTTTCTCTCCTGATATTTTGGCTTTCATGATGGAGAAGGAAGGCTCAACCAAGAACCAAAAGGGCAGAGGGAAATTGTGTTTCCTCCTATACGCATGCAAAGGAAGAATACTCAACAGTGGACAGGAGTGAAAAGTCAGCCCTTGAAAGACAGGGATAAATGTTCGATGCATGTGGCTAAGTGAAAGAATGCAGTCTGAAGAGGCTGAGTACAGTATGACCCCATTGATGACATTCTTGGAACGGCAAATCTCCACAGATGTGAAAAGAGATCCTGGGGTGGGGAATTTGAACTGATCCTTCAGATGGATTCCTGTTAATATGCGTTTGCTAAACAGATCGATTCATATAGTCCAAGGGGTCAATCATGATCTATTCAAATTTCCTTTTTTAGGCTATCGGAGTGCACAGAATGGAATGCCAAATACCACAGAATCAAACTGTATTAGAAATGCATGGAAAAACTTCACCATAGGGGATGAGGTAACGGTGCTGACCTAAATGAACTTTAGAAATGAAGAGACTCTCTAGACTAAAGGCAAAATGGACCATACCTAAGCAGTAGGCTTTGTTTTCTGGAGTTCTGTCCAGAGTGTGAAAGTGAAAGTCACTCAGTTGTGTCTGTCTCTTTGTGACCCTATGGATAGTCCAAGGAGTTCTCCAGGCAAGAGTACTGTCATGGGTAGCCTTTCCCTTCTCCAGGGGATCTTCCCACCCCAGGGATCGAACCCAGGTCTCCCACACTGCAGGCGGATTCTTTACGAGCTGAGCCACAAGGGAAGTGTAGTAGCTGACCCTTCTGAAACCACTGTGTATGTAATCTGGAAAGATCCAATGCACAAACAAATGGCAGATGGTGGGAGCCTGGTTCTCACTGTGGGAGTGGAAGTTATGGATAAGGAAGGGGAGATAAGATATACAGAGAAGCCCTCCACATCCTAGCTTTATGCTTCCTGGGAGGATGGTGTGGGGAGTTGACTACCTGGGGAAATGCACAGACCTTCATGGCTGGAATGCCATGCAGAAGTAGTAAGCTCACGCTTCCCCTGTGTTAGCTACTACATTTCCCTTGTGGCTCAGCTGGTAAAGAATCCACCTGCAATGCGGGAGACCTGGGTGTCATCCCTGGGTTGGGAAGATGCCCTGGAGTAGGGAAAGGCTACCGACTCCAGTAGCATGAAGTCAGGCAATGGCAGTGAAAGAGTTGAATCCTAACCAGTAGACCAGTGGTCAGTGAGAAGGCCCTGGCTGAGTGGCTTTGTAGAAATGAATTTCCACAAAGAAGCAGAAAGGATTGAAAGAAGTCAAGTGTTTATTAAGTGGAAAGACCGTCTGTGTGAATAGACAAAACTGTGCGCTCAGAAAGAGATGTCCCCATTGCGGTGGCTTAAATCACTCACATGCAGTGTTTCTTTCAGGTTTCCTCTGGCCCACCATCTTGCTCTGTCTGGTTCTGAGTCTGTATTTGGTTTCTCTCAGGTTCCTTCCCATGTGTGTGCATCACTTAGCCAAGGCAGGTTCTAGCAAGGAAGCCTAAGGGGAGTTGATGTCACTGACTGACTGTAGGGTGGCGCCCTCTCGTCCTTTGACCCTTGGGAGCTTTTCTGCACCTGTGTAGTCGAACAGGTCTCCTCGACCCTGACAATGAGGACTCTATGGTCTTTCGTCAGTTCTCTGGACAGGGATCGGGTCCTATTGCCTCCTGCTATTGTCTTCATCTTACTGTGTCTGTCCACATGGGAGGGCCTCCAGGTTCTCAGCCTGGGGCCTATGTCTCTTCTGCCTCATTTCCAGCTAGTGTGGGTGGAAGGATGGGGTGTGAGGTGAGTCCATCTGCATGGCACTCCAGGTATGAAGATCTGTGCATTTCCCCAGGTCGTCGACTCCCCACACCATCCTCGCAGGAAGTCTAGATCCAGGATGTGGAGGGTTTCTCTATATCTCTTTTGTCCCCTTGCTACTCTATAACTGCCACTCCCACAGGCAGGAGCCAGGCTTCCACCATCTGCCATTTATCTGTGCATTGGACCTTTCCAGATGACATAAACAGTGGTTTCAGAAGTGTCAGCTACTACACTTCCCTTGTGGCTCAGCTGGTCAAGTATGCACCTGCAATGCGGGAGACATGGGTTCAATCCCTGGGTTGGGAAGAGGCCCTGCAGGAGGGAAAGGCTACCCACCCCAGTGTTCTGGCCTAGAGAGCTCCATGGACTATACAGTCACAGGGGCCACAGAGAGTCAGACACGACGGAGTGACTTTCACTTTCACACTCTGGAAAGGACTCCATCAAACAAAGCCTCCTGCTTCTGTATGGTCCATTTTGCCTTTAGTTCAGAGAGTCTGTTCATTGCTAACGTTCACTTAGGTCAGCATCTTTTGCCCCATCCCCTACTGTGAGGTTTTTCCATGCATTTCTAATACAGTTAGATTCTGTCATATTTGGAATTCCATTCTGTGACACTCTTATAGCCTAAATAAGTATATTCGAATAGATGATGATTGACCCCTTGGACTATACAGATCGACATGTTTAGTGAATGCACATGAACAGGAATCCATCTAAAGGATCTCTTGAGAAATCTGTATGCACGTCAGGAAGCAACAGTTCGATGTGGACATGGAGCAACAGACTGGTTCCAAATAGGGAAAGGAGTACTTCAAGGCTCTATCTGGTCACCCTGCTTATTTAACTTACATGCAGAGGACATCATGAGAAAAGCTGGGCTGGAGGAAGCACAAGCTGGAATCTAGATTGCTGGGAGAAATATCAATAACCGCAGGTATGCAGATGACACCACCCTTATGGCAGAAAGTGAAGAAGAACTAAAGAGCCTCTTGATGAAAGTGAAAGAGGAGAGTGGAAAAGCTGGCTCAATGCTCAACATCCAGAACACTCAGATTTTGGCATCTGGTCCCATGACTTCATGGCAGATAATGGGGAAGGAAACAGGGGAAACAGTGGCTGACTTTATTTTTCTGGGCTCCAAAATCACCGCAGATGGTGATTGGAGCCATGAAATGAAAAGACGCTTACTCCTTGGAAGGAAAGTTATGACCCACCTAGAGAGCATCTTAAAAAGCAGAGACATGACTTTGTCAAGAAAGGTCCATCTTGTCAAGGCGATGGTTTTTCCAGTGGTCATGTATGGATGACAAAGTTGGACTAGAAGGAAAGTTGAGCGCCGAAGAATTGATGCTTTTGAGCCTGGGGAGAAGACTCTGGAGAGTCTCTTGGACTGCAAGGAGACCCAACCAGTCCATCCTAAAGGAGACCAGTCCTGGGTGTTCATTGGAAGGACTGATGTTGAAGCTGAAACTCCAATCCTTTGTCCACCTGATGCGAAGAGCTGACTCATTGGAAAAGGCCCTGATGCTGGGAAAGATCGAAGGCAGGAGGAGAGGGGGACGACAGAGCATGAGATGGTTGGATGGCATCATTGACTCGATGGACATGGGTTTGGGTGGAGTCTGGGAGTTGGTGATGGACAGGGAGGCCTGGCGTGCTGTGATTCATGGGGTCGCAGAGTTGGACATGACTGAGCGACTGAACTTCTAAATGCATCCAAAGGAATGAAATACCTTGAAATCAATTTCAACCAGGAGCTGAAAGACTTGCACAGAGTCCTGGATTCTGAGGTGGGAATTCTGGGTTGATATCCCCGCTCACTTGCTAACCTGCTGAGTGACCCTGGGCAAATGAGACAATGATCTGAGGCTCAACCATTTCAACTGCAAGATGGACACAAAACCAGTACCTCCTTGCCAGGGTTGTGAAACTAAAGGGAAATGCTTATTTAGACCAGGGGATTGGAGGGTCTCCAGCAGCCTCTCCTTGTGTCCAACTTCTCTGGACCTGTGCTCTCCTCATCCTGTGGGCAAGGGTCAAGTGTGGAGCTGGGGAGCCAGATGGGGCTGGTCGAGGACCAGGACGAAAATGATAGTCGTCGTGGGTCAGGGAAGGAGGCCACCTCCTTTCCAGATCTCAGAGTGGGGCCTAAACCAGGGAGCGGGGGATGCAAGATCAGAAGCGAAAACTCGGAACCCCCACCGCAGGGCCGGCCTCTTCCTGGCAAGGACCTTCTCTCTGGTCCAGGCTCCAGTGTGATGTGGTGCTGCTCCCTGAGTTCTCCATGTGTCCACCAGGCCAAGAGCTCTCGGGAGCTTTAGGTCTATTAATCCGCAGGTGCCTAACTGTCAGAATGACACAAGGACTAACAACATTGAAGAGGAACTCTATTTTTAAAAAATGACAGAAGTACAGACAAGGCAGGGGGTGGGAAGCAGAAGGATTGACTGCTTTTCAGGCCTTTAGCAGAAATGTATCAGAAATATCTCCACTCCAGCTCAGGAGAGCCCACATGGTGGAAACAGAATGGACAATCAGGCTGTGAGTCTAATCTGCTGGTTAGATTCAACTCCACTGCTGATCCCAGAGACCAAAGTCCCAATCCACCAACCTTCCTGTGTGCAGCCAGACACCAAAGGAAGAAACACAGAACTTGCCTTTGGAAGTCTCAGCCAGACTTGATGGTGGAGTTGCTCAGCATGGTCAGTGGTCGCTATGGACTCAGCCCCTCCTCCGTGCTCACATCCTCTGTCCTCACAGAAACATGCACGGTTCACTACACAGAACTTTCTGGGGCACTTGTGTATACCAGAAACTGGCAGTGGCCAAATGCGAGGAGAAGACTCGGAAAAGGACACCTGCCTCTTGGGTGCTTCCCAAATGACCAAAGACCTGAAGCCTTTGATACTTTGGATTTGGAGAAGTCTTTCTAAACATGTAAAGGGAGAAAGGAGGCCCACTGGGACTCGTTGATATCCATTGGGAAAGGACGTCAGGTCCCTACCTCACAGAAACCACCAAAGATTAGACACATACCAAGAACCAACACTTCAAAGAAAAACTTGACACATTTTAGAACAATTTTTGATGAGTGAATCCTTTTTTTTTAATTGAAACATTGTTGATTTGTAATGAATTTTAGATTCAGGCATACAGCAAAGTGATTCTGTGATTCAGTGTCTCAGGTGCTTCCTTGCAGAAAATTCACTCGCCCTGGGCCACGCCCTCGACTCCAAACAACAACGAATAGACCTCCAAGGTCGGAGCAGCATGTGATGGTGCTTGCGGGTGGTTTTTGACTGAATAATTTATTCTAATAGGCTAGCAGAGGATCTCCAAACCCATCCTGAAACAGGAGTCCTTGCTCCCTTGAATGTGAAACAGGGCTTGGGAAGGGCAGAGGTGTGTCATGACCATTTTGTCTGCAGAGGACAAAGTGGTGCGTCGAGAGGATGCGTGGAAGCACGTCCCAGGACTCTGAGCACACGGACACAGTGACTGGACTCCTAGCCCTGCTCTTGGGGCATCGCACTGTGTCCAGCCCTGACACACGGCGAGCAGCTCCACGTGCTGCTCCTCCTATACACATGCAAAGGAATAATACTCAACAGTGGACAGGAGTGAAAAGTCAGCCCTTGATAGACAGGGATAAATCTTCGATGCATATGGCTAAGTGAAAGAATGCAGTCTGAAGAGGCTGAGTACAGTATGACCCCATTGATGACATTTTTGGAATGGCAAATTTACACAGATGTGAAAAGAGATCCTGGGGTGGGGAATTTGAAGTGATCCTTCAGATGGATTCCTGTTATTATGCGTTTGCTAAACATATCAATTCATATAGTCCAAGGGGTCAATCATGATCCATTCAAATTTCCTTTTTTAGGCTCTAGGAGTGCACAGAATGGAATTTCAAATACAGAAGAATCAAACTGTATTGGAAATACATGGAAAAACTTCACCATAGGGGATGAGGTAAAGGAGCTTACCTAAATGAATTTTAGAAATGAAGAGACTCTCTAGACTAAAGGTAAAATGGACCATACCTAAGCAGGAGGCGTTGTTGGATGGAGTCCTTTCCAGAGTTGAAAGTGAAAGTCACTCCGTCGTGTCTGACTCTCTGTGGCCCCTGTGACTGTATAGTCCATGGAGCTCTCTAGGCCAGAACACTGGGGTGGGTAGCCTTTCGCTCCTGCAGGGCCTCTTCCCAACCCAGGGATTGAACCCATGTCTCCCGCATTGCAGGTGCATACTTGACCAGCTGAGCCACAAGGGAAGTGTAGTAGCTGACACTTCTGAAACCACTGTTTATGTCATCTGGAAAGGTCCAATGCACAGATAAATGGCAGATGGTGGAAGCCTGGTTCCTGCCTGTGGGAGTGGCAGTTATAGAGAAGCAAAGGGACAAAAGAGATATAGAGAAACCCTCCACATCCTGGTTCTAGACTTCCTGGGAGGTTGTGTGGGGATTCGATGACCTGGGGAAATGCACAGATCTTCATACCTGGAGTGCCATGCAGATGGAGTCACCTCACACCCCATCCTTCCACCCACACTAGCTGGAAATGAGGCAGAAGAGAGATGGGCCCCAGGCTGAGAACCTGGAGGCCCTCCCATGTGGACAGACACAGTAAGATGAAGACAATAGCAGGAGGGAATACGACCCGATCCCTGTCCAGAGAACTGATGAAAGACCATAGAGTCCTCATTGTCAGGGTCGAGGAGACCTGTTCGACTACACAGGTGCAGAAAAGCTCCCAAGGGTCAAAGGACGAGAGGGCGCCACCCTACAGTCAGTCAGTGACATCAACTCCCCTTAGGCTTCCTTGCTAGAACCTGCCTTGGCTAAGTGATGCACACACATGGGAAGGAACCGGAGAGAAACCAAATACAGACTCAGAACCAGACAGAGCAAGATGGTGGGCCAGAGGAAACCTGAAAGAAACACTGCATGTGAGTGATTTAAGCCACCGCAATGGGGACATCTCTTTCTGAGCGCACAGTTTTGGCTATTCACACAGACGGTCTTTCCACTTAATAAACACTTGACTTGTTTCAATCCTTTCTGCTTCTTTGTGGAAATTCATTTCTACAAAGCCACTCAGCCAGGGCCTTCTCACTGACCACTGGTCTACTGGTTAGGATTCAACTCTTTCACTGCCATTGCCTGACTTCATGCTACTGGAGTCAGTAGCCTTTCCCTACTCCAGGGCGTCTTTCCAACCCAGGGATGACACCCAGGTCTCCCGCATTGCAGGTGGATTCTTTACCAGCTGAGCCACAAGGGAAATGTAGTAGCTAACACAGGGGAAGCGTGAGCTCACTACTTCTGCATGGCATTCCAGCGATGAAGGTCTGTGCATTTCCCCAGGTAGTCAACTCCCCACACCATCCTCCCAGGAAGCATAAAGCTAGGATGTGGAGGGCTTCTCTGTATATCTTATCTCCCCTTCCTTATCCATAACTTCCACTCCCACAGTGAGAACCAGGCTCCCACCATCTGCCATTTGTTTTTTGCATTGGATCTTTCCGGATTACATACACAATGGTTTCAGAAGGGTCAGCTACTACACTTCCCTTGTGGCTCAGCTCGTAAAGAATCCGCCTGCAGTGTGGGAGACCTGGGTTCGATCCCTGGGGTGGGAAGATCCCCTGGAGAAGGGAAAGGCTACCCGTGACAGTATTCTTGCCTGGAGGACTCCTTGGAATATCCATAGGGTCACAAAAATTCGGACACAATTGAGTGACTTTCACTTTGACACTCTGGACAGAACTCCAGAAAACAAAGCCTACTGCTTAGGTATGGTCCATTTTGCCATTAGTCTAGAGAGTCTCTTCATTTCTAAAATTCATTTAGGTCAGCACCGTTACCTCATCCCCTATGGTGAAATTTTTCCATGCATTTCTAATACAGTTCGATTCTGTGGTATTTGGCATTCCATTCTGTGCACTCCGATAGCCTAAAAAAGGAAATTTGAATAGATCATGATTGACCCCTTGGACCATATGAATTGATATGTTTAGCAAACGCATATTAAGAGGAATCCATCTGAAGGATCACTTCAAATTCCCCAACCCAGGATCTCTTTTCACATCTGTGGAGATTTGCCGTTCCAAGAATGTCATCAATGGGGTCATACTGTACTCAGCCCCCTCAGACTGCATTCTTTCACTTAGCCATATGCATCGAAGATTTGTCCCTGTCTTTCAAGGGCTGACTTTTCACTCCTGTCCACTGTTGAGTATTATTCCTTTGCATGTGTATAGGAGGAAAAACCATTTCCCTCTGCCCTTTTGGTTCTTGGTTGAGCCTTCCTTCTCCATCATGAAAGCCAAAATATCAGGAGAGAGACAGATGTTTCTCTTGGGGAAGATGCCAAGGAAACTGAGTCACTTCCGGCAGTGACCAAAGCCATCAGCGTAAATACCGTCTACAGCTCAAAACATAGCAAAGACCTTGGAGGAACCGGGGAGGCCAGTTATGGCAGGTTATCATGGAAAGCACAGTAAACACGCATATGATTCTCTGCAGACTTATGCTGGGACCTCTTCACTGAGAAGAGTTCCTTCAGATGGAACTATCCTATTTCAGGTGCAAAGAGGGACATACCCTTACAAACAGAGACTTCCCTACTAAACGTAAATGGAACTCACAAAAGGGCAACCTCTGGCTCCCCTGGTGTTCTACTGCTTAAGGAGCTGCCTGCTAATGCATGGGATACGGGTTTGATTCTTTGTCCAGGCGTATCTCACATGCCTCAGAGGAGCTAACCTCATCCACCACACGCACTGAGCCAGCGCTCTACAGCCTGGGAGTCACAACTCCTAAACACATGCAGCACAACGACTGAAGCCTGGACACCTGGACCCGTGCTCTGCAACAAGAGGAGCCCCACTCACCAGAACTAGAGGAAGCCCTCTCAAAGCAATGAAGCCCTAGCATGGCCAAAAATCAGTTAGTAAATCTTAAAGTCAAACAGGGCAACTTCTACTAAGGTTTTCTGTTTCTTATTTTAATGAATTTAACACAGCAAACTAATCCTATGTCAGAGACACATCTTAGGGTGACATGTTCTGCCCCCAGTGACTTGGATGTAATCCAATTGACCTACACATTCATCTACTGTCAGATATCACAACTTCTTAAAATGTATAGCCTGTTTGAACAGAACTGTTGTGCATAATTACGTCCTTATTTGCATTTTAAGAGCAGTTGCCTAAATACTGAAAGCATGATAGTCAAGTCCACAGTTGAGACTTGTTTAGCTTTGTGGAAAAACTACCAATCTGCCACAGAACGTGAGGCATTCCACCATGCATTCCACCAGCAATTAGGCATAGCTCCTATTGTTGCTCACCCTCCAGTGATAGGTTTTATCATATATTTGGAGTTTAGCAGTCCTGACAGTTGTGGTGTGATATGTCATGATTTTAATCTGTAATTCCCAGATGGTACATGATGTTGAACCTACATGATATTATTAACAACTAAAGAAATTCTGAAATGTGCTGCAAAGTGAGTAAACTTTGAAGTCACTATGCTAATTGAAACAAGCCAGACAGAAAAGGACAGACACTCTATTATTCCACTACGAAGTGTCCATGTAAGTCTACTGCAAAGACAAAGTAGAATAAGGGTGCCAGAAGTGATGGGAGTTAGACCTGTCAGTCTTGGACAAGGTCCACTGACTGCGTATGATGGTGGTGGTGGTGGTGGTAGATGCTCCATCATATCCAGCTCTTTGTGAGCCCATGGACTGTAGCCAACCAGGCTCCTCCTTCCATGGAGTTCTCTAGGCAAGAAACTGCAGTGGGTGGAATTCCCTTCTCTAGGGCATGAGCCTCTGGCAAACCTCCAGCTTCACCTGGCAGAACTCTAAGCCAGATGCCGTTGCCCCAGTTGAGTTCAGGTCAGTCACTCAGTCATGTCTGACTCTTCCCTCTCCAGATGAGCCTGGACTACCCAGGGGAGACAGGACACAGCCAGTAGCAGTGCCTTCTCACTCAGTTTTCCTGCTCAGCACCTATCACCATTTCTACACTCTTGGTCTGTCTCCTTTAGCTCTGAGAGCTCAAGGCTTCTTGGAAGTGAGGTGTTTTCCTTCTCAGAAAATGGAACCTGACACACAGCCCCGTGCCTCATCCTGCCAGCCAAGGACACCAGCTCCTCTTACTGAAGAGCCACGTGTCATACGTGTCCTATACAAGTCCTCACACTACCAACATCAATGCCAACGAGAAGACCTAGGGTCAGGGAGGGCTGAGGGTTAGTGAAGTTATCACCAGACTCACTAGACTGCCAGCTGCTAAGGCAGCAACTTCCTACTGGTCTGACCTCTTGGGGGTCATTTCCTGGACCTGGTGACAAGGCACCTGGGGGACACTGTGGCACTGTGATCAGCAGGTACTGAGACCTGGAGGGAAAAGTGGAAATGGACAGAAGGTAGATCCTGCAGCAAGAGCTGACTCTCTGCGTTGATGTGTTTGCCTTAGAATTTTAAATGGAACTGTGTAGTGGTGAGGTTCTTTAATCCTTGACCAAGACTTTGGACTTCGCATGCTCTTGAATTTTTATTTATTTTGCTCTCACTAAGGTTTCTTGGTTTTCCCAAAACTTCAGAAGTGTAGGGAGTATGGGGGAGGAAGGGAGTGAGTGATCAAAAAAATTTGAATCCTAGTTCTAAACTATGAGAGTCTAAATATTGGCAGTTACGAAAAGATGTCCCTCCTCCAAGAATTTAGTTCTGCAAATAGTTAGGCCTTCAGAGATTGAACTTGGCTGATGAAATATTCATTTGCCTATTCCATATTGCATAGTGCACCATCCTTAGTTTCGGTCTCTAAAATCTAAATTAATGAGGACATCTCCTAGTAAACACAGTCTGTGTTGTCCTGCCACCACCAACATGTAATCTTAAAACCAAAGGAAGAAAAAGAAAAGCATAAAACGATAATACAGAACAGCTTCCAGAAACCAGAACCTTTCTCAACTCACCCTCATTCCACCCCCATTCTGCCTCCACTGACGTATTTCAATCTGCCGTCATAATTCACCTGCAAGTGCGTGTGTGTGCTCAGTCACTTCAGTCACGTCTGATGTTGTGTGACCCCATAAACTTTAGCCCACCAGGCTTCTCTGTCCATGGATTCTCCAGGCAAGAACATTGGAGTGGGTTGCCATGCCTTCCTCCAGAGGATCTTCCTGACCCAGGGCTCAAACCTGAGTCTGTTACGTCTCCTACACTGGCAGGTGGGTTCTTTACCACCAGAGTCACCTGGGAAGCCCCGGCTCAAGTGCACTTAACAGGAAATGCACTCCAGGCCTGTTTGTTCTGTCATCAGTCAAAAACCACCTAGATCTGGTCAGAACCAAAAGAAGCAAATGATGAAAATTTTGTGAAGACAAACTACACTCAAGGATTCTCTATGCCCACAACGAGTTCATTCACACACGGCTCTAATGGGGAGAGTCTAACTCTGTCTAGGCAAAGGTGTGCCCAGCTCCCAGCCTGATGGTCATTAGGTCACCTTGACTAGGCTTCCCTTCTAGGCCAAAGCTATTCATGGAGTGTAATGTGGACTACAAATTCAAGCTCCATATAAAACCTTAAATTTTCTAGTATCCACATTTAAAAAGCAAAAAGAAGCAGCTGAAATTAATATTCAAATCATATTTTAATCCAGCATACAAAAAATATTATCATTTCAATACATGATCAGTATGTCACAACTCATGGGTTGCATGCAGATAAAGCTGTCCTTATGTTTATGACGAAATACCTTCCTTTTGAAGACCAAGTGCCTCTCTTGGGATGTGAAGTGGAAATTGGAACCCCTTTTCCTTGGGAGTGAGCCTATCACTAACACTCATCACAAGCTCTGTATATGAATAATTATTCACAACCACTACTAAGTGTGATCAAAAGTCTCCGATGAACAAAAGCCCAGGGCTTCACAGGTGAATGCTATCGAAGGTTTAGTGATGAGTTAACACCCATCCTGATCAAAGTCTTTCAAAAACTGCAAGCTGGGGGACACTCCCAAACTCATTCTGTGAGACTGCCATCACAGTGATACCAAAGCCAACAGAAATACCACATGGAGAAGAAAATAAAAAGCCAATACCACTGATGAACATAGATGCAAAAAGCTTGAACAAAACACTAGAAAAACAACAACAACAACAACAACACACAAAGCTACATGAAAAGAATCACACACCAAGTTCAAGTGGAGTTTATCCCAGGGTGTGTAAATTTTTCACTATATGCAAATCAAACAATTTGATACACTGTATTAAGTAATTGAAAGATAAAAATCATATGATAATTTCAATAGGTGCAGAAATTTTTTTTCACAAAATTCAACAGCAATTTATGATTTAAAAAAAAAAAAACTCTCAGAAATGGGCACTCTCCAGAAAATAGGCACCAGAAGGAGCCTACCTCAACATAATAAAGATCATATATGACAATCTCACAGCAAACATTATTCTTGATGGTGAAAACCTGATAGTATTTCCTCTAAGATCATGAACAACCAGGGTGCCTACTCTCCCTGTTATTATACAATATAGTTTCGTAAGTCATAGCCAGAACAATCAGACAAGAAAAAGAAATAAAAGCAATCCAGATTATAAAACAAGATTTAAAATTCTCATTGTTTGCAGATGACCTGTTTCCATACATAGAAAACCCTAAAGATACAATCAGAGAATTAGAAGAGCTAATCAATGAATTTAGTAAAGCACAGGACACATAATTCATACACAGAAATCCCTTGCATTCCTGTACAACACCAATGAAAGATCAGAAAGAGAAAATAAGGAAACAGTATCATTCACAACTGCAAGAAGAATAAAATACCTAGGAATAAGCCTACCTAAAGAGACAAAACATGCATATGCAGTAAGAAATGCTGTATGATGAAAGATATCAAAGATGATACAATATTGTGAAAGAATCAATATTGTGAAAATGACTGTAATACCCAAAGCAATCTGAAGATTCAATTCATCTCTATCAAATTACCAATGGCATTTTTCAAAGAACTAGAACATATAATTTTGTAATTTGTATGGGAAAAAAACAAGACCCCTAATAGCCAAAGCAATCTTGAGAAAGAAAGGTGGAACTAGAGGTATCAACTTTTCTGACTTCAGACTATACTCCAAAGCTAGTGTCATCAAGACAAGATGGTCGTGGCACAAGATCAGAAATATATATTGATCTAAGAAGATACCAAGCTGAGAGATAAACTCATGCACCTAAAGGTACCTTTTCTTTCACAAAGGAGGCAAGAATATACAATGGATAAAAGACAGAAAAGAGATCCTCTTCAATAAGTGGTGCTGGGGAAACCGGACAGCTACAAGTACAAGAATCAAATTAGAACACTTCTTAGCACTATATGCAAAAGTAAATGCAAGATTGAATAAAGACCTGAATGTAAGGCCAGAAACTATAAAACCTTAGAGGAAAACATAGGCAGAACACTCTGACATATATCAAAGCAAGGTCCTCTTTGACCCACCTCCTAGAGTAATAGAAATGGACAAACAAACAAACAAAAAACACACAAATTGCATTTAGCTAAACTTCAAAGTATTTAAGCAGCAAAGAAAACTATAAACAAGATGAAAAGACAACTGTCAGTATGGGAGAAAATAATTGCAAATGAAGCAACTGAAAAATGATTCATCTCAAAGGTTACAGGTGGATCATACAGTTTGCTCTCAGAAAAACAAACAACCAGTTAAGAAATAAGCAGAAGACTTAAACAGACATTTCTTCAAAGAAGACATTAAGAGGGCCAACAAGCATATGAAAAGATGATAACACTGCCCATTATTAAAGAAATGCCAATCAAAACTACATGAGCTGTCATGTCGCACCAGTTAGAATGGCCATCATCAAAAATTCTACAAACAATAAATGCTGGACAGGAAATGGGAAAAAGAGAAGCCTCTTGCTCTGTTGGAGGGAATAGAAATGGATATAGCCAATTAGGAGAACACTATGGAGGTTTCTTTATAAATGAAGAATAAAACTATCATATGACCAAACAATCCCCTCCTGGGCATATACCCTGAAATAATAATAATTGAAAAAAGACATGTACCCCAATGTTCATTGCAGCACAATTTACACAGCCAGGGCATGGAAGCAACCAAGATGTCCATCGACAGATGCATGGATAAAGAAGTTGTGGAACATATACACAATGGAATATTACTGAGCCCTCAAAAGGATCAAACACAAGTAAGTATAACTGAGGTGGATGAATCTAGAGCCTTTGATACAGACTGAACTAAGTCAGAAAGAGATAAACAAATATCATATACCAGTGGATATTTATGGAATCTTGGGAAATGGTACTGGTGAACTTTTTTGCAAGGCAGAAATAGATACACAGATGCAGAGGAAAGACTTGTCTGCCTAGCTATGGTAGGACAGGGTGTGACAAATTGAGAAAATAGCATGGAAACATAGCCAGTACCATATGTAAAATAGCTAGCTAGTGGGAAGTGGGTATATAATGTAGGGAGCCCAACACAGTTCTCTGTGATGACCTAGAAGGGTGGGATGGCAGGAGGTGGGAGGGAGGCTCACCAGAGGAGATATATATTTATACATATTTACTTACAACTGATTCCTGTTGTTGTATGAGGGAAAGCAACTAAACATTGTAAAGCAGTTATTCCTCAATTAAAAATAAAGAAATTTGAAAACTTTCACTCAATATATCTGCACTATCATCTAAACTCTATGGGATCATCTATTCATAGCTACTTTCCAAATATATTTTAGTGCTTATTCATTCCTTAATGATTTTGAAATATGATTTTAATAGCTACACCCTATTCCTCAATATCTTACATAAATTAGAAACTTTTCAGCCCTCATCATAGAAATATAATACCAAAATAGATTTATATTTAAAATTAAACCTTTCATGTCAAATTCAGTTTAAAGAGAATTCCTCTGAAGATCTAAAATTCTTATGAAAAGTCATTATTTGGATTTTTTTTATCTGTTATGCTTTATTGTCATTTTGTTCTAACGACTCTTTTATTTCTGTAATCTTTCCTTTGACTGTAGTTTTTCAGTGAATTAACATTTTAAATTTAAATTTAAAGAATGTCAAAAGGGACTCTTGTGTGTTAGTCACTCAGCCGTGCCCAATTCTTTGTGACTTATGGACTGTATATTGACAGGCCCTTCTGTCCAAACAATTCTCCCGGCAAGAATACTGGAGTGGGTAACCATTCCCTTCTCCAGGGGACCTTCCTGACCCAGGGATCAAACCTGGGTCTCCCGCATGGTAGGCAGATTCTCTAACATCTGAACCACCAGAAAAGCCTGACCATGGTGTAAATCGATGCAGACATCCTCAAAAGAATATTAGCAAACCAAATTCAAGTATCCATTAAAAGAATCATACACTATGCAGCTGCTGCTGCAAAGTCACTTCAGTCACGTCCGACCCTTAGCGACCCCATGGACTGCAGTCTACCAGGCTCCTCTGTCCATGGGATTTTTCAGGTGAGAGTACTGGAGTGGGTTGCCATTGCCTTCTCCATCATACACTATAATCAAATGGAATTATTTCTAGGGATGCAAGGATGACATTATCTGTAAATCAATCAATGTGATACAGCATATGAACAAAATAAAGAATAAAAATCATATGATCACCACAAAAGTTGCAGCAAAAGCTCTTGATCAAGTGTAATATCTATGTATCATCCCAACTTTCAATAAAGTGTTTATACATGGAACATACTAAAGGCAATATAAGACAAGACCACAGCTAACATCCGACTAAGTGGTAAAAAGCTGAAAGTTTTCCCTAAAAGATCAGGAATCATACAAGCATGTTCACTCTCGCCAATTTTATTCACCATAGTATTGGAAGTCCTCCCCAGAACAATTAGGCAAGAAAAGAAAATAAAGGCATCCACATTGGAACAGAAGATGTAAAATATCACTTTTCGATTATTACCTGATATTACATGAAACCCTAAAAAATCCACCAGAAAACGACTATTAGAACAAATAAATTCAGCAAGATAATGGGAGATGAACCATCAGAGAGAGAAATGAAGAAAACAGTCCCATTTACAAATGCATCAAAAGGAATAAAATACCTTGAAATAAATGTAAACCAGGAGCTGAATGACTTGCACAGAGTCATGGACTCCAAGACAGGAATTCTGGGTTGAAATCCCAGCTCACTCGTTAACCTGCTGAGTGACCCTGGGCAAATGACACAATGATCTGAGGCTCAATCATTTCAACTGCAAGATGGACACCAAACCAGTACCTCCTTCCAGGGTTGTGAAACTAAAAGAAATGCTTATTTAGACCAGGGGGGTGAAGGGTCAGTAGCAGCCTCTCCTTGTGTGAAACTTTTCTGGGACTGGGCTCTCCTCAATCTGTGGGTGAGGGTCCAGTGTGGAGCTGGGAAGCCAGATGGGACTGGATGTGGACCGAGGCAAAAAAAAAAGAAACTAGTTTTTTCTCGGGGTGGGGAGGGGAAGGGTGGCAGGGAAGCCGCCTCCTTTCCAGATCTCAGAGTGGGGCCTGAACCAAGGGCCCGGGGGTGCACAGTCAGAAGTGAACTCTGAACACCTCCCCCCCACACACACACACAGCAGGCATGGAGCCTTCCTGGCTGGAACCTTCTCTCTGGTCCAGTGTGATGTGGTGCTGCTCTGAATTCTCCTTGTCTCCACCAGGCAAAGAGCTCCGGGAGCTGGAGGTCTATTAAGGCACAGGTGCCTGAGTGTCAGAATGACACAAGGACTAAGAGAATTGAAAATGAACTATATTGACAAAAATGACAGAAGTACAGACGAGGCAAGGGGTGGAAAGCACAGGTACTGACTGCCTTTCACGCCTTTACCAGGAATGTATCAGAAATATCCCCACACCAGCTCAAGAGAGCCCAAATGGTAGAAATATCATGGAAAATCAGGCTATGGATCTAATCTCTACGCTGCTGGTTCCAGAGACCCAAGTTTCAACCCTTCAAACTTCTTGTGGGCAGCCAGACATCAAAGGAAGAAACACAGCCCTTGCCTTAGGAAGTTACAGCCAGACTTAACATTGGGGTTGTTCAGCATGCTCAGTGGTCACCATGGACTCAGCCCCACCTCCATGCTCACATTGTCTGTCTTCACAGAAACATACATAGTTCACTACAGAGAACTTTCTGGGGGCACTTGTGTATACTAGGAACTGGCAATGGTGACATGGGAGGAGAAGACACAGAAAAGGCCACCTGCCTCTGGGGTTGCTCCACAAATAACCAAAAGTTCGTAATACTTGGGGTTTTGAAAAGTGTTTCTTAATATGTAAATGGAGAATGGAAGCCCATTGGGACTATTTGGTATCCATTGGGAATACCAACTGGGAAAGTAAGTTGAATCCCTGCCTCACAAAACACCACCAAAGCAATTAGAAACATACCAACACTTGAAAGGAAACCCTGACAAATTTTTGAACTATTTTTGATGAGTGGATTTTTTTTTTAACTTGAGGTATTGTTGACTTTTAATGATTTTTTAGTTAAAGGTGTACAGCTAAAGGATTCAGTGATTTGGTGTCTCAGGTGTTTCCTTGGACAAACTTCACTCCCTTTGACAGGACCTTGGGCCATGTCCTCTACTCAGAACCGGTAATAATCCTGAAAACACAGAGCAGCATGTGATGTTGCTCACTGATGTTTTCTGACAAAATTAATTATTCTAACATGACACAGAACATAAACCTAGAGACTAGCAGAGGATCTCCAAACATATCTTCAAACAGGAGGCCTTGCTCCCTTGAATGTGGTACGTGAAACGGCTTGGAAAGAGAAGAGGTGTGTCATGAATATTCTCTCTGCAGCAGACAAACCAGTGTGCAGAGAGGAGCAGGCACGTCCCAGGACACTGAGCACATGGACACAGTGACTGGATGCTCAGCCTTGCTCTTGGGGCATTGCACTGTCTCCACCCCTGTCACAGGCTAAGCAGCTCCCACATAGCCTGGAGATTACGGTCACATGACCTGGACCTGGCCAATCGGTGTGTTCTGTCCTCCCTGGCCAGCGTGATTGGCTCAGGACCAGTGCAGTGACCAATCAGGGCCCAGGGCTGGGCCCCAAACTGGAATCAAGGGGAAGAGGATTTCTCCTTCTGCCAGAAGGGGTGGGGCCGGGTGACGTCAGGCTACAGCAGTGGGCGGGGCATGAGGTCAGCCTGGGGCCGTTGGTGACCTTCGTGCTCCCATCAGGCCAGAGCCGCCGACCTGAGGATGAGGGCGCTGCTGAGCCCAGGGGTTGAGAGCGCCCGTTCCTGCTGTGGTCCCGGAGCTCTACCTGAGACCTGAGGGAAGCCGTCTGCCTGTGAGTCCTCTTCTGCTTGTCTGTAGCTTCTTTGAACCCCGCTGGGCTTTCTGTCCAGCGGGCTAAGTGGAGATCCTGGAGATGCAGCTGTGTGAGGTTTGGCTGGCTTCAGGAAGAAATGCCGGATGCCACTGGAGACGCCAGTTATTCCGGATTCAGGCGATATCTCTAAGGGCTAGATATTAATTCTCGGATAACCCAAATTAGTCTTCACAGGATTAAGATAGCAACGTGCTAAGGAGCAATAGATGTCCTCTTTCTAGAGCGTGAACCTGGCGCTCAGAGAAGGGGGTAACGTGGCTGCAGCAAAGAGGTGTGTACCAGACAGAACCTCCAGATCTTGCGGTTTGAACTCAGGGAAGACACTGGTGTGGCTTTTATCTGTGACAGGGGCTAAGGCACCCAGCCCACACTAGTTACTGTGGGGACCTGACTTGGTAAATGCCATCTGGTAGCTTTGAGACTCACAAAAGCAGTTTGCAGTGAAGAGAGGAAGGGCACCTCCCTTTATCCACCCCACCACACCCTCCAGATTCCCACTTACCCTGATCTCTTTCTCTTGGTTTCTGAGGCAGTTACAGAGTCATGCTCATGCGACCACATTGCTGTCTACTGTTCATGAGCTGCCATCTGGGGCTGCTACAGGAGAGGCCAAGGGCCTTTGCTCCCAAGTACCTCTCTTTTGTTGGACCTTGGGGGCCCTACTCCCCACTTGCACTTGCACACCACAGGCCTTTCCAAGTATTGTGGGGACCCTCACTCAGTTTGCAGCCCATTGTATCCATTGCTGTCCTTACAATGCCTCCCTTGAAACTCAGCTTGTGATCTCCTTTGTAGCAGTGTGGCCCACCTGGCTTCTACTGGATGGTCAGAGCTGACAATGAAACAACAGCTCAGGTCTGACAGCTCAGAAGCTCTGTCAAAAGGGACCTGACTCTTCACAGTGGAGAGGGTGTCGTAGCCTCCAGGGTTCTGGAACCCGTGCTTGGGCCAAAGTGACTCCACAGGCGTTTTAACGCCTGGGGAGGGTTCTGGCTATAGTGGGAATGGCTCGAGTCTCCTGAGGTTCTGAAGCCCCACTGTGTGCAGGTTCACAGTGCACAGAGAGGAGAAAGTGGAGTCCTGCCCTGGAGGTGTTCACAGGTCATGAATGAGCCAGACAGGCAGGCAGGGCATGATAGCACCTGAGCTGCCTTCATGAGGGAATGGTTTGGGGGCAGAGGAAGAGAACCAAGTCTGCTCCCTCACGTGGTACCCAGGGCATTTTTTCACCACCTAAGCACTTCCCATGGTGTTGATCGTCACTGCTGTCTGCAAAGGGTTTCTATTGTTGTGTGTCTTCCTCTGAGCGGTCAGGCTGTCTCTGAAGTACACTGGCCATGTGCATTGCCTCTCCTTGGAACATCCCACATGTTCTCTTCTTTACAAAACAGTGAGTTTCTACAGGTTTTTTAGGCCACAAGTATGTTGGGTCATGCTCTAGCCTTCTGTCATGAAGAATGCTTTACTTGTTGTTAGGATGTTTTTATTCCCAGCTCTCTTTCTTGGCTTATTTTGTGAGTTTGTTTGTGCCACAGGAAGAGCTCAGCATTACCCTCTGGCTCAGATGTCACACTTACAACAACGCCTGCCTGGAGATGATGACTATATTTCCCAAAAGGTCTTCATTTAGCCCATGATATCTTGAAAGTACTTACACTGTCCTTTCAGATACCCAAAGGCTACTTCAAATGAAATAAAAACAAAAATTCTCAAATGTAGCCTTACAGTATGTGGGGAATCAGAAAAAAACTACTTCTATCATTTTGCTATAGTCATTGATTGGGGACACCCAGAATATAGGAAGAAATGAAGAAAGAAAAGGATTAAGGTGTGTTCAGGATCGGGGGAACGGACAAACAGGGATGTGAATAAAGGATTTGTTGGGAGCTGGGGCAGAAAGACTGAAAGGGTCTGAAACTACAGAATGGTTATGGTTACACAGCACTTTGAAGGTCCTGAGTGTTCCCAAATTGCCACAATTTTGAATAATTTATTTGTTCAAATTTAACCGAAAAAAGTACAGAAAGCCATAAAAAAAATAAAAGAGCACAAAAAAGTTACATAATATCCAAGTGACAAGACCCTCAAGGGAAGGGAACTCAATCTCCCCTGGGTGGGGAGCGAGTTGATGGCATCCACGGGGCACAGACAGGGATGGAGGCTGCAGAACCAACCCCTCCACTGGACACTGTGTTTCCAGAAATGGAAATGGAAGGGCTGTGGGTCTCTGTCCAGAGCAGGGGCCTGTTCTCCCTGCAGGGGTGGGTCAGTCATCGTGGGCGTCTGGGTCTTGGGCAGGAGCCAGGGCAGGCTCTCCCTGCAGAGGTGGTGACTCCCCTGACTCAGGTCCTCCTGCCAAAGCCCGAGCAGGGGCAGGCGTAACTGCACATGTAGGTGGAGCTGCAGCTTCTCCCTGGAAAACTGGAGCATTCGTGCCTGGGGCTGAGGTCTTGCGGGCACGGAGATCTGATCTTCCCCGTGTGCTGGCCAATGCCCAGCTGGCCCAGTGTCTTTGGGAAGGCATGTCTCAGGTCTTGATCTCCCCTCAGTGGATCCCTGGGTCCTGCACGTGTAGCAACCAGCTCTGTATGAACAGGTCTTCGAAGCAGAGCCTGGTTGAACTTGGGGGCAGGTACTAGAGCTGTGAGAGAAGAAAAGATTACCCATGGCCAGCCTTGCCCTGTGCCTCTCTGGAGACACAATTCTTCCCTGAACTTTCAAGACAGTTCCCAGTCCAGGAAGTCATAATAGGATGTCGCCTCTGACTGCAGTCCACCAAGTGTGTGGTCTGAGGCCAGCCTTTGCTGCAGGCTAAACACCAGCTCTGGGGGACTCCTCCCTGTATGGCTCAGCACCCCTCCCCACACTCACATTCCCAGCCCCAGCCTCCTCACCTCTGTGCTCTGCCCTGCTGCGCTCCAGGTCTGAAGCAGTAGTTCTCGGGGCTCTGGGTCAGAGCTGGGTGTGCTGAGCCCTGTGGCATCTTGAGACTGGTCCCCGAGGTGTGTCCTAGGTGGTGTCTGGGCAGCAGGCCTTCCCGGCTTCCTCTTCATTCCCAGTTGGGCTGACCCCTCCGTGGGCACACTCTCCTGGACCCTGCACTGGGCCTCCCGGGCAGGGGGGTGGTGCTCTGACTCCTCCATGGGAGGGTGGATGGGGTGTCCCCCTCATCAGCCATATCCTGTGGGAAGCTCTGAAATGACAGTGACCGTCAGCCAGCCCTGCTTGGAGTTTACCGAGCTGGGCCTGGCAGTATGGCTGCTGCTTCTGCCTGCTCGAACTTCTGCTTCTGGAATGAGCAGAAATGCGTGTCTGCTCAGATACCCAACCGGGAGGATGGAGACCCCCCCTGAGGGTGTGAGGTCAGCCTGGGCAGCCGGCGCTGCCTGGACTCTCTCTCAGCCCTCCCAGCCTGCTCTCCCCTGGGGTGTGGACAACACCGGCCCACAGGCTCTGACCCCACATCCGCCTGGGTTTGCTGGAGGCCGGCACACCCCGAGAAACCCCCTTCTACACTCACAGGGAAAGGACTCAGGGTTACCTGGGTGGGATGGGAGAGGGGACCTGGCCCGGCCTGGGGCTCCCGTGTTACCTTTCTGATCCTTCGGACAAAGAAAATTCTGGAGACAGAATTCTTCCCTAACTTTAGAGACACTTCCCAGTCCAGGAAGTCACAAGAGGATGTTGTCTCTGACTGCAGTCCATCGAGTGGGTGGGCTGAGGCCAGCCTTTGCTCCAGGCCCAGCCCCAGCTCTGGGGGACTCCTCCCTGTATGGCTCAGCACCCCTCCCCACACTCACATTCCCAGCCCCAGCCTCCTCACCTCTGTGCTCTGCCATGCTGCGCTCCAGGTCCGAGGCAGCGGTTCTCAGGGCTCTGGGTTGGAGCCGGGTGTGCTGAGCCCCGTGGCAGGCTGAGACTGGACCCCGAGGAGTGTCCTGGGTGGTGTCTGGGCAGCAGGCCTTCCCAATTCCTCTTCATTCCCAGTTGGGCAGAACCCTCTGTGGGCATGCTCTCCTGGATCCTAAACTGGGCCTCACAGGCATGGGGTGTTGCTCCGACCCTTCTCTTGGGGAGGTGCTACTTCAAAAGAAATAAAAACAAGAATTCTCAAGTTTGGTCTTACAGTATGTGGGGTGTCAGAAAAATTCCCTGGAGAAGGGAAAAGGATTCAGGGTGACCCGGGTGGGATGGGAGAGGGGACCTGGCCTGGCCTGGGGCTCCCGTGTTACCTTTCTGATCCTTTGGGCAAATGGCCAGAGACCTCTTGGGGGGCCCTGAGCCTGCGTCAAGAGCATTCACACACACTCTGCCTATGAGCTCTCCTGAGGCTCCAGCCTCTGGGCAGGGGCAAACAGCAGAACATTTTGGCAGCCAGTGATGTGGCTAGGGGTTCCTCTCCACTGTGGAGACCTGGATACCTGGGTTCTGGGTTCTGTTGGTTTCTATTTCCGGGAAGTGACATCATTTTTTGTGGTTTGTTGCTGAGGTCCCTTGCACAAAGCTCCCCAGGGGAACCTCAGTGTTTCTGACTGTTCAACCACACCCTTAGGCCACGTGCGGGCACAGTGACACCCACACCGCCCAGCCCTCAGCCTTGGGGAGGCCTGGGTGCCGCCAGGGCCTGAGCTCTGAGGACACAACTGCTTTCAGACCAGGCTCCTCCTTCTCATAAGTGATGTGTCCCTGGACAAGCATGTGCCCCTTAGGGTTTCCCCAGTCTCTCCATCTGCAGAGCGGTGGTCATTCTCCCATCTCCTGCCTAGGTCTGTTAGCCTAGGAGCAGCTCCAGTGCCTGTTCAACCCGTGGGCTGGTGTCACATGGAGTTCATGCACTGACTCTTCACAGAGGAAGGATTCAATACAGGGCTCACCTAGCACAGAATGAGGCAGAAACAGGCCTTGATGGGCTTTGGGACCTAGGAAAAGGCAGTCCTCTCACCTTCCTAACTATTTCAAGATCCCCCCAGCCCCCCACCCAGTGGGAGGTCTGAAGGTAAGATTCAGACATCGCCCCCTCTGATCTACAACAACTTTCGTCGGTCCTCCTGTTCCATTGAGATTCTGGCTTAAGTTTCCCATCTCAGCCTCTAGGGGAGGGCGAGGCTGCCCCTCCAATGGCTCCCAGCATTCTCTCTTTTCCTCTTGTCACCTTGGGTCATTTCCCCCCTTGCAAGTGAATGGGCCCTGTCACTGGTTGAAACCTCAAGACTGATTCATGCAAATTCTGGGAAATCTTCTCATTTCCTCTCTCTGTTGTTCAGTCTCTCTCTGTAGATGGGTCTCTTTCTTAACCTTTCTAAATTCAGGCTATCAATTTTTCCCTCCCTGACTGTCTCCTGTGGATGCATGCCTATGAATATATATTGCATGTCTATTGTTAGCCTAGCATTAGGTTTTAGGGTTTAGCTTTCAGTGAGATAAAGGATTGGGATTGGAGTTGCTGTGAGGGGAAGGGATAGGGGTGGTGCTATTGTTTCTGGTTCACCAAGTGGTGTGAGTTCTCAGTCTGTTTTTCATATGAACCCCTCATCAGAGACAACACTTGCAAATAGTCTCTCATGTTCAGTTTTCCACCTTTTTGATTTGTGAATGCTTAGCTTTTCCGTTGCAAAGCTGTTCAGTTGGATGGAAGCCCCTGGTGTTCTTTGGTTTCCTGTTTCCCTTACTCGAAGAGACCCATTTTTGCTTCCCACACCAAATGTTAAGGAGCCCTGATGTGATGGAGCCTATGGCACATGCTTATTTCAAGGAGTTTCAAACTTCCCTTGTGGCTCATCCTGTAAAGGATCCACCTGCAATGTGGGAGACCTGGGTTCGATTCCCGGGTTGGGAAGATCTCCTGGAGAAGGGAAAGGCTACCCACTCCAGTATTCTGGCCTGGAGAATCCAATGGCCTGTATAGTCCATGGGGTTGCAGAGAGTCGGAGACACCGAGTGACTTTCACTTTCACTCATAACTTCAGGCTTTGGGTTGACGTGTTTCATCGATTTTGAGGTGCTATGAGAACAAAGGCCAAGGTGATTCTTCAGATGTAGCCATCCAGCTTTGCCATGGCCCTTTCTTGAAGAGTCTTTTGTATTCCTATTTGCATCTTCTCCTCTCCTTTGTAGTAGATGAATTGACCATAGAAGCTAGGGTTTATCTCTTGGACTCTCAGCTCTATTGTATGGATCTGGATCTGCATGTATGTTTGTGTGACCAACACCATACTGTCCAGATGATCCTAGTGTTGCAGTCTAGTTGGCTATCAGGCAGCCTGGTAGGCCCATATCAGGCCTTCTTTCCTTAGACTGTACAGACGATTTAGGCTCCTTTGTGTTTCCATACCCATTTTGGAATTCCTTGGTTTAGTGCCCCGAAAATATCCCTTGGCCTTTTGAGAGGAATAACATGGACTGGACCCTCTGGATTGCCTTTGGGGGTGTGACATCATTTTACCAATAGGAATCCTTGCAATTCATGAGCTCAGCTTATTTTCCATCTGATCGTGTGGACTTCACCTTCTTTCATCCATCTCTTGCAGTTTTCTGAGAACAGGTCCTTCCCTCCTGGGTTAGATGGACTCCTGGGTATTTCCTTTTGGTGTATGTCATTGTCAGTGGGGTTGATACTTGCCTTGTCATTCTAAGAGTTTGCTGTGAGTGTTGGAAATGCAAACGATTTTCCTCCCTTCCATCTCTCTGAGCCACCAGGTAGGACAGGCCTGGTCGGGGTCACACGGGGCTCAGGGATTGCAGCTAGACCGTGTTTCTCAGGCCCTCAGTGCTGGGCATCATTCGGTGTGCTCTCCGTGTGCCTTCCTTGGCCTGCTGTCCCTTCAGACCTTTCCCTAGTTTTAATAGCCTTGTTTGTGTTCTTTCTCCCTTTGGAGACAAATCCTTTATCAGCTGTGTGTTTGCAAGTATTTGTGTGCCAGTGAGTGGTGTGTCCTCTGCTTTTGTTCATAAGGTCTTTACCAGAGCAGAAACCTTTGATTTTACACAGTCCACAGTATTGCCTTTTTGTGCATTGCCTTTCTGTATTGTGTGTGAAGACTCAAAGGTCATGTCTAGGCTCTGCGTGATTTTATCTTGGCTGTGTGAGACGTTTGGCATGGAAAATATGTCTCAGAAAAATTTGAAGTGAATTTGGTGTAAGGTGTCAAGTTTCCATCCACATTCACGTCATCCCCTCTGGTTTTCAATTCATCACTCCTGAACTCTTTTGGAGAACTTATGGGAAGTTTGGTTGCATTTCAGTTTGAATTTCTGCCCTTTAGTAGATTCACCCAGTTCTGCCAACAGGGACACTGTGAATGGTGAGTGAGGGGCAGCCTGCACTCCCAGCAGTGACCACAGGGTGGGAAGAATGCTGCTCTCCCCTCGGAAGCCACAGGCCACAGGCATCCCAGTGAGGAGCGGGCTGTGTGTGCAGCTAAGAGGATTTAGTCTCTCAGGCGCCTGTGCGACGTTGCCTTTGGGTCACCCAGGGTGGGCGTTTACAGTGACAGGAACCATTGCCCCGCAAGTGAAGTGAGAGCCAATCTGAAATCCGCCACTGCTCCTAAAGAGATGCACCTGAGGCCCCTTGAGGGGCCTGCACAGAGCGCTCTTTGGTGGACATGCTGGGGACTCTGCGGCCTCGTGGCCTGCCCAGGGCAGGCTGTCACCATTCCAGACATGACCGTCACTGCGGTCTCCAAACGGTTTTCACTGGCGCGTGTCCTCATCTGAGCGGGCAGGCCATGTGCACTGCCTCCCCTGGCAACTTCTAGGCCAGGTCTCCTAGGCTAGAGCCCTCAGGTCTAACGTGTAGGTCTAGGCTACACTGGCCATGGGCATTGCCTCTCCTTGCAACTTCACCGCTTTCTTCTCTTCTTTACTGCACACTGATTTTCAAGAGTGTTTGGGCCACAAGGATGTTGGGTCTTTCTCTAGCCTTGTCTCATGGGGTTGAGACAGCGCTTCCTGGTTGTTGGCGTGCTCATTTTGCCCGCTTTCTTTCCTGGCTTCTTTTTGTGACTTTGTGCCTGAGGAAGAGCTCAGCATTTCCCTTCTGGCTGAGACGTCATGCAACAGTAATGCCTACCTGGAGATTATTTGCCAAAAGGGTCTCATTTTGCAGATGACATCTTGAAATCACCTGCACTGCCCTTTCCGATACACAAAGGCTGCCTGAAAGGAAACAAAAAACGAGAATTCCCAAGTCTACTCTTAAAATATGTGCAGAGTCTAATAAAACCACCTTTTCTATGATTTTGTTCATCGGCATGGACTGGAGACATCCAGGATATGGGAAGACACTCAGATATAAGAGGAGTAAAGGTTGTCGGGGGCAAGGGAGGAACAGGGAGTGCTTGAGGTGAATACAGGATTTGCTGGGGGCGGGGGGTGGGGTTCGGGAGGATGAAAGGGTCCCAAACTAGAGAGTGGGGCCGGCCGCACAGCATTGTGAAGGTCCTTAATGCTCCGGAAATGTACCACTGAACGCCAATTTTATTGATTGACACTTAAAGGGGAAAAATACACAAATCTGTGAAGAACAGAATATAAATCAAGAAAATACAGAGAAACCAAATGAAAAGCAGTTCGGGAAAGGGAACTGAGTCTCCACTGGCTCGAGAGAGAGTTGATGGCATCCACTGGCAGCAGACAGGGATGGAGGCTACAGAACCAACCCCTCCACTGGACACGGTGTTTCCAGAAATGGAAATGGAAGGGCTGTGGGTCTCTGTCCAGAGCAGGGGCCTGTTCTCCCCGCAGGGGTGGGTCAGTCATCGTGGGCATCTGGGTCTTGGGCAGGAGCCAGGGCAGGCTCTCCCTGCAGAGGTGGTGACTCCCCTGACTCAGGTCCTCCTGCCAAAGCCCGAGCAGGGGCAGGTGTAACTGCACATGTAGGTGGAGCTGCAGCTTCTCCCTGGAAGACTGGAGCATTCGTGCCTGAGGCTGAGGTCTTGCGGGCACAGAGATCTGATCTTCCCCGTGTGCTGGCCAATGCCCAGCTGGCCCAGTGTCTTTGGGAAGGCATGTCTCAGGTCTCGATCTCCCCTCAGTGGATCCCTGGGTCTTGCACAAGTAGCAACCAGCTCTGTATGAACAGGTCTTTGAAGCAGAGCCTGGTTGAACTTGGGGGCAGGTACTAGAGCTGTGAGAGAAGAAAAGATTACCCATGGCCAGCCTTGCCCTGTGCCTCTCTGGAGACACAATTCTTCCCTGAACTTTCAAGACAGTTCCCAGTCCAGGAAGTCATAATAGGATGTCGCCTCTGACTGCAGTCCACCAGGTGTGTGGTCTGAGGCCAGCCTTTGCTCCAGGCCCAGCCTCAGCTCTGGAGGACTCCTCCCTGTATGGCTGAGCACCCCTCCCCACACTCACATTCCCAGCCCCAGCCTCCTCACCTCTGTGCTCTGCCGTGCTGTGCTCCAGGTCCGACGCAGTAGTTCTCGGGGCTCTGGGTCAGAGCCGGGTGTGCTGAGCCCCGTGGCATCTTGAGACTGGTCCCTGAGGTGTGTCCTGGATGGTGTCTAGGCAGCAGGCCTTCTCCGCTTCCTCTTCATTCCCAGTTGGGCAGAACCCTCCATGGGCACGCTCACCTGGAGCCTGCACTGGGCCTCCGACCCTTCTTTCAGGGAGGTGCTACTTCAAAAGAAATAAAAACAAGAATTCTCAAGTCTGGTCTTACAATATGTAGGGAGTCAGAAAAATTCACTGGAGAAGGGAAAAGCTACCCACTCCAGTATTATGGCCTATAGAATTCCATGGACTATAAAATCCAAGGCGTTGCAGAGTCTAACAAGACTGAATGACTATAACTTTCACATTCAGTCCGAAAAAAATCCAGTTTTCTATCATTTCAGTGATTGGCATTGATTGGGGACACCCAAAGGATGGGAAGAATTGGAGAAAGAAGACGACTAAATGTTCTCAGGGGCCGGGGGTGAGGGAGGGAGGAACGGGGAGTGCTTGACATGAATCCAGGCTTTGCTGGGAAGTGGGGGGGAAAGAATGAGAGGGTCTGAATGTAGACGCTGGTGATGGTTACAGAGCATTGTGAAGGCCTTCATCCCTAATTGCATCAATTAAGGTACAATTTATTAACAAAAACTTAACAGAAAAAAATACATAAAGTGACAAAAAAAGAAAAAAAAATCACAAGAAAGCCAAACACAAACCAGATGACCAGTATCTCAGGTGAAGTGAACTGAATCTCCCCTGGGTGGGGAGTGAGTTAATGGCGTCCACAGGGAGCAGACAGGGATGGAGGCTGCAGAGCCAACCATGCCCCTGGACGAGGTGTTTCCAGAAAGGGCTCTGGGTCTCTGTCCAGAAGAGGGGCCCGTTCTCCCTGCAGCAGTAGGTCAGTCATCGTGGGCATCTGGGTGTTGACCAGGAGCCAGGGCAGGCTCTCCCTGCAGAGGTGGTAACTCATGCCCTGACTCGGGTTCTCCTGCCAAAGCCCGAGCAGGTGCAGGTGCAGGTGGAGGTGGACATTCAGGCTGAGGGGGTGGGACATCGGTGCCTGGGTCTGGGGGTCCTGCAGGCACAGAGGTCCGATCTGCCCAGTGTGCTGGCCAGTATCCAGCTGGACCGGTGTCTTTGGGGAAAGGCTCAGATCTAGATCTCCCCTCAGTGGATCCCTGGGTCCTGCACATGTGTGTGCAACCACCTCTGTGGGGACAGGTCTTGGAAGTGGAGCCTGGTTGTATTTGAAGGTCAGAGCTAGAGCTGGGAGAGAAGAAAAGTTTGCCCACAGGCCAGCCTTGCTATGTGCCTAACCGGGCACTAAAGTTTCCCTGAGATTCCCAAAGAATACCCAGCACAGGAGTCTTCTGTGCAGTCTACAAGATGGGTGGTCTGAGGCCAGCCGTTGCTCCAGGCCCAGCCCCAGCTCTGGAGGACTCCTCCCTGTGAAGCTCAGCGCCCCTCCCCACACACTCAGATTCCCAGCCCCGGGCTCCTCACCTCTGTGCTCTGCCGCGCTGGGCTCCAGGTCCTCGTGCTGCCTCAGAGGGAGGGGTGCTCGGGGCTCTGGGTCGGAGTCGGGTGTGCTGAGCCCGGTAGCAGCCCGAGACTGGGCCCCGGGGTGTGTCCTGGGTGGTGTCTGGGCAGCAGGCCTTCCCCTCTTGCTCTTCATTCCCCCTTGGGCTGACCCCTCCATGGGCACGCTCACCTGGACCCTGCACTGGGCCTCACGGGCAGGCGGGTGGGGCTCCGACCCCTCCCTCGGGGAGGTGGACGGCGTGTCCCCCTCATCGGCCACATCCGGTGGGAAGCTCTGCAATGACAGTGACCGTCAGCCAGGCCTGCTTGGAGTTTTCCGAGCTGGGCCTGGCCAGTATGGCTGCTGCTTCTGCCCGCTCAACCTTCTGCTCCCAGAACGAGCAGAGACGAGTGTCTGGTCAGATAACACCCGGGAGGAACAAGACCCCCTGAGGGCGTGAGGCCAGCCTGGGCAGCCGACACTGCCTGGGCTCTCCCCATCCCGCCCAGCCTGTTCTCCCTTGGGGTGTGGATGCCACCGGTCCACAGGCTTCTGACGCACATCCGTCTGGGCTTGCTTGAGGCAGACACACCCCGAGAAACCCCCGTCCCCATTCACAGGGAAAGGACTCGGGGTTGCCCGGGTGGGATGGGAGAGGTGGCCGGGCCCGGCCTGGGGCTCCCGTGTTACCTTCCTGTTCCTTCGGGCAAAGGGCCAGAGGCCTCCTCGGGGGGCCCTGAGCCAGCGTCGCCAGCGATCCCACACACTCTGCCTGTGAGCCCTCCCGAGGCCCCGGCCTCTGGGCACGGGCAGCAGCAGGACATCTTGACAACAAGTTATCTGGCCAGGGACTCCTCTCCGATGTGGAGACCTGGAGACCAGGATACTAGCTGAACACTATTGTTTCACAATGATCTATAGGCCTATCTCACTGAGTTGTTCTAAACCTTTTTGATATGTGTTGACAAAGCTTCTTAAATCATTCTAATGAAGAGGATTTCTAGCCTAACTTTGGGATGCTTCAGAGGGCCCCTGAAACATCCCAGAGAGAGATATTACCCTAATTAGGTTTGTTTTGTATACAGAATTACATGGGAAGTACTGTGAAGTGAGTAATAAGTCTCCAGTTTATATTGTATGTATCTTCCTGATCCATGGATCGAACCAGTGTCTCCCGCATTGTAGGCAGACACTTTATGGTCTGAGCTACCATGGAAGCCCATTGTATGGTAATATGTTACTAATATAGATACCCTAGAAACTGTATGGAGTTCCTAAAATTTTGATGTGTTTGGGTAAAATGTTTTCAGGCATGATTCAGTTACTATCTCAAAATATTGTCATAGCGCTAACCAAATTTCGCAAAAATGCTTCCTCTTCAAGATTTATAAAAAGGACTTTTGGATAAATACCAGTTTCTAAACTGGGGAAAGATTCTAATGAAAAATCTGCTGACTTCACAAAGGTTAACAAAAGGACTGAATGAACTGGTGAATATGCTTATCACTTTTATGGTTTCTAGTTTTCCAGGTTTAAGAAAAAACTTCCCCTCAAACTAATTATGATGGTAATTTATTAAGATTATATTTTATAAACAAATTGAAACATTTATCTTTTCTCTCTGTCTGAACTTCCAGAGATTGGAAACTCTTAGTTTCCAGTAATTTTATCAGATAAGTTAGGAATATTATTTCACTAACAGGTACAGAAATCTGAAGGAACTTGAAGGAATCTGAGACCTTAAGAAGGGAGGATTTCACTTAGATCTGTTAGGGAAAATCTGTGATAAACATTTGGCATGACTTTCCTAGCCCTGAAAGGTTTTATTTTAAAAGTTCAGTCTGAGACTTTTATAGTCTCAGCAAAGCAAAAAAGTCTATGATCAATTATGGTTGTATAAATCATCAGGCAGTTTATTGCGACCAGACCTATAGTACAAAAAAGTCTTAATTTGGTTATATTTAGTAAAAATGGTGGTGATTTTAGGGAGAAAAAGAAGTTTCAATGAATGTTAAATCCTAGTTTGTTAATGGAGGTCTGTATCTACTAAGACTCATTTCCTGGATAGTCCTTTGTTGTTAGGGTATATTAATGTAAAATTTAATTGCATTATTAAAAGACACTCTAGGGTTGTTTCTGAGGCTTATTTCAGTAATGTGTCTTTGGATGAAGATCAGATGCCTCACGCATGACCTGCAATCAAGACTGAAAGAAGACATAATTTAAGGAACTTTCTAACCTGGATGGATGGACCTCTCCATCAGGTACTCTTACTAGCTCATGCCCAGTGAAACTGAAGGGAAAACGACTCTTGGGTTAGCTCCCACTCCCAAAGGCCCCTAAGCTGGACTGGTCTATAGGGAGGCCTGCCGACCTCAAACTCACCTGAAAACAACGCGCACACAGAGGACACTACACTGCACGAGGACGAGAAGAAGCTGGCGTCAGAAGGAGGCAGCCGGCCCAGATGCTGACCTGCCTTTCATGATCATTTGTGTGTTTTCTTGATTCCCTGGACCTATGCCTAGCAGCCAAATCTTTTCTATCATGGACACAATTCTATGCTGGTTTAAAACTCAATCCAATTGTTTGACTGTGGCCAATTCCCTATGTCTGGTACTTCTGGGTTTCCTTGGTGGATTTCTGTTCTCTAAGGATACCCACTAGGAAATTTATTTTAGATGAGAGTTCAGTCCTGTTTTATCTTCATGATATTACAAATGGAATTCTTTCACCTGGCCAATTAATAATACCTGCTCTGGGGATGCTGGCAATAGATATAAGTTTTCTCTTAGGGTCATTTTAACTCAATCGGAGTGATGAGCCAAGTCTCAATTTAAAAAATTAACCTATCTATGAAAGGGAAAATTCCCACAATTACAGGGTGGATCTACATGGTTAACACCAGGCTATGTTCATTTAAGTTTAAAAGCTCCTCTATGTTGGGAAGGGTTCAGTTCAGTTCCGTTCAGCCACTCAGTCATGTCCGACTCTTTGCAACCCCATGAATCGCAGCACACTAGGCCTCCCTGTCCATCACCAACTCCCAGAGTTTACTCAAACTCATGTCCATCGAGTCGGTGATGCCATCCTGCCATCTCTCCTGCCCCCAATCCCTCCCAGCATCAGGGTCTTTTCCAATGAGTCAACTCTTCACATGAGGTGGCCAAAGTACTGGAGTTTCAGCTTCAGCATCAGTCCTTCCAGTGAACAACCAGGACTGATCTCCTTTAGGAGGGACTGGTTGGAGCTCCTTGCAGTCAAATCATACTAAAAATGATCAACCTGGTAATTATGAGACAAGGCTGGTTGCTTTATGAACTATGTCTCTTATTACCCTTAGAGAGTGATTGGCTATGGAACTAAGTGGATTTGTGGCACTAATTTATGGCCTTCACATCTACAGGGATGGATACTAAGGTGTAGCCTGGGATTCCCATGAATTTTAGGTCATACATGTTAACGAAATAGAGGTAACCCTAACCAATCTACCATTGGGATGATCCCAATGAGTCAAAGATCTGTACTGTACTGGTTTTGTAACTTGTGTGTATATGTGTGTGTGTGTGTGTGTGTGTGTGTGTGTGTGTGTGTGTGTGCCTTCAATGGGGTTGGAGGATGTCATTGACCATATCTAAGCCTTAACATCTTTCATAAGCTTTAAGTGAGAGTAACCAGGCTATTAGCCTATTGCATTCTGAGATCTCTATGATGAGAGAGGCAATGCTACAGTACAACGGCAAGGCCCTTGACACCTTAAAGCATCTCAGGGAGATATCTGTGCTGTAATGCAAACTGAATGCTATATTTTCATACCTGGCAAATCCTTTAATGTAACACATTTGAACCACATGAAAAATCAGATTTCTGCTTTAAGTGACCCATCCCCTAATCTTCACAATCTTTTAAGAAAACTGGTGTGAGACGCTCATGGCTAAAATATTTACTTTTAATTTCATTAGTGTTATTAACTATACCATTTGTAATTTGCTTGTTTCACAAGATTATCATTTCATGTATTACCAAGTGTATGAACCTCCAACGAAAATGATGACAAGACTTGAAGCAGTTGATCAAATGTATAGCTTGATATATGATCAATGATTGTAGTAGTGTGCCTCTAGGTTTGAAAAGATGCAATGAGAGGGAATACTTTCCTGGACCATAGCTAGAAGACAGGAGTCCAGAGATCTTTGACTATTAAGACCTAGTCCAGTAATAGCACATTGAGTGTCTTATCAACAAAAACCTTCTTCATAACTGGGAATGAGCCTTCCCAGCAACGCGGAACAAAATGGTCATGAAATGCCCGCCAAAGTATGGTCGGATTCATGACCACTAGGGGGCCGTGTCAACTACAAGCTGGCATGTGCCAAGAGCATTGCCAATGACTGAACAGCAAAGGCGTCTACAGAGAGTGAACCCCATGCTGCTATAGCCGGTGACCTGCAGCACCCCTGAGGGAGCTCAGGCTGCAGTGGGGCCCTCTCTGCTCCAGGGACTCTGGTGGGACAGGTCTTCAGACAGTTGGATGTTTTCAGGGGCAGATTTTATGATCTCAATCCTTGCATCTCCTCATATCTAGAGAAACACTAAATCCCTTCCTGGTGATATCAGATCCTCATGACTAACAAAAAGCCTTTTGTAAAATGAGTGCTTCATGGTATTGAACTCTCCCTTCCCCAAAACCTTATATATTGTCTTTCCCCCACTGCTGCTTGAGGGCAGTTTCTCGGAGCTATCTGAGATGCTGCCTCCTGGGCTGCAGTCCTCATTTTACCCCAAATAAAACTTAACTCGCAACTCTCAAGTTGTACATCTTTTTTTAGTCGACACGTGCCACTGTAAGAGTTACCCTGGGCTCCACAGAGGTGATGAGAGTCGGGGCCTGGGGTCCTGGGCACCTTCATTTTTGGTGGCGAGTCCGAGGAGGCTGGGCAGAGCCGGGTCAGAGGACTCCTGCTCAGGACCAGGAGGGGATGTCCGGATCCCTAGAGGGACCCCGTGTCCCTTTATGCCACAGCTGGGACATGGACCTGGAGGGGGCCTTGACTTTAGGCCTGAGCGGGCCTTCTTTGCCGCCTTTGAAGCAGGGCCCAGGTTGCTTCCTTTCTTTGTTGGTTGATGGAGGCTTGGAGCCATGTAGGGCAGTGGCTAAAAGGTGGCATTTGGCCTGATCTCATTGGGCCTTCTCTAGCTTTGCCTGTCCTTCCTAGTTAATGAAAATCTTAAAGGCTAAATTTAAAAGGTCTCATTGAGGTGTTTCTGAGGGCCTTCTGCCTTTTTTAGTTTCTTTCAGATATCTAGGGATGACTGGCAGATAAAATGTGTATTAAGGACAATGGTGCCCTATGCTGAAGTGGGGTTTAATTTTGTATGTTTTTGTAGCACTTCCATTAACCTGGCTAGAAATTGTGCTGGGTTTTCAACTAGCCCTTGAGTTATTTCCAAGAGCTTATCAAAGTTGACAGCGTTATGCCCTGCCTTTTGAAGGCCCACAATGAAGCAAGCAACCACGTGATTACGGGCTACTCGTCCAGGTCTCCCCACATGGTAATCCCAGTTGGGATCTTCTCGGGGGACAGCTGTTGCCCGTACGTGCTTAGGGTCGTCTGTCCTGTATATCTCATCAGCATGAGCCTGAGATGCTTGGCATACTCTTTCCTTCTCTTCTGGGAGAAGAGTGGGGGAAAGGATGGTGTAAATATCATGCCAGGTTAAGCTGTAAGACTGGGTAAGATGCTGGAATTCTTTTAGATAATTATCAGGGTCTGAGGAGAAGCAGCCAAGACGCTTTTCAATCTGAGATAGATCAGAGAGGGAGAATGGGACACGAACCCAAACAATGCCTTCTGCACCAGCTACTTCCCCTAAAGGGAGTGGAGCAGAGAAAGGAGCTGGGTCCTGCAGTGAAGTTTCCTGTTTTAAAGGTGCTTGGGACAGGGTACAGGGAGGGGATCTATGGAGGTCAGACTAAAGCCTTGGGACCCTTGGGTAGAGGGTGGGGCTGAGGTATCAGAGCTTTTCCCAGGCACAGGCTGGGGAGGGGGTTGGGAGCTGCAGTGGCCTGCGCCTGAGAAGGAGAGAGGGAGGTGGGGACGTAAGGTGGAGGTCGTGGAACTGGATCTGGGGCTGCTACAACAGGATTGGGAGTGATAGTGGTGGGCTGTGGTCAGAAGAGTAGAAGGAAGAAGAAAAAGTCTGAACAGGGATCGGGAGACATTATATTAGGAGGATGTGGCCCAGAATGGATTCACAGAGAGAGGATCGAGAGTGAAGAGCAGAGAAAGCCTGAACATAAGGGATTTCTAACCACTTGCCATTGCAGTGGCAGAAGTTATCGAGGTCTGGTATAGTATCATAATCAAGAGTTCCATTTTCTTGCCATTGGGACCTGTTGTCAAGTCTGTATTGCAGCCAGACAGTGTTGAATAGTAAATAAGTCTTTTTGGTCTTATCTCTCCTTGGAAGGCCAAAGCTTTTAGGTTACGGAGAAGGCATCCTAGAGGAGTAGGTTTTGAGGGCTGGGATTGAGAATTTCACATCACAGCTGAGTACGCAGGTTAGACGAGGGCGAGAGAAAGTGAGGAGAAAGGTCCGAGAGAAAAGGTGTCCCCATTCTCAGGACTTGCTCAAAGAGTAATAACAGTCTGCTTTGAAATGGGCGTCCCCTATTTCAAAGTCAGACGGGGGTGCAAGGCCGAGGACCCAAAGGCCGTGGGAACCTCCCACCCAGTAGGAGAGAGAGGGGATCCGAGAGAATGGGGTTTCACTCACCCTTGTAACCGATGGATGAAAAGTGGGCCGGTCTGTGGATGTCAGTCCAGCAAGGCAAGTGAAGAATCCTGTCCCAGAGATGGTCTTGGTTTCTCGGAAAGGTCCAAGGGAGGGGACCACCGGAGGTGGGCTCTTGAGAGGAGCCCACCCAGTGGCCATGGATTTTCCTTCCCAGGTTTCGGCACCAGAATGTAAGGTGAGTGCAGAGAAAAAGAGAGTAAGCTGGGCAGTCAGGCAAGAAAAGGAAATTTATTAGAGGGAAAAGGAGGGTGACTGGCTCTTAAGGAGAACCAGCATTCCCCCTTTCTAACAGAGTCCTTCTTATACCCCACCAATGGAAAATTCTCTGATGCGATTATCACGTAGCCAGAGGTCTGGAATCTGGTGGTCTCCCAGCTTTGAGAAGATAGGCACCTGTGAGACAACAGGATGCCATTTGGGCAATTTGATCAATCTCACAGATCACTGTGATTTATTCCTTGTGAGGTCAACAGAGCCATCTTATCAATGAGATCCCATGTGGGCCCTATCGCATAGTAGGCTTGTTCCAAAGTACTGATGCTGAATGTCAGCTCAGAGGCAGCAGCTTGAAAAGTGCATGGGTCATATGGGAAGGAGAATTATGGACTAATTTTAGGACAAGTGCCAAAGGGGCAAGGATTTGTTGCAACTTCCTCTAGGGATGAAATCAATATTGATGACATTTAGAAAAATCCTCCCTGTAGCCAGCTGGCCCAGTGCTGGCGGGAGACATTTCTGACATTCCCCACTTACCTTCCTAGCACTGCTTGCCTTGCTATGTCTCTGAGTTCCCTGTGGAACACACACATCCAACCCAGTCATGCCCACAACGCTCCTCTAAAATGGCTTCCCCCCAAGAGCCTGGATTCCTCCACAAGAGCCTCCTTCCCTTCCACACACAGTGGGTGGACTCAGCCATGACTTGCATCCCCTCAAGGTGGCTCCTACTCCAGGTCAGCTCCAGCTAGAAGCACATTTGCAACTGTTGAGGTGGGACTCACGTTCAGCTGCACTGGTGGCCAACCAGACCCACCACCATGCCCAAAGCAATGATGGTACATCCACAGGACACCACACTCAGCCTACACAGGAGACACCCTGGATTTCCTGTCCCTGCTGACCTGGGGTAACTGTTCGTCTGAGCCACACAGGGGACACTCCACATAGGTCCACTCGTTCAACATGAAGACACAGTTCATCTACCTAATATTAATGCACAGAAACAGAAAAGATCGGCCAAATGAGGAGACAATATATTCCAAATGAACAGCTAAGACATGACCTCAGAAAAAGAATTAAACACGATGGAGATAAATAATCTACTGGTTCATTGGTTAAGATGTTCCTGATAATGTAGGGGACAAGTGTTCAACCCCTGGTCTGGGAACTAAGAACCCAGGCTGTGGGGCAACTAAACCTGCGTGTCACAGCTATTGAACTCACGACCCTAGAGCCTGTGCTCCTCAGGAAGAGAAGACAGAACACTGGGAAGCCCAAACTCCACAACTAGAGTGCAGCCCCCACTCTAGGCAACAAGAGAAAGTCAGTGCCACAACAAGACCCAGTGGACCCATGAAATAAGTAACTAAAAGATATTTACTCATCTCAGGGAAGAATGGAGAACAGAGTGAGAACCTCCACAAAGAGGCAATAAGTATAAAATAGAGCTGATTATAATTGAAGAATACAATAACTGACTTGAAAAATACAGCAGATGAGTCAACAGATTATATGATTCAGAAGGACAGATCAGTAAGCTGAAATACATAGTGGAAATCACCCAATTTGAGCACCAAAAGAAAAAAAAAAGCCAAAAAGTTGAGGATAGTTTAATGCATTTGGTGAATAATATCAAGCATAATAACATTTACATTATAAGGACTCAAGGAAAAGAGAGAGAAAGATAAAAATTCACTTGAAGAAAGAATGACTGAAAATTTCCCTATCTTGGTGAAGGAAAGACACACAGGTCCCAGAAGCACAGAGTGTCCAATACAGGGCAAGCCAAAGGAGAAACATGCCAAGACACATATCAATCACCTAAGAAAAATTAAACAGAGAAAATATTAAAAGCACGAAGGGAAAAGCAACAAATAACAAGGGAATCCCCATAAGTTTAACAGCTGATCTTTCAGAAGAAACGCTGCAGCGCAGAAGGGTGTGGCATGATACACTTAGAGTTATGAAAGGGAAAAACTTACCAGCAAGATTACTCTAGCCAGCTAAGTTCTCACTCAGGTCCAAAGAAGAACTCAGTAGGTTTACAAATAAGCAAAAGTTAAGAAATTCAGCACCAGCAAAGTAGCTTTACAACAAATGTTAAAGGACGTTCTCTAGGCAGGAAACAGAAGGGAATGAATAGACCTGGGGGGGAAAAAAAACACCCAGGAAAATAAAGTAAATAATAATAAGTTCATGCATATCAATAATTACCTTAAATGTAAATTGATTAAATGCTCCAACCGAAACACAGACAGGCTGAATGGAAACAAAAACAAGATCCATATAAATGTTGTTGATAATACATCCACTTCAGACCTAGGGACACATACAGACTATAAGTGAGCACCTGGGAAAAGATATTCCATGCAAATGGAAATCACAAGAAAGCTGGAGTAGCAATTCTCATATCAGAGAAAATAGACTTTTAAGTAAAGACGATTACAAGAGACAAGGAAGAACACTACAAAATGATAAAGAGATCAATCAAGGAAGAAGATATTGCAATTATAAATACACATGCATCCAACATAGAAGCACCTAAATACGTAAGACAAATACAAACAACCATAAGGGGAAATTGACAGTAAAAAAATAATACTAGGGGATTTTAACACGAGACTTGTATGGGGTGTCCACCTCAGTGCACAGATCATCCACACAGAAAACTAATATAGAAACATAGGCCTTAAACCACACATTAGACTAGATGGACCTTATTGATATCTTTAGCATACTGCATCCCCAAACAGCAGAATAATTTTTTTCTTCCTCAAGTGCACATGAAAGACTCTCTGGAATGGATCACCTCCTGCATCACAAATCAAACCTTGCTAAGTTTAAGAAAATTGAAATCCTAGCAAACATCTTTTCTGATCACAATGCTATGTGATTAGGAATCATTTATAGGAAAAATTTGTAAAAAACACAAACACATGGAGAAATCAAACAGGTCACTGAATAAATCAAAGTGGAAATATAAAAATACCTAAAAACAAATGTCAATGAAAAAATAACAACCCAAAACCTATGTGATGCACTGAAAACAATGCTAAGAGGGAATTTTACAGCAATACAAGAAGCCTACCTGAAGAAAAGAACATTAAAAATAAACCTAATCTAACACCTAAAGAACCTAGAAAAAGAAGAAAAACAGCCACAAAAGCTCCAAAGTTAGCAAAAAGAAAGAAATTATAAAGATCAGAGCAGAAATAAGTGAAAAAGAAATGAAGGAAACACTAGCAAAGATCAATAAACAATAAGAAAAATCTTGGAGAAGATGAACAAAATTGAGAAATCATTAGCCAGACTCATCACGAAAAATAGAAGACTCAAATCAATTAGAAATGAAGAAGGAGAAGTTACAACAGACAACGCGGAAGTAGAAATGATCATAAAAGACAATTAGAAACAACCATATGCCAATAAAATGGACAACATGGAACAAATGGACAAATGTTTAGAAAACTACAATCTTCTGAGTCTGAACCAGGAAGAACTAGAAAATAGGAATAAATCAATCACAAGCACTAACACTAATCACAAGCTCTAACTATGAACAGATCAATCACAAGCACTAGTAACTGTGAGCAAAAGTCTCCAACAAACAAAAGCCCAGGACTTCACAGATGAATGCTCTCAACCGGTGGAGGTGTGACAATACCTATCTTGATCAAACGCTTCCAGAAACATGAAGGGAGGAACATCCCCAGCTCATTCTGTGAGGCCGCCATCACCATGAACCAAAATGAAGCAGAAATGCCACACAAAGAAGAAAATTGCAGGCTCATATCACTGATGAACATAAATGCAAAAATCCTGAAGAAAATGCTACCAAAAAAAAAAAAATAACTCATTAAAAGGATCGTACACCAAGTACAAGTGGGGTTTATCCCAGAGAATCAAAGATTCTTCACTATCTGCAAATCAATCAATGTGATACACTATATTAACAAATTGAAAGGTAAAAACCATATGATAATCTCGATAGATGCAGAAAAAGATTTTGACAAAGTTTAACACCAGTTTATGAATTAAAAAATGCTTTGTAAATGGGCGTAGAAGAAAACTACCTAAACATAAAAAAAGTCATATAGAAAAATCTCTCAGTAAACATTATTCTCAATGGTGTCAAAATTTAAGCATTTCCTCTAAGATCAGGATCAAGACCATGGTGCCCACTCTCATTCCTATTATTCAATATAGTTTTGTAACCCATAGGCATAGCAATCAGAGAAGAAAAATAAAAATAAAGCCTATTGAAAAAGAAGATGCACATCTCTCACTGATTGCAGATGAGCTGTTTCTATTCACAGAAAACCCTAAAGATAGAACCAGAATATTACTAGAGCTAATCAGTGAATTTAGTAAAGCACAGTATACAAAATTAATACACAGAAATCCTTTGCATTCCTATAGTACAACAGGAAAAATCAGAAAGAGAAACCAAGGAAACAGTGCCATTCCCCACTGCAACAAAAAGAATCACATAGCTAGGAATAAACCTGCCTCAACAGACAAAAACACGTGTATGCAGAAAGATGGGCTGTATGATGAAAGATATCAAAGATGAAACAAACAGAAAGACATACCATGTTCTTGAATTGGAAGAAATCAATATTGTGAAAATGACTATACTACCCAAAGCAATCTGCTGATTCAATTCATCCCTATCAAACAATCAATGACATTTTTAAAAGAACTAGTACTAATAATTTTGCAATTTTTATGGGGGGAAAAAAGACCCAGAATGGCCATAGCAATCTCGGAAAGAAATGTAGAGCTGGAGGAATCAACCCTTCTGACTTCAGACTATACTACCCAGCTAGAGTCATCAAGACACTAAGGTACAGGCACAAAAACAGCAACATAGAGCAATGGACCAAGATACAAAGTGAGGGATAAACCCACACTCCTATAGGCACCTTTTCTTAGACAGGGGAGCAAGCATGTACAATGGAGAAAGGACAGAAAAGAGAGCCTCTTCAATAACTGGGGCTGGAAAACAGGACAAATACATGTAAAAGAATGAAATTAGAACACTTCTTAACACTATACACAAAAATAAATTTAAAATGGATTAAAGACCAAATGTAAGGCCAGAAACTATAAAATTCTTAGAGGAAAACATAGGCAGAACACTCTTTGACATTTATCACAGCAAGAACCTCCTTGACCACCTCCTAGAGAGACTGAAATAAAAACAAAAATAAGTATGGCATCTAGAGAAACTTCCAAGTATTTAAACAGCAAAGAAAACTATAAACAAGATGAAAAGACATCTCTCAGAATGGGAGAAAATAATTGTAAACGAAGCAACTGACAAAGGATTATCTGCAAAATACACAAGTAGATCATAGAGCCTAATATCAGGGGAAAAAATGACCAATTAAAAAATGTTCAAGAAGACTTGAACACTTTCTCCAAAGGAGACATTAATAAGGCCACCAAACACAAGAAAAGATGCTCCACATCACTCATTATTAAGGAAATGCAAATCAAAATTCCATAAGGCATCACCTCACACCAGTCAGAATGACCATCATCAACAATTCTACAAATAATAAATGCTGGACAGGACATGGAAAAAAGTGAACCCTCTTGCACTGTCGGTGGACATGTAAATGGATACAGCCACTATGGAGAAGAGAACGTAGGTTTCTTTAAAAAAAACTAGGAATAAAACTATCATATGACCCAAGAATCCCCTACTGGCCATATACCCTGAGAAAACCATAACTCTAAAAAGACACATGTACCCCAATGACCACTGAACACTATTCAACATAGCAAGGGCATGGAAGCAACCCAATGTCCATCAATAGAACAGTGGGTAAAGAAGTTGTGGAACACATACACAATGGAATATTACTCCACCACGAAAAGGAACAAATACGAATCATCTTAACTGAGGTGGAGGAACCTAGAACCTGTGATAGAGTGAAGTAAGTCAGAAGGAGAAAAACAAATATAGTATATTAATGCATACACATGAAGCTTGAAATATGGTACTGGTGAACATTTGAAGGGCAGAAATAGATACACAGATGTAGAGGAAGGACTTGTGAACTCAGCTGGAGAAGGAGAGGGTGGGATGAATTGAGAGAGGAGCACTGAAACACAGCCACTACCATATGTAATCAAACAAACTAGTGGGAAGTTGCTATATAACATAGGGAGCCCAGCATGGTGCTGTGATGACCTAGAGGGTGGGATGGCGGGAAGTGAGAGGGAGGCTCGCCAAAGAGTGGATAATATACTTATGGCTGATTCGTGTTGATGTATGAGCAAAACCAACCAAACATTGTAAAGCAGATATTCTTCAACTAAAAATAAATAAGTACAATCCAAAAACTATCATTCAACACGTCTGTACTGTCATCTAAAGCTATATGGGATCATCTTCTATTCCTAGCTACTTTTCCACTATATATTAGTGCTTATCAATGTCATTAAAGGTTTTGAAAATATGATTTTAATAGCTACACAGTATTCCTTAATATCTTATACATAAATTATAAAAATTTCAGCCTCATCATAGAAACATAACACCTAAAAAGGTTTTGTATTTTAAACTAAACCTTGCATTTTCTATACAGTGTAGTGAGAATTCCTCTGAAGACGTAAAATTCTTATGAAAAGTAAATTATGTGGAGTCCTTGCTCTCATCTCTTATGCCTTATTGTCATTTACTTCTAAGAACTCTTTGACTTTTGACATTTTTGCCTTTGACTATAATTTTTCACTGAGATAACAATCTTAAATGTAGATATTAAGAATGGCGAGAAGAACCCTGGTAAGTGTGAGTCACTCAGTCATGTCAAATTATTTGTGACACATGGACTGCAGCCCACCAGGTCCTCTGTCCACAGAATTTTCCAGGCAAGAATACTGGGCTGGGTAGCCATTCCATTCTCAAGGGGATCCTCCTGACCCAGGGGTCAAACCCAGGTCTCCCACATTGCAGGCATTTTCTTTACCATATGAACCACCAGAGAACCCTGACCCTGGTGTACATGGATGTACAAATCCTCAAAAGACCATTAGTAAATCAAATTCAAGAATACATTAAAAGAATCATGCCCTATGATCAAATGGAATTTATCCTGTCACCAAGGGTGATTTACTATCTGCACATCAATCAATGTGATACACAATATAAACAAAATTAAAAAGAAAATCATGTATTCTTCTCAATAATTGCAGAAAAAGCTTTCGACAAAGTGTAATATCAATTTTGATACAATCTCTCAATACTTTGGTTATACATGGCACATACTAAAAGGTATATAAGAGAAGCCCACAGCTAATATCCAACTCAGTGGTAAAGAGGTGCAAGATTCTCCAAAAAATCAGGAATGGTACAAAGATGCCCACTCTCCCCAATTTTGTTCAACATAGTAGTGGAAGTGTCCTACCCAGAGTAACTAGGCAAGAAAAGGAAATAAAAGGCAACCCCATTGGAAGAGAAGAAGTCACACTGTCACTATTCGATTATGACAGGATTTATATGAAACTGTAAAAACTACACCAAGTAACGACTATTAAAACTAATGAATTCAGCAAGATAGCAGGATATGAACCATCAGAGAGAGAAGAGAACAGTCCCATATACAAATTCATAAAAAAAAAAACCTGAAATAAATTTAACAAAGGAGCAGAAACACCTGTACAGTCCTGAACTCCAAGACATGGAGTCTGGGTTCAAATCCCAGCTCACCCGCTGACCTGCAGAGTGACCCAGGGCAAACCACACAATGATCTGAGGCGCAATGTATTCAACTGTAAAATGGACACAGACCCAGTATCTCCTCCCAGGGTTGTGAAACTCCAAGGAAATGCCTATTTAAGCCCCCGGGGATGGAGTGTTTCCAGGAGTCTCTCCTTGTATGAAACTCCTCTAGAACTGGACTCCCCTGATCCTGTGGGTGTGGGTCCAGGGTTGAGCCTGGGAGCCAAATGGGACTGGATGAGGATCAGGATAAAAAAAAAAATACTAGTTTTGTGTCAGGGAGGGAAGCCAGGCCTTTCCAGATCTCAGAGTGGGGCCTGAACCAACGGCCTTGGCGTGCACAATCAGAGGTGATAACTCCGAACCCCCCACAGCAGGGATGGAGGCTTCCTGGCAAGGACCTTCTCTCTGGTCCAGGCTCCAGTGTGATGTAATGCTTCTGCACGAGCTCTCTATGTCTCCACCTGCCAAAGAGGTCTTGGGAGCTGGAGGTCTACTAAACCACAGGTGCCTAAGTGTCAGAATGACACAAGGACTAACAACATCGAAAATTAGCTATGTTTTTTTAAATGACAGAAGTACAGACAAGGCAGGAGATAGGAAGCAGAAGGATTGAGTACCTCTCAAGCTTTTAGCAGAAATATTTCCACACCAGCTCAGCAGAGCCCAGAGGAGGAAAAATAATGAAAAAGCAGGCTATGGGTCTATCTCTATTCCCCTGGACCCAAACACCCAAGTCCCAATCTACCAACTAATTATTGTGCACATCCAGACACCAAAAGGAAGAAACACAGCTTGTCCTAAGCAGTTTCAGCCGGACTTAATGTTCAGGTTGCTGAGCATGGTCAGAGGTACTATGGACTCACCCCTCCTCTGTGCTCACATTCCTGGGTCACGGAAACATTCATGGTTCACTACAGAGAACCCTCTGAGGGTACTTGTGTATACTAGAAACTGGCAATAGCTAAATGCGGAGAGAAGACACAGGAATGGAAACATGTCTCTGGGGTGCTCCACAAATTACCAGAGACCTGAAGTTCTTGATACTTGGGATTTTTAAAAAGAGCTTATTAATATGCAAATGGAGAAAGGGTATTTACAGGAGAAAGGGGAATGTAATCGTCCCATTGGGACAATTTGGTACTCATACAGGAAAGTAAGTTGGATCCCTACCTCACAAAACATCACCAAACCAATTAGACACATACTAAGAACCAACAATTGAACGAAAAACTTTACAAACGTTAGAACAATGTTTGATGAGGGAATATCATGTTTTTAATTGAGGTATTGCTGATTTACAGTAATTTGTTAGCTTAAGGTGCACAGCAAAGTGATTCAGTGATTCAGTGCCCCAGGTGCTTCCTTGGACAAAATTCACTCCCATTAGGAGGCCCCTGGGCCATGTCCTCAACTGAGAACAGCTAAGACTCCTGAAAGGGCAAAGCAGGATGTGGTGGTGCTCGTGGGTGTTTTTTACTAAATAAATTATTCTAATAGGACACAAAAAACAAGCCTAGATGCTAGGAGGGGATCTCCAAACCTACCTTCAAACAGAAGCTCTTGCTACCTTCAATGGGAAGGGCAGAGGTCTGCCATGAATATTTTGTCTGCAGAGGACAAGCCGGTGTGTAGCGAGGGTGTGCAGGCTCGTCCCAGGATACAGAGCGCACGGACTCAGGGTCTGGACTCTCAGCCTCACTCCAGCTGCATCACACTCTCTCCACCCCTGACACACGGTGAGCTGCTCACAGGCATCCCGAAGACTATGGTCACATGACCTGGACCTGGCCAATCGGTGTGCTCCTTCCTCCCTGGCCATCGTGATTGGCTAGGGACTGGGGAAGTGACCAATCAGGGCCCAGGGCCGGGCCTCGTGCAGGAATCAAGAGGAAGAGGATTTCTCGTTCTGCCGGAAGGGGTGGGGCCGGGTGACGTCAGGCTCCAGCAGTGGGAGGGGTGTGAGGCCGGCCTGGGGCGGTTTGTTGGCCTTCCTGCTCCAGTCAGGGCAGAGCCGCCGCCTGTGGACCAGGGCGCTGCTGAGCGCCAGTTCTTGCTGTGGTCCCGGAGCTCGACGTGAGACCTGAGAGAAGTCGTCTGCCTGTGAGTCCTCTTTTGCTTGTCTGTCAGCTTGTTTGAACCACACTGGGTTTTCTGTCCAGCGGGCTAAGTGGAGACCCTGGACATGCAACTGTGTGGGTTTTGGCTGGCTACAGGGAAGAAATGCCAGATGACACTGGAGACTCCAGTCTAGTCTGGATTCAGGTGATATCTCTCGAAAGTGAAGTGAAAGTCCCTCAGTCGTGTCCGACTCTTTGCAACCCACTAGACTATATGGTCCATGGAATTCTCTAGGCCAGAACACTGGAGTGGGCAGCCTTTCCCTTCTCGATGGGATCTTCCAAACCCAGGGATCGAACCCACGTCTCACTCATTGCGGGCAGATTCTTTACCAGCTGAGCAAGGGAAGCCCGAGAATCCTGAACTGGGTAGCCTGTCCCTTTGGCAGCGGATCAGGATTCCCGACCCCAGAATCAAACCAGGGTCTCCTGCATTGCAGGAGGATCCTTCACCAGCTGAGGTATCAGGGAAGTCAAATATCTCTTAAGGCCAGCTGTTTATTGTACGATTACCCTAAAGAGTCTTCACAGGATTAAGGTAGCAACCTGCTAAGGCAGGTTATGTCCTTACGCTAGAGAAGAAAACCAAGGCTACAAGAAGGGGGTAACTCAGCTACTGCAAGGAAGTGTGTACCCAGACAGAGCCCCACTTCCTGCTGTTAGAACCTGGGGAGGCCACATGGTGGGGCTTGTCCATGTGACAGGGGCTAAGGCACCCAGCCCACACTGGGTACTGTGGGGACCTGACTTGGTAGCTGCCATCTGGCAGCTCTGAGACTCAGGAAAGCAGTTTGCATTGAAGAGAGGAAGGGCACCTCCCTTCATGCACCCACTGCACCCTCCAGGTATTCCCTCACCCTGCCCCCTTTCTCTTGTTTTGTGAGCAAATTAGAGTCATGCTCATGTGACCACATTGGCTGTCCACTGTTCATGGGCTACCAACTGGAGCTGCCACAGGAGAGGCCACAAGCCTTGGCCAGGTGGTTCCTCTCTTTCCTTTGCACCCATGGGGGCCCTCCTCCACACTTGCACGCCAGAGGCCGCTTCTGAGTCATGCAGGGACCCTCCCTCGGTTTGCAACAGGTTCTGTCCACTGCTGTCCTTTCAATGACTCCCTTGAAACTCAGCTCGTGAGCTCCTTCACCTGCGTCGTGGCCCACCTGGCTGCCACGGGAGGGACAGAGCTGACTGTGACTCCAAAACTCAGATCTGACAGCTGGGAATTTGTGTATAAAGGACCTGATTACTCTCACCATAGAGGCTGTAGTAGGCTCCAGGGATCCAGAACTAGGGCTTGGGCCAAAGTGACTCCACAGGCGTTTTGATGCCTGGGGAGGCTTCTGACTATAGTGGGGCTGGGGCGAGTCTCCTGAGGTTCTAAAGGCCCACTGTGTGCAGCTTCAAGGTGCATAGAGAAGAGAAGGTGGAATCCTGCCCTGGAGGTGGTCGCAGTTCACGGTTGAGCCAGACAGGCAGGCAGGTCCCAAAAGCACCTGAGCTGCCTTCATGAGGGAGTGGTGTGGGGGCAGAGGAAGAGAACCACGTCTGCTCCCTCGTCTGGTGCCCAGAGCAGGTTGTCACCAGACTAAACACTTACCACAGTGATGACTGTCACTGCTGTCTGCAAAGGGTTTACACTGGCGTGTGTCTTCCTCTGGTTGGTCAGGCCATCTCTAAACTACACTGGCCATGGGCATGGCCTCTCCTTGGAACTTCACGTGTTTCTTCTCTTCCTTACTAAACAGTCATTTTCAAGAGGGTTTTGGGGTCACAAGGATGTTGGGTTTTCTCTAGCTTTGTCTCATGAGGAACGTTTTTCGGTTGCTGGTGTGGTTCTTTTTTCCAGCTCTCTTTCTTGGCTTCTTCTGTGAATTTGCTTGTGCCAAAGGAAGAGTTCAGCTTCTCCCTTTTGGCTGAGATGTCACACTTACAACAGCAATGCCTACCTGGGGATTCTGACCACGTTTGCCGAAAGGGCTTCGTTTTCCAGATGACATCTTGAAAGTACCTACACTGTCCTTTCAGATACCCAAAGCCTACTTCAAATGAAATAAAAACAAGAATTCTCAAGTTTGGTCTTACCATATGTGGGGAGTCAGAAAAATCCCCTGGGGAAGGGAAAAGCTACCCACTCCACTATTCTGGCCTAGAGAATTCCATGGACTGTAGAATCCATGGGGTTGCAAAGAGTCTAACAAGACTGAGAGACTACACTTTTCACATTCAGTCAGAAAAAAATCCAGTTTTCTATCATTTCAGTGAATGGCATTGATTGGGGACACGGAAGGGATGGGAAGAAATGGAGAAGGAAGAAGACTATATGTTGTCAGGGGCCGGGAGTGAGGGAGGAACGGGAAGTGCTTGACGTGAATCCAGGCTTTGCTGGGAAAAGTGGGGGATAGAATGAGAGGGTCCGAAAGTAGACAGTGGGGATGGTTGCACAGCATTGTGAAGGCCTTAATATTCCCAAATTGCCTCAATTAAGGTAAAATTTATTAACAAAAACTTAACAGAAAAAAATACATAAAGCCATAAAAAAATGACAAGAAAGCTACGCACAAACCAGTTGAAAAGACCGTCAGGGGAAGGGAACTCAGTCTCCCCTGGGTGGGGAGCGAGTTGATGGCATCCACGGGGAACACACAGGGATGGAGGCTGCAGAGCCAACTGTGCCCCTGGATGTAGTGTTGCCAGAAAGGGCTCTAGGTCTCTGTCCAGAGTAGGGGCCTGTTCTCCCAGCAGGGGTGGTCAGTCATCGTGGTCGTCTGGGATTTGGGAAGGAGCCAGGGAAGGCTCTCCCTACAGAGGTGGTAACTCATGCCCTGAGTCAGGTTCTCCTGCCAAAGCCTGAGCAGAAACAAGTGCACGTGGAGGTGGACATTCTCGCTGAGGGGGTGGGACATCAGTGCCTGGGGCTGGGGGTCCTTCAGGCACAGAGGTCCGATCTTCTCAGGATGTTGGCCAGTACCCAGCTGGCCTGGTGTCTTTGGGAGAAGGCGACTCAGGTCTCAGTCTCCCCTCAGTGGATCCCTGGGTCCTGCACGTGTAGCAACCACCTCTGTGGGGACAGGTCTTGGAAGTGGAGCCTGGTTGTATATGAAGGTCAGAGCTAGAGCCGGAGGAGAAGAAAAGATGACCCACAGGTCTGCCTAGTCACGTGCCTAACTTGGCACTAAAGCTTCCCAGAACTTCCAGTAGAATACCCAGCATAGGATGCCTTCTCTGACTGCAGTCTGCAAGATGGTGTGAGGCCAGTCTTTGCTCCAGGCCCAGCCCCAGCTCTGGAGGACTCCTCCCTGTGAAGCTCAGCGCCCCTCCCTCCCCCCACACACATATGCTAGCAATATAACATAACAAGGAACTATCTCAGAAGTGAGTCTTAGTAAGCACAGACCTTAATTAACAAAACTAGAACTTAATATTTAGTGAAACATATCTTTGTTTTCTTTTTGGAGAACTCATTTTGAGGGCATTAACACAGTAGACGGGTAAGGCTTTAACCCATCAATAAAAATGAGGTCTGTCAGGCAGCCGGGAAAATAGCTTTCTTGTCATTTTTTAATGGCTTTATGTATTTTTTTCTGTTAAGTTTTTGTTAATAAATTTTACCTTAACTGAGGCAATTTGGGAATATTAAGGCCTTCTCAATGCTGTGCAACCATCACCACTGTCTACTTTCGGACCCTCTCATTCTGTCCCCCACACTTCCCAGCGAAGCCTGGATTCATGTCAAGCACTTCCCGTTCCTCCCTCACTCCCGGCCCCTGACAACATATAGTCTTCTTCCTTCTCCATTTCTTCCCATCCCTTCCTTGTCCCCAGTCAATGCCAATCACTGAAATGATAGAAAACTGGATTTTTTTCTGACTGAATGTGAAAGCTATAGTCTCTCAGTCTTGTTAGACTCTTTGCAACCCCATGGATTCTACAGTCCATGGAATTCTCTAGGCCAGAATAGTGGAGTGGGTAGCTTTTCCCTTCCCCAGGGGATTTTTCTGACTCCCCACATATGGTAAGACCAAACTTGAGAATTCTTGTTTTTATTTCATTTGAAGTAGGCTTTGGGTATCTGAAAGGACAGTGTAGGTACTTTCAAGATGTCATCTGGAAAACGAAGCCCTTTCGGCAAACGTGGTCAGAATCCCCAGGTAGGCCTTGCCGTTGTAAGTGTGACATCTCAGCCAAAAGGGAGAAGCTGAACTCTTCCTTTGGCACAAGCAAATTCACAGAAGAAGCCAAGAAAGAGAGCTGGAAAAAAGAACCACACCAGCAACCGAAAAACGTTCCTCATGAGACAAAGCTAGAGAAAACCCAACATCCTTGTGACCCCAAAACCCTCTTGAAAATGACTGTTTAGTAAGGAAGAGAAGAAACACGTGAAGTTCCAAGGAGAGGCCATGCCCATGGCCAGTGTAGTTTAGAGACGGCCTGACCAACCAGAGGAAGACACACGCCAGTGTAAACCCTTTGCAGACAGCAGTGACCGTCATCACTGTGGTAAGTGTTTAGTCTGGTGACAACCTGCTCTGGGCACCAGACGAGGGAGCAGACGTGGTTCTCTTCCTCTGCCCCCACACCACTCCCTCATGAAGGCAGCTCAGGTGCTTTTGGGACCTGCCTGCCTGTCTTGCTCAACCGTGAACTGCGACCACCTCCAGGGCAGGATTCCACCTTCTCTTCCCTATGCACCTTGAACCTGCACACAGTGGGCCTTTAGAACCTCAGGAGACTCGCCCCAGCCCCACTATAGTCAGAAGCCTCCCCAGGCATCAAAACGCCTGTGGAGTCACTTTGGCCCAAGCCCTAGTCCTGGATCCCTGGAGCCTACTACAGCCTCTATGGTGAGAGTAATCAGGTCCTTTATACACAGATTCCCAGCTGTCAGATCTGAGTTTTGGAGTCACAGTCAGCTCTGTCCCTCCCGTGGCAGCCAGGTGGGCCACGACGCAGGTGAAGGAGCTCACGAGCTGAGTTTCAAGGGAGTCATTGAAAGGACAGCAGTGGACACAACCTGTTGCAAACTGAGGGAGGGTCCCTGCATGACTCAGAAGCGGCCTCTGGTGTGCAAGTGTGGAGGAGGGCCCCCGTGGGTGCAAAGGAAAGAGAGGAACCACCTGGCCAAGGCTCGTGGCCTCTCCTGTGGCAGCTCCAGTTGGTAGCCCATGAACAGTGGACAGCCAATGTGGTCACATGAGCATGACTCTAATTTGCTCACAAAACAAGAGAAAGGGGGCAGGGTGAGGGAATACCTGGAGGGTGCAGTGGGTGCATGAAGGGAGGTGCCCTTCCTCTCTTCAATGCAAACTGCTTTCCTGAGTCTCAGAGCTGCCAGATGGCAGCTACCAAGTCAGGTCCCCACAGTACCCAGTGTGGGCTGGGTGCCTTAGCCCCTGTCACATGGACAAGCCCCACCATGTGGCCTCCCCAGGTTCTAACAGCAGGAAGTGGGGCTCTGTCTGGGTACACACTTCCTTGCAGTAGCTGAGTTACCCCCTTCTTGGAGCCTTGGTTTTCTTCTCTAGAGTAAGGACATAACCTACCTTAGCAGGTTGCTACCTTAATCCTGTGAAGACTCTTTAGGGTAATCGTACAATAAACAGCTGGCCTTAAGAGATATTTGACTTCCCTGATACCTCAGCTGGTGAAGGATCCTCCTGCAATGCAGGAGACCCTGGTTTGATTCTGGGGTCGGGAATCCTGATCCGCTGCCGAAGGGACAGGCTACCCAGTTCAGGATTCTCGGGCTTCCCTTGCTCAGCTGGTAAAGAATCTGCCCGCAATGAGTGAGACCTGGGTTCGATCCCTGGGTTTGGAAGATCCCATCGAGAAGGGAAAGGCTGCCCACTCCAGTGTTCTGGCCTAGAGAATTCCATGGACCATATAGTCTAGTGGGTTGCAAAGAGTCGGACACGACTGAGGGACTTTCACTTCACTTTCGAGAGATATCACCTGAATCCAGACTAGACTGGAGTCTCCAGTGTCATCTGGCATTTCTTCCCTGTAGCCAGCCAAAACCCACACAGTTGCATGTCCAGGGTCTCCACTTAGCCCGCTGGACAGAAAACCCAGCGTGGTTCAAACAAGCTGACAGACAAGCAGAAGAGGACTCACAGGCAGACGACTTCTCTCAGGTCTCACGTCGAGCTCCGGGACCACAGCAAGAACTGGCGCTCAGCAGCGCCCTCGTCCACAGGCGGCGGCTCTGCCCTGACTGGAGCAGGAAGGCCACCAAACCGCCCCAGGCCGACCTCACACCCCTCCCACTGCTGGAGCCTGACGTCACCCGGCCCCACCCCTTCCGGCAGAACGAGAAATCCTCTTCCTCTTGATTCCTGCATGAGGCCCGGCCCTGGGCCCTGATTGGTCACTTCCCCAGTCCCTAGCCAATCACAGTGGCCAGGGAGGATGGAGCACACCGATTGGCCAGGTCCAGGTCATGTGACCATAGTCTTCGGATGCCTGTGAGCAGCTCACCGTGTGTCAGGGGTGGAGAGAGTGTGATGCAGCTGGAGTGAGGCTGAGAGTCCAGACCCTGAGTCCGTGCGCTCTGTATCCTGGGACGAGTCTGCACACCCTCGCTACACACCGGCTTGTCCTCTGCAGACAAAATATTCATGGCAGACCTCTGCCCTTCCCATTGAAGGTAGCAAGAGCTTCTGTTTGAAGGTAGGTTTGGAGATCCCCTCCTAGCATCTAGGCTTGTTTTTTGTGTCGTATTAGAATAATTTATTTAGTAAAAAACACCCACGAGCACCACCACATCCTGCTTTGCCCTTTCAGGAGTCTTAGCTGTTCTGAGTTGAGGACATGGCCCAGGGGCCTCCTAATGGGAGTGAATTTTGTCCAAGGAAGCACCTGAGGCACTGAATCACTGAATCACTTTGCTGTGCACCTTAAGCTAACAAATTACTGTAAATCAGCAATACCTCAATTAAAAAAATGATATTCCCTCATCAAACATTGTTCTAACGTTTGTAAAGTTTTTCGTTCAATTGTTGGTTCTTAGTATGTGTCTAATTGGTTTGGTGGTGTTTTGTGAGGTAGGGATCCAACTTACTTTCCTGTATGAGCACCAAATTGTCCCAATGGGACGATTACATTCCCCTTTCTCCTGTAAATACCCTTTCTCCATTTGCATATTAATAAGCTCTTTTTAAAAATCCCAAGTATCAAGAACTTCAGGTCTCTGGTAATTTGTGGAGCACCCCAGAGACATGTTTCCATTCCTGTGTCTTCTCTCCGCATTTAGCTATTGCCAGTTTCTAGTATACACAAGTACCCTCAGAGGGTTCTCTGTAGTGAACCATGAATGTTTCCGTGACCCAGGAATGTGAGCACAGAGGAGGGGTGAGTCCATAGTACCTCTGACCATGCTCAGCAACCCGAACATTAAGTCCGGCTGAAACTGCTTAGGACAAGCTGTGTTTCTTCCTTTTGGTGTCTGGATGTGCACAATAATTAGTTGGTAGATTGGGACTTGGGTGTTTGGGTCCAGGGGAATAGAGATAGACCCATAGCCTGCTTTTTCATTATTTTTCTTCCTCTGGGCTCTGCTGAGCTGGTGTGGAAATATTTCTGCTAAAAGCTTGAGAGGTACTCAATCCTTCTGCTTCCTATCTCCTGCCTTGTCTGTACTTCTGTCATTTAAAAAAACATAGCTAATTTTCGATGTTGTTAGTCCTTGTGTCATTCTGACACTTAGGCACCTGTGGTTTAGTAGACCTCCAGCTCCCAAGACCTCTTTGGCAGGTGGAGACATAGAGAGCTCGTGCAGAAGCATTACATCACACTGGAGCCTGGACCAGAGAGAAGGTCCTTGCCAGGAAGCCTCCATCCCTGCTGTGGGGGGTTCGGAGTTATCACCTCTGATTGTGCACGCCAAGGCCGTTGGTGCAGGCCCCACTCTGAGATCTGGAAAGGCCTGGCTTCCCTCCCTGACACAAAACTAGTATTTTTTTTTTTATCCTGATCCTCATCCAGTCCCATTTGGCTCCCAGGCTCAACCCTGGACCCACACCCACAGGATCAGGGGAGTCCAGTTCTAGAGGAGTTTCATACAAGGAGAGACTCCTGGAAACACTCCATCCCCGGGGGCTTAAATAGGCATTTCCTTGGAGTTTCACAACCCTGGGAGGAGATACTGGGTCTGTGTCCATTTTACAGTTGAATACATTGCGCCTCAGATCATTGTGTGGTTTGCCCTGGGTCACTCTGCAGGTCAGCGGGTGAGCTGGGATTTGAACCCAGACTCCATGTCTTGGAGTCCAGGACTGTACAGGTGTTTCTGCTCCTTTGTTAAATTTATTTCAGGTTTTTTTTTTTTATGAATTTGTATATGGGACTGTTCTCTTCTCTCTCTGATGGTTCATATCCTGCTATCTTGCTGAATTCATTAGTTTTAATAGTCGTTACTTGGTGTAGTTTTTACAGTTTCATATAAATCCTGTCATAATCGAATAGTGACAGTGTGACTTCTTCTCTTCCAATGGGGTTGCCTTTTATTTCCTTTTCTTGCCTAGTTACTCTGGGTAGGACACTTCCACTACTATGTTGAACAAAATTGGGGAGAGTGGGCATCTTTGTACCATTCCTGATTTTTTGGAGAATCTTTCACCTCTTTACCACTGAGTTGGATATTAGCTGTGGGCTTCTCTTATATACCTTTTAGTATGTGCCATGTATAACCAAAGTATTGAGAGATTGTATCAAAATTGATATTACACTTTGTCAAAAGCTTTTTCTGCAATTATTGAGAAGAATACATGATTTTCTTTTTAATTTTGTTTATATTGTGTATCACATTGATTGATGTGCAGATAGTAAATCACCCTTGGTGACAGGATAAATTCCATTTGATCATAGGGCATGATTCTTTTAATGTATTCTTGAATTTGATTTACTAATGGTCTTTTGAGGATTTGTACATCCATGTACACCAGGGTCAGGGTTCTCTGGTGGTTCATATGGTAAAGAAAATGCCTGCAATGTGGGAGACCTGGGTTTGACCCCTGGGTCAGGAGGATCCCCTTGAGAATGGAATGGCTACCCAGCCCAGTATTCTTGCCTGGAAAATTCTGTGGACAGAGGACCTGGTGGGCTGCAGTCCATGTGTCACAAATAATTTGACATGACTGAGTGACTCACACTTACCAGGGTTCTTCTCGCCATTCTTAATATCTAAATTTAAGATTGTTATCTCAGTGAAACATTATAGTCAAAGGCAAAAATGTCAAAAGTCAAAGAGTTCTTAGAAGTAAATGACAATAAGGCATAAGAGATGAGAGCAAGGACTCCACATAATTTACTTTTCATAAGAATTTTAGGTCTTCAGAGGAATTCTCACTACACTGTATAGAAAATGCAAGGTTTAGTTTAAAATATAAACCTTTTTAGGTGTTATGTTTCTATGATGAGGCTGAAATTTTTATAATTTATGTATAAGATATTAAGGAATACTGTGTAGCTATTAAAATCATATTTTCAAAACCTTTAATGACATTGATAAGCACTAATATATAGTGGAAAAGTAGCTAGGAATAGAAGATGATCCCATATAGCTTTAGATGACAGTACAGACGTGTTGAATGATAGTTTTCGGATTGTACTTATTTATTTTTAGTTGAAGAATATCTGCTTTACAATGTTTGGTTGGTTTTGCTCATACATCAACACGAATCAGCCATAAGTATATTATCCACTCTTTGGCGAGCCTCCCTCTCACTTCCCGCCATCCCACCCTCTAGGTCATCACAGCACCATGCTGGGCTCCCTATGTTATATAGCAACTTCCCACTAGTTTGTTTGATTACATATGGTAGTGGCTGTGTTTCAGTGCTCCTCTCTCAATTCATCCCACCCTCTCCTTCTCCAGCTGAGTTCACAAGTCCTTCCTCTACATCTGTGTATCTATTTCTGCCCTTCAAATGTTCACCAGTACCATATTTCAAGCTTCATGTGTATGCATTAATATACTATATTTGTTTTTCTCCTTCTGACTTACTTCACTCTATCACAGGTTCTAGGTTCCTCCACCTCAGTTAAGATGATTCGTATTTGTTCCTTTTCGTGGTGGAGTAATATTCCATTGTGTATGTGTTCCACAACTTCTTTACCCACTGTTCTATTGATGGACATTGGGTTGCTTCCATGCTCTCGCTATGTTGAATAGTGTTCAGTGGTCATTGGGGTACATGTGTCTTTTTAGAGTTATGGTTCTCAGGGTATATGGCCAGTAGGGGATTCTTGGGTCATATGATAGTTTTATTCCTAGTTTTTTTAAAGAAACCTACGTTCTCTTCTCCATAGTGGCTGTATCCATTTACATGTCCACCGACAGTGCAAGAGGGTTCACTTTTTTCCATGTCCTGTCCAGCATTTATTATTTGTAGAATTGTTGATGATGGTCATTCTGACTGGTGTGAGGTGATGCCTTATGGAATTTTGATTTGCATTTCCTTAATAATGAGTGATGTGGAGCATCTTTTCTTGTGTTTGGTGGCCTTATTAATGTCTCCTTTGGAGAAAGTGTTCAAGTCTTCTTGAACATTTTTTAATTGGTCATTTTTTTCCCCTGATATTAGGCTCTATGATCTACTTGTGTATTTTGCAGATAATCCTTTGTCAGTTGCTTCGTTTACAATTATTTTCTCCCATTCTGAGAGATGTCTTTTCATCTTGTTTATAGTTTTCTTTGCTGTTTAAATACTTGGAAGTTTCTCTAGATGCCATACTTATTTTTGTTTTTATTTCAGTCTCTCTAGGAGGTGGTCAAGGAGGTTCTTGCTGTGATAAATGTCAAAGAGTGTTCTGCCTATGTTTTCCTCTAAGAATTTTATAGTTTCTGGCCTTACATTTGGTCTTTAATCCATTTTAAATTTATTTTTGTGTATAGTGTTAAGAAGTGTTCTAATTTCATTCTTTTACATGTATTTGTCCTGTTTTCCAGCCCCAGTTATTGAAGAGGCTCTCTTTTCTGTCCTTTCTCCATTGTACATGCTTGCTCCCCTGTCTAAGAAAAGGTGCCTATAGGAGTGTGGGTTTATCCCTCACTTTGTATCTTGGTCCATTGCTCTATGTTGCTGTTTTTGTGCCTGTACCTTAGTGTCTTGATGACTCTAGCTGGGTAGTATAGTCTGAAGTCAGAAGGGTTGATTCCTCCAGCTCTACATTTCTTTCCAAGATTGCTTTGGCCATTCTGGGTCTTTTTTCCCCCCATAAAAATTGCAAAATTATTAGTACTAGTTCTTTTAAAAATGTCATTGATTGTTTGATAGGGATGAATTGAATCAGCAGATTGCTTTGGGTAGTATAGTCATTTTCACAATATTGATTTCTTCCAATTCAAGAACATGGTATGTCTTTCTGTTTGTTTCATCTTTGATATCTTTCATCATACAGCCCATCTTTCTGCATACACGTGTTTTTGTCTGTTGAGGCAGGTTTATTCCTAGCTATGTGATTCTTTTTGTTGCAGTGGGGAATGGCACTGTTTCCTTGGTTTCTCTTTCTGATTTTTCCTGTTGTACTATAGGAATGCAAAGGATTTCTGTGTATTAATTTTGTATACTGTGCTTTACTAAATTCACTGATTAGCTCTAGTAATATTCTGGTTCTATCTTTAGGGTTTTCTGTGAATAGAAACAGCTCATCTGCAATCAGTGAGAGATGTGCATCTTCTTTTTCAATAGGCTTTATTTTTATTTTTCTTCTCTGATTGCTATGCCTATGGGTTACAAAACTATATTGAATAATAGGAATGAGAGTGGGCACCATGGTCTTGATCCTGATCTTAGAGGAAATGCTTAAATTTTGACACCATTGAGAATAATGTTTACTGAGAGATTTTTCTATATGACTTTTATTATGTTTAGGTAGTTTTCTTCTACGCCCATTTACAAAGCATTTTTTAATTCATAAACTGGTGTTAAACTTTGTCAAAATCTTTTTCTGCATCTATCGAGATTATCATATGGTTTTTACCTTTCAATTTGTTAATATAGTGTATCACATTGATTGATTTGCAGATAGTGAAGAATCTTTGATTCTCTGGGATAAACCCCACTTGTACTTGGTGTACGATCCTTTTAATGAGTTATTTTTTTTTTTTTTGGTAGCATTTTCTTCAGGATTTTTGCATTTATGTTCATCAGTGATATGAGCCTGCAATTTTCTTCTTTGTGTGGCATTTCTGCTTCATTTTGGTTCATGGTGATGGCGGCCTCACAGAATGAGCTGGGGATGTTCCTCCCTTCATGTTTCTGGAAGCGTTTGATCAAGATAGGTATTGTCACACCTCCACCGGTTGAGAGCATTCATCTGTGAAGTCCTGGGCTTTTGTTTGTTGGAGACTTTTGCTCACAGTTACTAGTGCTTGTGATTGATCTGTTCATAGTTAGAGCTTGTGATTAGTGTTAGTGCTTGTGATTGATTTATTCCTATTTTCTAGTTCTTCCTGGTTCAGACTTAGAAGATTGTACTTTTCTAAACATTTGTCGATTTGTTCCATGTTGTCCATTTTATTGGCATATGGTTGTTTCTAATTGTCTTTTATGATCATTTCTACTTCCGCGTTGTCTGTTGTAACTTCTCCTTCTTCATTTCTAATTGATTTGAGTCTTCTATTTTTCGTGATGAGTCTGGCTAATGATTTCTCAATTTTGTTCATCTTCTCCAAGATTTTTCTTATTGTTTATTGATCTTTGCTAGTGTTTCCTTCATTTCTTTTTCACTTATTTCTGCTCTGATTTTTATAATTTCTTTCTTTTTGCTAACTTTGGCGCTTTTGTGGCTGTTTTTCTTCTTTTTCTAGGTTCTTTAGGTGTTAGATTAGGTTTTTTTTTTAATGTTCTTTTCTTCAGGTAGGCTTCTTGTATTGCTGTAAAATTCCCTCTTAGCATTGTTTTCAGTGCATCACATAGGTTTTGGGTTGTTATTTTTTCATTGACATTTGTTTTTAGGTATTTTTATATTTCCACTTTGATTTATTCAGTGACCTGTTTGATTTCTCCATGTGTTTGTGTTTTTTACAAATTTTTCCTATAAATGATTCCTAATCACATAGCATTGTGATCAGAAAAGATGTTTGCTAGGATTTCAATTTTCTTAAACTTAACAAGGTTTGATTTGTGATGCAGGAGGTGATCCATTCCAGAGAGTCTTTCATGTGCACTTGAGGAAGAAAAAAATTATTCTGCTGTTTGGGGATGCAGTATGCTAAAGATATCAATAAGGTCCATCTAGTCTAATGTGTGGTTTAAGGCCTATGTTTCTATATTAGTTTTCTGTGTGGATGATCTGTGCACTGAGGTGGACACCCCATACAAGTCTCGTGTTAAAATCCCCTAGTATTATTTTTTTACTGTCAATTTCCCCTTATGGTTGTTTGTATTTGTCTTACGTATTTAGGTGCTTCTATGTTGGATGCATGTGTATTTATAATTGCAATATCTTCTTCCTTGATTGATCTCTTTATCATTTTGTAGTGTTCTTCCTTGTCTCTTGTAATCGTCTTTACTTAAAAGTCTATTTTCTCTGATATGAGAATTGCTACTCCAGCTTTCTTGTGATTTCCATTTGCATGGAATATCTTTTCCCAGGTGCTCACTTATAGTCTGTATGTGTCCCTAGGTCTGAAGTGGATGTATTATCAACAACATTTATATGGATCTTGTTTTTGTTTCCATTCAGCCTGTCTGTGTTTCGGTTGGAGCATTTAATCAATTTACATTTAAGGTAATTATTGATATGCATGAACTTATTATTATTTACTTTATTTTCCTGGGTGTTTTTTTTCCCCCCCAGGTCTATTCATTCCCTTCTGTTTCCTGCCTAGAGAACGTCCTTTAACATTTGTTGTAAAGCTACTTTGCTGGTGCTGAATTTCTTAACTTTTGCTTATTTGTAAACCTACTGAGTTCTTCTTTGGACCTGAGTGAGAACTTAGCTGGCTAGAGTAATCTTGCTGGTAAGTTTTTCCCTTTCATAACTCTAAGTGTATCATGCCACACCCTTCTGCGCTGCAGCGTTTCTTCTGAAAGATCAGCTGTTAAACTTATGGGGATTCCCTTGTTATTTGTTGCTTTTCCCTTCGTGCTTTTAATATTTTCTCTGTTTAATTTTTCTTAGGTGATTGATATGTGTCTTGGCATGTTTCTCCTTTGGCTTGCCCTGTATTGGACACTCTGTGCTTCTGGGACCTGTGTGTCTTTCCTTCACCAAGATAGGGAAATTTTCAGTCATTCTTTATTCAAGTGAATTTTTATCTTTCTCTCTCTTTTCCTTGAGTCCTTATAATGCAAATGTTATTATGCTTGATATTATTCACCAAATGCATTAAACTATCCTCAACTTTTTGGCTTTTTTTTTTCTTTTGGTGCTCAAATTGGGTGATTTCCACTATGTATTTCAGCTTACTGATCTGTCCTTCTGAATCATATAATCTGTTGACTCATCTGCTGTATTTTTCAAGTCAGTTATTGTATTCTTCAATTATAATCAGCTCTATTTTATACTTATTGCCTCTTTGTGGAGGTTCTCACTCTGTTCTCCATTCTTCCCTGAGATGAGTAAATATCTTTTAGTTACTTATTTCATGGGTCCACTGGGTCTTGTTGTGGCACTGACTTTCTCTTGTTGCCTAGAGTGGGGGCTGCACTCTAGTTGTGGAGTTTGGGCTTCCCAGTGTTCTGTCTTCTCTTCCTGAGGAGCACAGGCTCTAGGGTCGTGAGTTCAATAGCTGTGACACGCAGGTTTAGTTGCCCCACAGCCTGGGATCTTAGTTCCCAGACCAGGGGTTGAACACTTGTCCCCTACATTATCAGGAACATCTTAACCAATGAACCAGTAGATTATTTATCTCCATCGTGTTTAATTCTTTTTCTGAGGTCATGTCTTAGCTGTTCATTTGGAATATATTGTCTCCTCATTTGGCCGATCTTTTCTGTTTCTGTGCATTAATATTAGGTAGATGAACTATGTCTCCATGTTGAACGAGTGGACCTATGTGGAGTGTCCCCTGTGTGGCTCAGACGAACAGTTACCCCAGGTCAGCAGGGACAGGAAATCCAGGGTGTCTCCTGTGTAGGCTGAGTGTGGTGTCCTGTGGATGTACCATCATTGCTTTGGGCATGGTGGTGGGTCTGGTTGGCCACCAGTGCAGCTGAACGTGAGTCCCACCTCAACAGTTGCAAATGTGCTTCTAGCTGGAGCTGACCTGGAGTAGGAGCCACCTTGAGGGGATGCAAGTCATGGCTGAGTCCACCCACTGTGTGTGGAAGGGAAGGAGGCTCTTGTGGAGGAATCCAGGCTCTTGGGGGGAAGCCATTTTAGAGGAGCGTTGTGGGCATGACTGGGTTGGATGTGTGTGTTCCACAGGGAACTCAGAGACATAGCAAGGCAAGCAGTGCTAGGAAGGTAAGTGGGGAATGTCAGAAATGTCTCCCGCCAGCACTGGGCCAGCTGGCTACAGGGAGGATTTTTCTAAATGTCATCAATATTGATTTCATCCCTAGAGGAAGTTGCAACAAATCCTTGCCCCTTTGGCACTTGTCCTAAAATTAGTCCATAATTCTCCTTCCCATATGACCCATGCACTTTTCAAGCTGCTGCCTCTGAGCTGACATTCAGCATCAGTACTTTGGAACAAGCCTACTATGCGATAGGGCCCACATGGGATCTCATTGATAAGATGGCTCTGTTGACCTCACAAGGAATAAATCACAGTGATCTGTGAGATTGATCAAATTGCCCAAATGGCATCCTGTTGTCTCACCGGTGCCTATCTTCTCAAAGCTGGGAGACCACCAGATTCCAGACCTCTGGCTACGTGATAATCGCATCAGAGAATTTTCCATTGGTGGGGTATAAGAAGGACTCTGTTAGAAAGGGGGAATGCTGGTTCTCCTTAAGAGCCAGTCACCCTCCTTTTCCCTCTAATAAATTTCCTTTTCTTGCCTGACTGCCCAGCTTACTCTCTTTTTCTCTGCACTCACCTTACATTCTGGTGCCGAAACCTGGGAAGGAAAATCCATGGCCACTGGGTGGGCTCCTCTCAAGAGCCCACCTCCGGTGGTCCCCTCCCTTGGACCTTTCCGAGAAACCAAGACCATCTCTGGGACAGGATTCTTCACTTGCCTTGCTGGACTGACATCCACAGACCGGCCCACTTTTCATCCATCGGTTACAAGGGTGAGTGAAACCCCATTCTCTCGGATCCCCTCTCTCTCCTACTGGGTGGGAGGTTCCCACGGCCTTTGGGTCCTCGGCCTTGCACCCCCGTCTGACTTTGAAATAGGGGACGCCCATTTCAAAGCAGACTGTTATTACTCTTTGAGCAAGTCCTGAGAATGGGGACACCTTTTCTCTCGGACCTTTCTCCTCACTTTCTCTCGCCCTCGTCTAACCTGCGTACTCAGCTGTGATGTGAAATTCTCAATCCCAGCCCTCAAAACCTACTCCTCTAGGATGCCTTCTCCGTAACCTAAAAGCTTTGGCCTTCCAAGGAGAGATAAGACCAAAAAGACTTATTTACTATTCAACACTGTCTGGCTGCAATACAGACTTGACAACAGGTCCCAATGGCAAGAAAATGGAACTCTTGATTATGATACTATACCAGACCTCGATAACTTCTGCCACTGCAATGGCAAGTGGTTAGAAATCCCTCATGTTCAGGCTTTCTCTGCTCTTCACTCTCGATCCTCTCTCTGTGAATCCATTCTGGGCCACATCCTCCTAATATAATGTCTCCCGATCCCTGTTCAGACTTTTTCTTCTTCTTCCTTCTACTCTTCTGACCACAGCCCACCACTATCACTCCCAATCCTGTTGTAGCAGCCCCAGATCCAGTTCCACGACCTCCACCTTACGTCCCCACCTCCCTCCCTCCTTCTCAGGCGCAGGCCACTGCAGCTCCCAACCCCCTCCCCAGCCTGTGCCTGGGAAAAGCTCTGAGACCTCAGCCCCACCCTCTACCCAAGGGTCCCAAGGCTTTACTCCGACCTCCCTAGATCCCCTCCCTGTACCCTGTCCCAAGCACCTTTAAAACAGGAAACTTCACGGCAGGACCCAGCTCCTTTCTCTGCTCCACTCCCTTTAGGGGAAGTAGCTGGTGCAGAAGGCATTGTTTGGGTTCGTGTCCCATTCTCCCTCTCTGATCTATCTCAGATTGAAAAGCGTCTTGGCTGCTTCTCCTCAGACCCTGATAATTATCTAAAAGAATTCAAGTATCTTACCCAGTCTTACAGCTTAACCTGGCATGATATTTACACCATCCTTTCCCCCACTCTTCTCCCAGAAGAGAAGGAAAGAGTATGCCAAGCATCTCAGGCTCATGCTGATGAGATATACAGGACAGACGACCCTAAGCACGTACGGGCAACAGCTGTCCCCCGAGAAGATCCCAACTGGGATTACCATGTGGGGAGACCTGGACGAGTAGCCCGTAATCACGTGGTTGCTTGCTTCATTGTGGGCCTTCAAAAGGCAGGGCATAACGCTGTCAACTTTGATAAGCTCTTGGAAATAACTCAAGGGCTAGTTGAAAACCCAGCACAATTTCTAGCCAGGTTAATGGAAGTGCTACAAAAATATACAAAATTAAACCCCACTTCAGCAGAGGGCACCATTGTCCTTAATACACATTTTATCTGCCAGTCACCCCTAGATATCTGAAAGAAACTAAAAAAGGCAGAAGGCCCTCAGAAACACCTCAATGAGACCTTTTAAATTTAGCCTTTAAGATTTTCATTAACTAGGAAGGACAGGCAAAGCTAGAGAAGGCCCAATGAGATCAGGCCAAATGCCACCTTTTAGCCACTGCCTTACATGGCTCCAAGCCTCCATCAACCAACAAAGAAAGGAAGCAAACTGGGCCCTGCTTCAAAGGCGGCAAAGAAGGCCCGCTCAGGCCTAAAGTCAAGGCCCCCTCCAGGTCCATGTCCCAGCTGTGGCATAAAGGGACATTGGGTCCCTCTAGGGATCCAGACATCCCCTCCTGGTCCTGAGCAGGAGTCCTCTGACCCAGCTCTGCCCAGCCTCCTCGGACTCGCCACCAAAAATGAAGGTGCCCAGGACCCCAGGCCCCGACTCTCATCACCTCTGTGGAGCCCAGGGTAACTCTTACAGTGGCACGTGTCGACTAAAAAAAGATGTACAACTTGAGAGTTGCGAGTTAAGTTTTATTTGGGGTAAAATGAGGACTGCAGCCCAGGAGGCAGCATCTCAGATAGCTCCGAGAAACTGCCCTCAAGCAGCAGTGGGGGAAAGACAATATATAAGGTTTTGGGGAAGGGAGAGTTCAATACCATGAAGCACTCATTTTACAAAAGGCTTTTTGTTAGTCATGAGGATCTGATATCACCAGGAAGGGATTTAGTGTTTCTCTAGATATGAGGAGATGCAAGGATTGAGATCATAAAATCTGCCCCTGAAAACATCCAACTGTCTGAAGACCTGTCCCACCAGAGTCCCTGGAGCAGAGAGGGCCCCACTGCAGCCTGAGCTCCCTCAGGGGTGCTGCAGGTCACCGGCTATAGCAGCATGGGGTTCACTCTCTGTAGGCGCCTTTGCTGTTCAGTCATTGGCAATGCTCTTGGCACATGCCGGCTTGTAGTTGACACGGCCCCCTAGTGGTCATGAATCCGACCATACTTTGGCGGGCATTTCATGACCATTTTGTTCCGCGTTGCTGGGAAGGCTCATTCCCAGTTATGAAGAAGGTTTTTGTTGATAAGACACTCAATGTGCTATTACTGGACTAGGTCTTAATAGTCAAAGATCTCTGGACTCCTGTCTTCTAGCTATGGTCCAGGAAAGTATTCCCTCTCATTGCATCTTTTCAAACCTAGAGTCACACTACTACAATCATTGATCATATATCAAGCTATACATTTGATCAACTGCTTCAAGTCTTGTCATCATTTTCGTTGGAGGTTCATACACTTGGTAATACATGAAATGATAATCTTGTGAAACAAGCAAATTACAAATGGTATAGTTAATAACACTAATGGAATTAAAAGTAAATATTTTAGCCATGAGCGTCTCACACCAGTTTTCTTAAAAGATTGTGAAGATTAGGGAATGGGTCACTTAAAGCAGAAATCTGATTTTTCATGTGGCTCAAATGTGTTACATTAAAGGATTTGCCAGGTATGAAAATATAGCATTCAGTTTGCATTACAGCACAGATATCTCCCTGAGATGCTTTAAGGTGTCAAGGGCCTTGCCGTTGTACTGTAGCATTGCCTCTCTCATCATAGAGATCTCAGAATGCAATAGGCTAATAGCCTGGTTACTCTCACTTAAAGCTTATGAAAGATGTTAAGGCTTAGATATGGTCAATGACATCCTCCAACCCCATTGAAGGCACACACACACACACACACACACACACACACACACACACACACACACACACACACACACACACACACACACACACACACAAGTTACAAAATGGTCATACCAGTACAGTACAGATCTTTGACTCATTGGGATCATACCAATGGTAGATTGGTTAGGGTTACCTCTATTTCGTTAACATGTATGACCTAAAATTCATGGGAATCCCAGGCTACACCTTAGTATCCATCCCTGTAGATGTGAAGGCCATAAATTAGTGCCACAAATCCACTGAGTTCCATACCCAATCACTCTCTAAGGGTAATAAGAGACATAGTTCATAAAGCACCCAGCCTTGTCTCATAATTACCAGGTTGATCATTTTTAGTATGATTTGACTGCAAGGAGCTCCAACCAGTCCCTCCTAAAGGAGATCAGTCCTGGTTGTTCACTGGAAGGACTGATGCTGAAGCTGAAACTCCAGTACTTTGGCCACCTCATGTGAAGAGTTGACTCATTGGAAAAGACCCTGATGCTGGGAGGGATTGGGGGCAGGAGAGATGGCAGGATGGCATCACCGACTCGATGGACATGAGTTTGAGTAAACTCTGGGAGTTGGTGATGGACAGGGAGGCCTAGTGTGCTGCGATTCATGGGGTTGCAAAGAGTCGGACACGACTGAGTGGCTGAACGGAACTGAACTGAACCCTTCCCAACATAGAGGAGCTTTTAAACTTAAATGACTATAGCCTGGTGTTAACCATGTAGATCCACCCTGTAATTGTGGGAATTTTCCCTTTCATAGATAGGTTAATTATTTAAATTGAGACTTGGCTCATCACTCCGATTGAGTTAAAATGACCCTAAGAGAAAACTTATATCTATTGCCAGCATCCCCAGAGCAGGTATTATTAATTGGCCAGGTGAAAGAATTCCATTTGTAATATCATGAAGATAAAACAGGACTGAACTCTCATCTAAAATAAATTTCCTAGTGGGTATCCTTAGAGAACAGAAATCCACCAAGGAAACCCAGAAGTACCAGACATAGGGAATTGGCCACAGTCAAACAATTGGATTGAGTTTTAAACCAGCATAGAATTGTGTCCATGATAGAAAAGACTTGGCTGATAGGCATAGGTCCAGGGAATCAAGAAAACACACAAATGATCATGAAAGGCAGGTCAGCATCTGGGCCGGCTGCCTCCTTCTGACGCCAGCTTCTTCTCGTCCTCGTGCAGTGTAGTGTCCTCTGTGTGCGCGTTGTTTTAAGGTGAGTTTGAGGTCGGCAGGCCTCCCTATAGACCAGTCCAGCTTAGGGGCCTTTGGAAGTGGGAGCTAACCCAAGAGTCGTTTTCCCTTCAGTTTCACTGGGCATGAGCTAGTAAGAGTACCTGATGGAGAGGTCCATCCATCCAGGTTAGAAAGTTCCTTAAATTATGTCTTCTTTCAGTCTTGATTGCAGGTCATGCGTTGAGGCATCTGATCTTCATCCAAAGACACATTACTGAAATAAGCCTCAGAAACAACCCTAGAGTGTCTTTTAATAATGCAATTAAATTTTACATTAATATACCCTAACAACAAAGGACTATCCAGGAAATGAGTCTTAGTAGATACAGACCTCCATTAACAAACTAGGATTTAACATTCATTGAAACATCTTTTTCTCCCTAAAATCACCACCATTTTTACTAAATATAACCAAATTAAGACTTGTTTGTACTATAGGTCTGGTCGCAATAAACTGCCTGATGATTTATACAACCATAATTGATCATAGACTTTTTTGCTTTGCTGAGACTATAAAAGTCTCAGACTGAACTTTTAAAATAAAACCTTTCAGGGCTAGGAAAGTCATGCCAAATGTTTATCACAGATTTTCCCTAACAGATCTAAGTGAAATCCTCCCTTCTTAAGGTCTCAGATTCCTTCAAGTTCCTTCAGATTTCTGTACCTGTTAGTGAAATAACATTCCTAACTTATCTGATAAAATTACTGGAAACTAAGAGTTTCCAATCTCTGGAAGTTCAGACAGAGAGAAAAGATAAATGTTTCAATTTGTTTATAAAATATAATCTTAATAAATTACCATCATAATTAGTTTGAGGGGAAGTTTTTTCTTAAACACGGAAAACTAGAAACCATAAAAGTGATAAGCTTATTCACCAGTTCATTCAGTCCTTTTGTTAACCTTTGTGAAGTCAGCAGATTTTTCATTAGAATCTTTCCCCAGTTTAGAAACTGGTATTTATCCAAAAGTCCTTTTTATAAATCTTGAAGAGGAAGCATTTTTGTGAAATTTGGTTAGCGCTATGACAATATTTTGAGATAGTAACTGAATCATGCCTGAAAACATTTTACCCAAACACATCAAAATTTTAGGAACTCCATACAGTTTCTAGGGTATCTATATTAGTAACATATTACCATACAGTGGGCTTCCATGGTAGCTCAGACCGTAAAGTGTCTGCCTACAATGCGGGAGACATTGGTTCGATCCATGGATCAGGAAGATACATACAATATAAACTGGAGACTTATTACTCACTTGACAGTACTTCCCATGTAATTCTGTATACAAAACAAATGTAATTAGGGTAATATCTCTCTCTGGGATGTTTCAGGGGCCCTCTGAAGCATCCCAAAGTTAGGCTAGAAATCCTCTTCATTAGAATGATTTAAGAAGCTTTGTCAACACATATCAAAAAGGTTTAGAACAACTCAGTCAGATAGGCCTATAGATCATTGTGAAACAATAGTGTTCAGCTAGTATCCTGGTCTCCAGGTCTCCACATCAGAGAGGAGTCCCTGGCCAGATAACTTGTTGCCAAGATGTTCTGCTGCTGCCCGTGCCCAGAGGCCGGGGCCTCGGGAGGGCTCACAGGCAGAGTGTGTGGGATCGCTGGCGACACTGGCTCAGGGCCCCCCGAGGAGGCCTCTGGCGCTTTGCCCGAAGGAACAGGAAGGTAACACGGGAGCCCCAGGCCGGGCCCGGCCACCTCTCCCATCCCACCCGGGCAACCCCGAGTCCTTTCCCTGTGAATGGGGACGGGGGGTTCTCGGGGTGTGTCTGCCTCAAGCAAGCCCAGACGGATGTGCGTCAGAAGCCTGTGGACCAGTGGCGTCCCCACCCCAGGGGAGAGCAGGCTGGGCGGGATGGGGAGAGCCCAGACAGTGTCGCTGCCCAGGCTGGCCTCACGCCCTCAGGGGGTCTTGTTCCTCCCGGGTGTTATCTGACCAGACACTCGTCTCTGCTCGTTCTGGTAGCAGAAGGTTGAGCGGGCAGAAGCAGCAGCCATGCTGGCCAGGCCCAGCTCGGAAAACTCCAAGCAGGCCTGGCTGACGGTCACTGTCATTGCAGAGCTTCCCACCGGATGTGGCCGACGAGGGGGACAGTCCGTCCACCTCCCCGAGGGAGGGGTCGGAGCCCCACCCGCCTGCCCGTGAGGCCCAGTGCAGGGTCCAGGTGAGCGTGCCCATGGAGGGGTCAGCCCAAGGGGGAGTGAAGAGCAAGAGGGGAAGGCCTCCCCAGAAACCACCCAGGACACACCCTGGGGCCCAGTCTCGGGCTGCTACCAGGGCTCAGCACACCCGACTCCGACCCAGAGTCCCGAGCACCCCTCCCTCTGAGGCAGCACGAGGACCTGGAGCCCAGCGCGGCAGAGCACAGAGGTGAGGAGCCCGGGGCTGGGAATCTGAGTGTGTGGGGAGGGGCGCTGAGCTTCACAGGGAGGAGTCCCCCAGAGCTGGGGCTGGGCCTGGAGCAACGGCTGGCCTCAGACCACCCATCTTGTAGACTGCACAGAAGACTCCTGTGCTGGGTATTCTTTGGGAATCTCAGGGAAACTTTAGTGCCCGGTTAGGCACATAGCAAGGCTGGCCTGTGGGCAAACTTTTCTTCTCTCCCAGCTCTAGCTCTGACCTTCAAATACAACCAGGCTCCACTTCCAAGACCTGTCCCCACAGAGGTGGTTGCACACACATGTGCAGGACCCAGGGATCCACTGAGGGGAGATCTAGATCTGAGCCTTTCCCCAAAGACACCGGGCCAGCTGGATACTGGCCAGCACACTGGGCAGATCGGACCTCTGTGCCTGCATGACCCCCAGCCCCAGGCACCGATGTCCCACCCCCTCAGCCTGAATGTCCACCTCCACCTGCACCTGCACCTGCTCGGGCTTTGGCAGGAGAACCCGAGTCAGGGCATGAGTTACCACCTCTGCAGGGAGAGCCTGCCCTGGCTCCTGGTCAACACCCAGATGCCCACGATGACTGACCTACTCCTGCAGGGAGAACGGGTCCCTCTTCTGGACAGAGACCCAGAGCCCTTTCTGGAAACACCTCGTCCAGGGGTGCGGTTGGCTCTGCAGCCTCCATCCCTGTCTGCTCCCTGTGGACGCCATTAACTTTCTCCCCACCCAGGGGAGATTCAGTTCACTTCACCTGAGATACTGGTCATCTGGTTTGTGTTTGGCTTTCTTGTGATTTTTTTTTTCTTTTTTTGTCGCTTTATGTATTTTTTTCTGTTTAGTTTTTGTTAATAAATTGTACCTTAATTGATGCAATTACGGATGAAGGCCTTCACAATGCTGTGTAACCATCACCACCGTCTACATTCAGACCCTCTCATTCTATCCCCCCACTTCCCAGCAAAGCCTGGATTCATGTCAAGCACTCCCCATTCCTCCCTCCCTCACCCCCGGCCCCTGACAACATTTAGTCGTCTTCTTTCTCCAATTCTTCCCATCCTTTGGGTGTCCCCAATCAATGCCAATCACTGAAATGATAGAAAACTGGATTTTTTTCGGACTGAATGTGAAAGTTACAGTCATTCAGTCTTGTTAGACTCTGCAACACCTCGGATTTTATAGTCCATGGAATTCTATAGGCCATAATACTGGAGTGGGTAGGTTTTCCCTTCTCCAGTGAATTTTTCTGACTCCCTACATATTGTAAGACCAGACTTGAGAATTCTTGTTTTTATTTCTTTTGTAGTAGCACCTCCCTGAAAGAAGGGTCGGAGCACCACCCCGCTGCCCAGGAGGCCCAGTGCAGGCTCCAGGTGAGCGTGCCCATGGAGGGTTCTGCGCAACTGGGAATGAAGAGGAAGCGGAGAAGTCGTGCTGCCTAGACACCATGCAGGACAGACCTCAGGGACCAGTCTCAAGATGTCACGGGGCTCAGCACACCCGGCTCTGACCCAGAGCCCCGAGAACTACTGCGTCGGACCTGGAGCGCAGCAGGGCAGAGCACAGAGGTGAGGAGGCTGGGGCTGGGAATGTGAGTGTGGGGAGGGGTGCTGAGCCATACAGGGAGGAGTCCCCCAGAGCTGGGGCTGGGCCTGGAGCAAAGGCTGGCCTCAGACCACACACTTGGTGGACTGCAGTCAGAGGCGACATCCTATTATGACTTCCTGGACTGGGAACTGTCTTGAAAGTTCAGGGAAGAATTGTGTCTCCAGAGAGTCACAGGGCAAGGCTGGCCATGGGTAATCTTTTCTTCTCTCACAGCTCTAGTACCTGCCCCCAAGTTCAACCAGGCTCTGCTTTGAAGACCTGTTCATACAGAGCTGGTTGCTACACGTGCAGGACCCAGGGATCCACTGAGGGGAGATCAAGACCTGAGACATGCCTTCCCAAAGACACTGGGCCAGCTGGGCATTGGCCAGCACACGGGGAAGATCAGATCTCCGTGCCCGCAAGACCTCAGCCCCAGGCACGAATGCTCCAGTCTTCCAGGGAGAAGCTGCAGCTCCACCTACATGTGCAGTTACACCTGCCCCTGCTCGGGCTTTGGCAGGAGGACTGAGTCAGGGGAGTCACCACCTCTGCAGGGAGAGCCTGCCCGGGCTCCTGCCCAAGACCCAGACGCCCACGATGACTGACCCACCCCTGCAGGGAGAACAGGCCCCTGCTCTGGACAGAGACCCACAGCCCTTTCCATTTCTGGAAACACAGTGTCCAGTGGAGGGGTTGGTTCTGCAGCCTCCATCCCTGTCTGCTCCCCGTGGATGCCATCAACTCTCTCTCGAGCCAGTGGAGACTCAGTTCCCTTTCCCGAACTGCTTTTCATTTGGTTTCTCAGTATTTTCTTGATTTATATTCTGTTCTTCACAGATTTGTGTATTTTTCCCCTTTAAGTGTCAATCAATAAAATTGGCGTTCAGTGGTACATTTCCGGAGCATTAAGGACCTTCACAATGCTGTGCGGCCGGCCCCACTCTCTAGCTTGGGACCCTTTCATTCTCCCGAACCCCACCCCCCGCCCCCAGCAAATCCTGTATTCACCTCAAGCACTCCCTGTTCCTCCCTTGCCCCCGACAACCTTTACTCCTCTTATATCTGAGTGTCTTCCCATATCCTGGATGTCTCCAGTCCGTGCCGATGAACAAAATCATAGAAAAGGTGGTTTTATTAGACTCTGCACATATTTTAAGAGTAGACTTGGGAATTCTCATTTTTTGTTTCCTTTCAGGCAGCCTTTGTGTATCAGAAAGGGCAGTGCAGGTGATTTCAAGATGTCATCTGCAAAATGAGACCCTTTTGGCAAATAATCTCCAGGTAGGCATTACTGTTGCATGACGTCTCAGCCAGAAGGGAAATGACGAGCTCTTCCTCAGGCACAAAGTCACAAAAAGAAGCCAGGAAAGAAAGCGGGCAAAATGAGCACGCCAACAACCTGGAAGCGCTGTCTCAACCCCATGAGACAAGGCTAGAGAGAGACCCAACATCCTTGTGGCCCAAACACTCTTGAAAATCAGTGTGCAGTAAAGAAGAGAAGGAAGCGGTGAAGTTGCAAGGAGAGGCAATGCCCATGGCCAGTGTAGCCTAGACCTACACGTTAGACCTGAGGGCTCTAGCCTAGGAGACCTGGGCGAGAAGTTGCCAGGGGAGGCAGTGCATATGGCCTGCCCGCTCAGATGAGGACACGCGCCAGTGAAAACCGTTTGGAGACCGCAGTGACGGTCATGTCTGGGCTGGTGACAGCCTGCCCTGGGCAGCCCACGAGGCCGCAGAGTCCCCAGCATGTCCCCCAAAGAGCGCTCTGTGCAGGCCCCTCAAGGGGCCTCAGGTGCATCTCTTTAGGAGCAGTGGCGGATTTGGTCCGTGTCTGGGCTGGGGACAGCCTGCCCTGGGCAGCCCACGAGGCCGCAGTGTCCCCAGCATGTCCACCAAAGGGCGCTCTGTGCAGGCCCCTCAAGGGGCCTCAGGTGCATCGCTTTAGGAGCAGTGGCGGATTTCAGATCGGCTCTCGCTTCACTTGCGGGGCAATGGTTCCTGTCACTGTAAACGCCCACCCTGGGTGACCCAAAGGCAACGTCGCACAGGCGCCTGAGAGACTAAATCCTCTTAGCTGCACACACAGCCCGCTCCTCACTGGGATGCCTGTGGCCTGTGGCTCCCGAGGGGAGAGCAGCATTCTTCCCACCCTGTGGTCACTGCTGGGAGTGCAGGCTGCCCCTCACTCACCCTTCACAGTGTCCCTGTTGGCAGAACTGGGTGAATCTACTAAAGGGCAGAAATTCAAACTGAAATGCAACCAAACTTCCCACAAGGTCTCCAAAAGAGTTCAGGAGTGATGAATTGAAAACCAGAGGGGATGACGTGAATGTGGATGGAAACTTGACACCTTACACCAAATTCACTTCAAATTTTTCTGAGACATATTTTCCATGCCAAACGTCTCACAAAGCCAGGATAAAATCACGCAGAGCCTAGACATGACCTCTGAGTCTTCACACACAATACAGAAAGGCAATGCACAAAAAGGCAATACGGTGGACTGTGTAAAATCTAAGGTTTCTGCTCTGGTAAAGACCTTAAGAACAAAAGCAGAGGACACACCACTCACTGGCACACAAATACTTGCAAACACACAGCTGATAAAGGATTTGTCTCCAAAGAGACAACACAAACAAGGCTATTAAAATTAGGGAAAGGTCTGAAGGGACACCAGGCCAAGGAAGGCACACGGAGAGCACACCGAATGATGCCCAGCACTGAGGGCCTGAGAAACACGGTCTAGCTGCCCTCCCTGAGCCCCGTGTGACCCCGACCAGGCCTGTCCTACCTGGTGGCTCAGAGAGATGGAAGGGAGGAAAATCGTTTGCATTTCCAACGCTCACAGCAAACTCTTAGAATGACAAGGCAAGTATCAACCCCACTGACAATGACATACACCAAAAGGAAATACACAGGAGTCCATCTAACCCAGGAGGGAAGGACCTGTTCTCAGAAAACTGCAAGAGATGGATGAAAGAAGGTGAAGTCCACACGATCCGATGGAAAATAAGCTGAGCTCATGAATTCCTATTGGTAAGGATTCCTATTGGTAAAATGATGTCACACCCCCAAAGGCAATCCAGAGGGTCCAGTCCATGTTATTCCTCTCAAAAGGCCAAGGGATATTTTGGGGGCACTAAACCAAGGAATTCCAAAATGGGTATGGAAACACAAAGGAGCCTAAATCGTCTGTACAGTCAAAGGAAAGAAGGCCTGATATGGGCCTACCAGGCTGCCTGATAGCCAACTAGACTGCAACACTAGGATCATCTGGACAGTATGGTGTTGGTCACACAAACATACATGCAGATCCAGATCCATACAATAGAGCTGAGAGTCCAAGAGATAAACCCTAGCTTCTATGGTCAATTCATCTACTACAAAGGAGAGGAGAAGATGCAAATAGGAATACAAAAGACTCTTCAAGAAAGGGCCATGGCAAAGCTGGATGGCTACATCTGAAGAATCACCTTGGCTTTTGTTCTCATAGCACCTCAAAATCGGTGAAACACGTCAACCCAAAGCCTGAAGTTATGAGTGAAAGTGAAAGTCACTTGGTGTCTCCAACTCTCTGCAACCCCATGGACTATACAGGCCATTGGATTCTCCAGGCCAGAATACTGGAGTGGGTAGCCTTTCCCTTCTCCAGGAGATCTTCCCAACCTGGGAATTGAACCCAGGTCTCCCACATTGTAGGTGGATTCTTTACAGGATGAGCCACAAGGGAAGTTTGAAACTCCTTGAAATAAGCATGTGCCGTAGGCTCCATCACATCAGGGCTCCTTAACATTTGGTGTGGGAAGCAAAAATGGGTCTCTTCGAGTAAGGGAAACAGGAAACCAAAGAACACCGGGGGCTTCCATCCAACTGAACAGCTTTGCAACGGAAAAGCTAAGCATTCACAAATCAAAAAGGTGGAAAACTGAACATGAGAGACTATTTGCAAGTGTTGTCTCTGATGAAGGGTTCGTATGAAAAACAGACTAAGAACTCACACCACTCGGTGAACCAGAAACAATAGCACCACACCTATCCCTTCCCCTCACAGCAACTCCAATCCCAATCCTTTATCTCACTGAAAGCTAAACCCTAAAACCTAATGCTAGGCTAACAATAGACATGCAATATATATTCATAGGCATGCATCCACAGGAGAGACAGTCAGGGAGGGAAAAATTGATAGCCTGAATTTAGAAAGGTTAAGAAAGAGACCCATCTACAGAGAGAGACTGAACAACAGAGAGAGGAAATGAGAAGATTTCCCAGAATTTGCATGAATCAGTCTTGAGGTTTCAACCAGTGACAGGGCTCATTCACTTGCAAGGGGGGAAATGACCCAAGGTGACAAGAGGAAAAGAGAGAATGCTGGGAGCCATTGGAGGGGCAGCCTCGCCCTCCCCTAGAGGCTGAGATGGGAAACTTAAGCCAGAATCTCAATGGAAAAGGAGGACCAACGAAGGTTGTTGTAGATCAGAGGGGGCGATGTCTGAATCTTACCTTCAGACCTCCCACTGGGTGGGGGGCTGGGGGGATCTTGAAATAGTTAGGAAGGTGAGAGGACTGCCTTTTCTTAGGTCCCAAAGCCCATCCAGGCCTGTTTCTGCCCCATTCTGTGCTAGGTCAGCCCTGTATTGAATCCTTCCTTTGGGAAGTCTCAGTGCACAAACTCCATGTGATACCAGCCCCAGGTGGAAAGGCATGGGGGTCTCGGAGGCCAACAGATCTGGGCAGGAGATGGGAGAATGACCCCCGCTGAGCAGAGGGAGAGACTGGGGAAACCCTAAGGGGCACATACTTGTCCAGGGCCACATCACTTATGAGAAGGAGGAGCCTGGTCTGAAAGCAGCTGTGTCCTCAGAGCTCAGGCCCTGGCGGAACCCAGGCCTCCCCAAGGCTGAGGGCTGGGCAGTGTGGGTGTCACTGTGCCCACATGTGGCCTAAGGGTGTGGTTGAACAGTCAGAAACACTGAGGTTCCCCTGGGGAGCTTTGTGTAAGGGACCTCAGCAACAAACCACAAAAAATGATGTCACTTCCCGGAAATAGAAACCAACAGAACCCAGAACCCAGGTATCCAGGTCTCCACAGGGGAGAGGAAGCCCTAGCCGTATCACTTGCTGCCAAGATGTTCTGCTGTTTGCCCCTGCCCAGAGGCTGGAGCCTCAGGAGAGCTCATAGGCAGTGTGTGTGTGAATGCTCCTGACGCTGGCTCAGGGCCCCCCAAGAGGCCTCTGGCCATTTGCCCAAAGGATCAGAAAGGTAGCACGGGAGCCCCAGGCCGGGCCAGGTCCCCTCTCCCATCCCACCCGGGTCACCCTGAGTCCTCTCCCTGTGAGTGTAGAAGGGGGTTTCTCGGGTTGTGCCGGCCTCCAGCAAGCCCAGGCAGATGTGGGGTCAGAGCCTGTGGGCCGGTGTTGTCCACACCCCAGGGGAGAGCAGGCTGGGCGGGCTGAGGAGAGTCCAGGCAGCGCTGGCTGCCCAGGCTGACCTCACGCCCTCAGGGGGGGTCCCCATCCTCCCGGTTGGGTATCTGAGCAGACACGCATTTCTGCTCATTTCAGAAGCAGAAGTTCGAGCAGGCAGAAGCAGCAGCCATACTGCCAGGCCCAGCTCGGTAAACTCCAAGCAGGGCTCGCTGACGGTCACTGTCATTTCAGAGCTTCCCACAGGATATGGCTGATGAGGGGGACACCCCATGCACCCTCCCATGGAGGAGTCAGAGCACCACCCCCCTGCCCGGGAGGCCCAGTGCAGGCTCCAGGAGAGTGTGCCCACGGAGGGGTCCGCCCAACTGGGAATGAAGAGGAAGCCGGGAAAGCCTGCTGCCCAGACAGCACCCAGGACACACCCCAGGGCGCAGTCTCAGCCTGCCATGGGGCTCAGCACACCCGGCTCCGACCCAGAGCCCCGAGAACCGCTGCCTCTGAGGCAGCAGGAGGACCTGGAGCGCAGCATGGCAGAGCACAGAGGTGAGGAGGCTGGGGCTGGGAATCTGAGTGTGTGGGGAGGGGCGCTGAGCTTCACAGGGAGGAGTCCTCCAGAGCTGGGGCTGGGCCAGCAGCAAAGGCTGGCCTCAGCCCACCCACTCGATGGACTGCAGTCAGAGACAACATCCTCTTGTGACTTCCTGGGCTGGGAACTGTCTCTAAAGTTAGGGAAGAATTCTGTCTCCAGAATTTTCTTTGTCTGAAGGATCAGAAAGGTAACACGGGAGCCCCAGGCCGGGCCAGGTCCCCTCTCCCATCCCACCCGGGTCACCCTGAGTCCTCTCCCTGTGAGTGTAGAAGGGGGTTTCTCGGGGTGTGCCGGCCTCCAGCAAGCCCAGGCAGATGTGGGGTCAGAGCCTGTGGGCTGGTGTTGTCCACACCCCAGGGGAGAGCAGGCTGGGAGGGCTGAGGAGAGTTCAGGCAGCGCCGGCTGCCCAGGCTCACGCCCTCAGGGGGGTCTCTATCCTCCCGGTTGGGTATCTGAGCAGACACGCATTTCTGCTCATTTCAGAAGCAGAAGTTCGAGCAGGCAGAAGCAGCAGCCATACTGCCAGGCCCAGCTCGGTAAACTCCAAGCAGAGCTGGCTGACCGTCACTGTCATTTCAGAGCTTCCCACTGGATATGGCTGATGAGGGGGACACCCCATCCACCCTCCCATGGAGGAGTCACAGCACCACCCCCCTGCCCAGGAGGCCCAGTGCAGGGTCCAGGAGAGTGTGCCCACGGAGGGGTCAGCCCAACTGGGAATGAAGAGGAAGCCGGGAAGGCCTGTTGCCCAGACAGCACCCAGGACACACCCCAGGGCGCAGTCTCAGCCTGCCATGGGGCTCAGCACACCTGGCTCCGACCCAGAGCCCCGAGCACCCTCCCTCTGAGGCAGCACGAGGACCTGGAGCCCAGCGCGGCAGAGCACAGAGGTGAGGAGCCCGGGGCTGGGAATCTGAGTGTGTGGGGAGGGGCGCTGAGCTTCACAGGGAGGAGTCCTCCAGAGCTGGGGCTGGGCCGGCAGCAAAGGCTGGCCTCACACCATCTTGCAGACTGCAGTCAGAGAAGGCATCCAGTGCTGGGTATTCCTTGGGATTCTCTCAGAAGGTTTCAGTCACCGGATGCACACACCACAAGGCTGGCCATGGGTAACCTTTTCTTCTCTCACAGCTCTAACACTGGCCTTTAATTTCAACCAGGCTCCACTTCTAAGTCCTGTCCCTACCATGGTGGTTGCTATAGGTGCAGGACCCAGGGATCCACTGAAGGGAAATCGAGACCTGAGCCTACTCTCCCAAAGACACCGGGCCAGCTGGGTACTGGCCAGCACACTGGGCAGATTGGACCTCTGTGCCTGCAGGACCCCCAGCCCCAGGCACCCATGTCCCACCCCCTCAGCCCGAACGTCCACCTCCAGGTGCACCTGCCCCTGCTCGGGCTTTGGCAGGAGAACCTGAGTCTGGGCATGAGTTACCACCTCTGCAGGGAGAGCCTGCCCTGGCTCCTGCCCAAGACCCGATGCCCATGATGACTGACTCACCCCTGCAAGGAGAACAGGCCCCCGCTCTGGACATAGAACTTGAGCCCTTTCTGGAAACACCTCGTCCAGGGGCGTGGTTGGCTCTACAGCCTCCATCCCTGTCTGCTCCCCGTGATGTCATCAACTCGCTCTCCACCCAGGGGAGATTGAGGTCCGTTCCCTTGAGTGTCTTTTCATTTGGATTTTATGTAACTTTTCTGTGCTATTTTATTTTTTTATGGCTTTCTGTACTTTTTTCGGTTAAGTTTTAATGAATAAATTATTCAAAATTGTTGCAATTTGGGAACACTCAGGACCTTCAAAGTGCTATGTAACCATCACCGTTCTGTAGTTTCAGACCCTTTCAATTTTTCTGCCCCAGCTCCCAACAGATCCTTTATTCACATCCCTGTTTGTCTGTTCCCCCGATCCTGAACAAACTTTAATCCTTTTCTTTCTTCATTTCTTCCTATATTCTGGGTGTCCCCAATCAATGACTATAGCAAAATGATAGAAGTAGTTTTTTTCTGATTCCCCACATACTGTAAGGCTACATTTGAGAATTTTTGTTTTTATTTCATTTGAAGTAGCCTTTGGGTATCTGAAAGGACAGTGTAGGTACTTTCAAGATATCATGGGCTAAATGAAGACCTTTTGGGAAACATAGTCATAATCTCCAGGCAGGCATTGTTGTAAGTGTGACATCTGAGCCAGAGGATAATGCTGAGCTCTTCCTGTGGCACAAACAAACTCAAAAAATAAGCCAAGAAAGAGAGCTGGGAAAAAAAAAAAATCCTAACAACAAGTAAAGCATTCTTCATGACAGCAGGCTAGAGAATGACCCAACATACTTGTGGCCTAAAAAACCTGTAGAAACTCACTGTTCCGTAAAGAAGAGAACATGTGGGATGTTCCAAGGAGAGGCAATGCACATGGCCAGTGTAGTTTAGAGACAGCCTGACGGCTCAGAGGAAGACACACAATAATAGAAACCCTTTGCAGACAGCAGTGACGATCAACACTGTGGGAAGTGCTTAGGTGGTGAAAAAGTGTCCTGGGCACCACGTGAGGGAGCAGACTTGGTTCTCTTCCTCTGCCCCCACACCATTCCCTCATGAAGGCAGCTCAGGTGCAATCATGCCCTGCCTGCCTGTCTGGCTCATTCATGACCTGTGAACACCTCCAGGGCAGGCCTCCACTTTCTCCTCTCTGTGCACCGTGAACCTGCACACAGTGGGCCTTCAGAACCTCAGGAGACTCGAGCCATTCCCACTAGTCAGAACCCTCCCCAGGCATTAAAACGCCTGTGGAGTCACTTTGGCCCAAGCACGGGTTCCAGAATGCTGGAGGCTATGACACCCTCTCCACTGTGAAGAGTCAGGTCCCTTTTGACAGAGCTTCTGAGCTGTCAGACCTGAGCTGTTGTTTCATTGTCAGCTCTGAGCATCCAGTAGAAGCCAGGTGGGCCACACTGCTACAAAGGAGATCACAAGCTGAGTTTCAAGGGAGGCACTGAAAGGACAGCAATGGATACAATGGGCTGCAAACTGAGTGAGGGTCCCCACAATACTTGGAAAGGCCTGTGGTGTGCAAGTGCAAGTGGGGAGTAGGGCCCCCAAGGTCCAACAGAAGAGAGGTACTCGGGAGCAAAGGCCCTTGGCCTCTCCTGTAGCAGCCCCAGATGGCAGCTCATGAACAGTAGACAGCAATGTGGTCGCATGAGCATGACTCTGTAACTGCCTCAGAAACCAAGAGAAAGAGATCAGGGTATGTGGGAATCTGGAGGGTGTGGTGGGGTGGATAAAGGGAGGTGCCCTTCCTCTCTTCACTGCAAACTGCTTTTGTGAGTCTCAAAGCTACCAGATGGCATTTACCAAGTCAGGTCCCCACAGTAACTAGTGTGGGCTGGGTGCCTTAGCCCCTGTCACAGATAAAAGCCACACCAGTGTCTTCCCTGAGTTCAAACCGCAAGATCTGGGGGTTCTGTCTGGTACACACCTCTTTGCTGCAGCCACGTTACCCCCTTCTCTCAGCGCCAGGTTTCTGCTCTAGAAAGAGGACATCTATTGCTCCCTTAGCAATAGATGCTATTGCTATCTTAATCCTGTGAAGACTAATTTGGGTTATCCGATAATTAATATCTAGCCCTTAGAGATATCACCTGAATCCAGAATAACTGGAGTCTCCCAGTGGCATCTGGCATTTCTTCCCTGAAGCCAGCCAAACCCCACATAGTTGCATTTCTAGGATCTCCACTTAGCCCGCTGGACAGAAAGCCCAGCGGGGTTCAAAGAAGCTACAGACAAGCAGAAGAGGACTCACAGGCAGACGGCTTCCCTCAGGTCTCAGGAGGAGCTCCGGGACCACAGCAGGAACAGGCGCTCTCAACCCCTGGGCTCAGCAGCGCCCTCATCCTCAGGTCGGCGGCTCTGGCCTGATGGGAGCACGAAGGTCACCAACGGCCCCAGGCTGACCTCATGCCCCGCCCACTGCTGTAGCCTGACGCCACCCGGCCCCACCCCTTCTGGCAGAAGGAGAAATCCTCTCCCCCTTGATTCCAGTTTGGGGCCCGGCCCTGGGCCCTGATTGGTCACTGCACTAGTCCTGAGCCAATCACGGTGGCCAGGGAGGACAGAACACACCGATTGGCCAGGTCCAGGTCATGTGACCCTAATCTCCAGGATATGTGGGAGCTGCTTAGCCTGTGACAGGGGTGGAGACAGTGCAATGCCCCAAGAGCAAGGCTGAGCATCCAGTCACTGTGTCCATGTGCTCAGTGTCCTGGGACGTGCCTGCTCCTCTCTGCACACTGCTTTCTCCGCTGCAGAGAAAATATTCATGACACACCTCTTCTCTTTCCAAGCCCTGTTTCACGTACCACATTCAAGGGAGCAAGGCCTCCTGTTTGAAGATATGTTTGGAGATCCTCTGCTAGTCTCTAGGTTTGTTTTTTGTGTCATGTTAGAATAATTAATTTTGTCAGAAAACACCAGTGAGCAACATCACATGCTGCTCTGTGTTTTCAGGATTATTACCTGTTCTGAGTAGAGGACATAGCCCAAGGTCCTGTCAAAGGGAGTGAAGTTTGTCCAAGGAAACACCTGAGACACCAAATCACTGAATCCTTTAGCTGTACACCTTTAACTAAAAAATCATTAAAAGTCAACAATACCTCAAGTTAAAAAAAAATCCACTCATCAAAAATAGTTCAAAAATTTGCCAGGGTTTCCTTTCAAGTGTTGGTATGTTTCTAATTGCTTTGGTGGTGTTTTGTGAGGCAGGGATTCAACTTACTTTCCCAGTTGGTATTCCCAATGGATACCAAATAGTCCCAATGGGCTTCCATTCTCCATTTACATATTAAGAAACAATTTTCAAAACCCCAAGTATTAAGAATTTCAGATCTTTGGTTATTTGCGGAGCACCCCAGAGGCAGGTGTCCTTTTCTGTGTCTTCTCCTCCCATGTCACCATTGCCAGTTCCTAGTATACACAAGTGCCCCCAGAAAGTTCTCTGTAGTGAACTATGTATGTTTCTGTGAAGACAGACAATGTGAGCATGGAGGTGGGGCTGAGTCCGTGGTGACCACTGAGCATGCTGAGCAACCCCAATGTTAAGTCTGGCTGTAACTTCCTAAGGCAAGGTCTGTGTTTCTTCCTTTGATGTCTGGCTGCCCACAAGAAGTTTGAAGGGTTGAAACTTGGGTCTCTGGAACCAGCAGTGTAGAGATTAGATCCATAGCCTGATTTTCCATTATACTTCTAGCATTTGGGCTCTCTTGAGCTGGTGTGGGGATATTTCTGATACATTCCTGGTAAAGGCGTGAAAGGCAGTCAGTACCTGTGCTTTCCACCCCTTGCCTCGTCTGTACTTCTGTCATTTTTGTCAATATAGTTCATTGTCAATTCTCTTAGTCCTTGTGTCATTCTGACACTCAGGCACCTCCAGCTCCCGGAGGCTCTTTGCCTGGTGGAGAGAAGGAGAATTCAGAGCAGCACCACATCACATTGGACCAGAGAGAAGGTTCCAGCCAGGAAGGCTCCATCCCTGCTGTGGGGGGCAGGGGGGTTCAGAGTTCACTTCGGACTGTGCACCCCCGGGCCCTTGGTTCAGGCCCCACTCTGAGATCTGGAAAGGAGGTGGCTTCCCTGCCACCGTCCCCTCCCACCCCCACCCTGAGAAAAAACTAGTTGTTTTTTTTTTTTTGCCTCGGTCCACATCCAGTCCCATCTGGCTTCCCAGCTCCACACTGGACCCTCACCCACAGATTGAGGAGAGCCCAGTCCCAGAAAAGTTTCACACAAGGAGAGGCTGCTACTGACCCTTCACCCCCCTGGTCTAAATAAGCATTTCTTTTAGTTTCACAACCCTGGAAGGAGGTACTGGTTTTGTGTCCATCTTGCAGTTGAAATGATTGAGCCTCAGATCATTGTGTCATTTGCCCAGGGTCACTCAGCAGGTTAATGAGTGAGCTGGGATTTCAACCCAGAATTCCTGTCTCGGAGTCCATGACTCTGTGCAAGTCGTTCAGCTCCTGGTTTACATTTATTTCAAGGTATTTTATTCCTTTTGATGCATTTGTAAATGGGACTGTTTTCTTCATTTCTCTCTCTGATGGTTCATCTCCCATTATCTTGCTGAATTTATTAGTTCTAATAGTCGTTTTCTGGTGGATTTTTTAGGGTTTCATGTAATATCAGGTAATAATCGAAAAGGGATATTTTACATCTTCTGTTCCAATGCGGATGCCTTTATTTTCTTTTCTTGCCTAATTGTTCTGGGGAGGACTTCCAATACTATGGTGAATAAAATTGGCGAGAGTGAACATGCTTGTATGATTCCTGATCTTTTAGGGAAAACTTTCAACTTTTTACCACTTAGTCAGATGTTAGCTGTGGTCTTGTCTTATATTGCCTTTAGTATGTTCCATGTATAAACATTTTATTGAAAGTTGGGATGATACATAGATATTACACTTGATCAAGAGCTTTTGCTGCAACTTTTGAGGTGATCATATGATTTTTATTCTTTATTTTGTTCATATGCTGTATCACATTGATTGATTTACAGGTAATGTCATCCTTGCATCCCTAGAAATAATTCCATTTGATTATAGTGTATGATGGAGAAGGCAATGGCAACCCACTCCAGTACTCTCACCTGAAAAATCCCATGGACAGAGGAGCCTGGTAGACTGCAGTCCATGGGGTCGCTAAGGGTCGGACGTGATTGAAGTGACTTTGCAGCAGCAGCTGCATAGTGTATGATTCTTTTAATGGATACTTGAATTTGGTTTGCTAATATTCTTTTGAGGATGTCTGCATCCATTTACACCATGGTCAGGCTTTTCTGGTGGTTCAGATGTTAGAGAATCTGCCTACCATGCGGGAGACCCAGGTTTGACCCCTGGGTCAGGAAGGGCCCCTGGAGAAGGGAATGGTTACCCACTCCAGTATTCTTGCTGGGAGAATTGTTTGGACAGAAGGGCCTGTCAATATACAGTCCGTAAGTCACAAAGAATTGGGCACGGCTGAGTGACTAACACACGAGAGTCCCTTTTGACATTCTTTAAATTTAAATTTAAAATGTTAATTCACTGAAAAACTACAGTCAAAGGAAAGATTACAGAAATAAGAGAGTCGTTAGAACAAAATGACAATAAAGCATAACAGATAAAAAAAAACAACCTCCAAATAATGACTTTTCATAAGAATTTTAGATCTTCAGAGGAATTCTCTTTAAAGTGAATTTGACATGAAAGGTTTAATTTTAAATATAAATCTATTTTGGTATTATATTTCTATGATGAGGGCTGAAAAGTTTCTAATTTATGTAAGATATTGAGGAATAGGGTGTAGCTATTAAAATCATATTTCAAAATCATTAAGGAATGAATAAGCACTAAAATATATTGGGAAAGCAGCTATGAATAGATGATCCCATAGAGTTTAGATGATAGTGCAGATATATTGAGTGAAAGTTTTCAAATTTCTTTATTTTTAATTGAGGAATAACTGCTTTACAATGTTTAGTTGCTTTCCCTCATACAACAACAGGAATCAGTTGTAAGTAAGTATATATATATCTCTCTCCTCTGGTGAGCCTCCCTCCCACCTCCTGCCATCCCACCCTTCTAGGTCATCACAGAGCACTGTGTTGGGCTCCCTACATTATATACCAACTTCCCACTAGCTAGCTATTTTACATATGGTACTGCCTATGTTTCCATGCTATTCTCTCAATTTGTCACACCCTGTCCTACCATAGCTAGGCAGACAAGTCTTTCCTCTGCATCTGTGTATCTATTTCTGCCTTGCAAAAAAGTTCACCAGTACCATTTCCCAAGATTCCATAAATATCCACTGGTATATGATATTTGTTTATCTCTTTCTGACTTAATTCAGTCTGTATCAAAGGCTCTAGATTCATCCACCTCAGTTATACTTACTTGTGTTTGATCCTTTTGAGGGCTCAGTAATATTCCATTGTGTATATGTTCCACAACTTCTTTATCCATGCATCTGTCGATGGACATCTTGGTTGCTTCCATGCCCTGGCTGTGTAAATTGTGCTGCAATGAACATTGGGTACATGTCTTTTTTCAATTATTATTATTTCAGGGTATATGCCCAGGAGGGGATTGTTTGGTCATATGATAGTTTTATTCTTCATTTATAAAGAAACCTCCATAGTGTTCTCCTAATTGGCTATATCCATTTCTAGTCCCTCCAACAGTGCAAGAGGCTTCTCTTTTTCCCATTTCCTGTCCAGCATTTATTGTTTGTAGAATTTTTGATGATGGCCATTCTAACTGGTGCGACATGATAGCTCATGTAGTTTTGATTGGCATTTCTTTAATAATGGGCAGTGTTATCATCTTTTCATATGCTTGTTGGCCCTCTTAATGTCTTCTTTGAAGAAATGTCTGTTTAAATCTTCTGCTTATTTCTTAACTGGTTGTTTGTTTTTCTGAGAGCAAACTGTATGATCCACCTGTAACCTTTGAGATGAATCATTTTTCAGTTGCTTGATTTGCAATTATTTTCTCCCATACTGACAGTTGTCTTTTCATCTTGTTTATAGTTTTCTTTGCTGCTTAAATACTTTGAAGTTTAGCTAAATGCCATTTGTGTGTTTTTTGTTTGTTTGTTTGTTTGTCCATTTCTATTACTCTAGGAGGTGGGTCAAAGAGGATCTTGCTTTGATATATGTCAAAGAGTGTTCTGCCTATGTTTTCCTCTAAGGTTTTATAGTTTCTGGCCTTACATTCAGGTCTTTATTCAATCTTGCATTTACTTTTGCATATAGTGCTAAGAAGTGTTCTAATTTGATTCTTGTACTTGTAGCTGTCCGGTTTCCCCAGCACCACTTATTGAAGAGGATCTCTTTTCTGTCTTTTATCCATTGTATATTCTTGCCTCCTTTGTGAAAGAAAAGGTACCTTTAGGTGCATGAGTTTATCTCTCAGCTTGGTATCTTCTTAGATCAATATATATTTCTGATCTTGTGCCATGACCATATTGTCTTGATGACACTAGCTTTGGAGTATAGTCTGAAGTCAGAAAAGTTGATACCTCTAGTTCCACCTTTCTTTCTCAAGATTGCTTTGGCTATTAGGGGTCTTGTTTTTTTCCCATACAAATTACAAAATTATATGTTCTAGTTCTTTGAAAAATGCCATTGGTAATTTGATAGAGATGAATTGAATCTTCAGATTGCTTTGGGTATTACAGTCATTTTCACAATATTGATTCTTTCACAATATTGTATCATCTTTGATATCTTTCATCATACAGCATTTCTTACTGCATATGCATGTTTTGTCTCTTTAGGTAGGCTTATTCCTAGGTATTTTATTCTTCTTGCAGTTGTGAATGATACTGTATCCTTATTTTCTCTTTCTGATCTTTCATTGGTGTTGTATAGGAATGCAAGGGATTTCTGTGTATGAATTATGTGTCCTGTGCTTTACTAAATTCATTGATTAGCTCTTCTAATTCTCTGATTGTATCTTTAGGGTTTTCTATGTATGGAAACAGGTCATCTGCAAACAATGAGAATTTTAATTCTTGTTTTATAATCTGGATTGCTTTTATTTCTTTTTCTTGTCTGATTGTTCTGGCTATGACTTACAAAACTGTATTGTATAATAACAGGGAGAGTAGGCACCCTGGTTGTTCATGATCTTAGAGGAAACACTTTCAGGTTTTCACCATCAAGAATAATGTTTGCTGTGAGATTGTCATATATGATCTTTATTATGTTGAGGTAGGCTCCTTCTGGTGCCTATTTTCTGGAGAGTGCCCATTTCTGAGAGTTTTTTTTTTTTAAATCATAAATTGCTGTTGAATTTTGTGAAAAAAATTTTCTGCACCTATTGAAATTATCATATGATTTTTATCTTTCAATTACTTAATACAGTGTATCTAATTGTTTGATTTGCATATAGTGAAAAATTTACACACCCTGGGATAAACTCCACTTGAACTTGGTGTGTGATTCTTTTCATGTAGCTTTGTGTGTTGTTGTTGTTGTTTTTCTAGTGTTTTGTTCAAGCTTTTTGCATCTATGTTCATCAGTGATATTGGCTTTTTATTTTCTTCTCCGTGTGGTATTTCTGTTGGCTTTGGTATCACTGTGATGGCAGTCTCACAGAATGAGTTTGGGAGTGTCGCCCAGCTTGCAGTTTTTGAAAGACTTTGATCAGAATGGGTGTTAACTCATCACTAAACCTTCGATAGCATTCACCTGTGAAGCCCTGGGCTTTTGTTCATCGGAGACTTTTGATCACACTTAGTAGTGGTTGTGAATAATTATTCATATACAGAGCTTGTGATGAGTGTTAGTGACAGGCTCACTCCCAAGGAAAAGGGGTTCCAATTTCCACTTCACATCCCAAGAGAGGCACTTGGTCTTCAAAAGGAAGGTATTTCATCATAAACATAAGGGCAGCTTTATCTGCATGCAACCCATGAGTTGTGGCATACTGATCATGTATTGAAATGATAATATTTTTTGTATGCTGGATTAAAATATGATTTGAATATTAATTGCAGCTGCTTCTTTTTGCTTTTTAAATGTGGATACTAGAAAATTTAAGGTTTTATATGGAGCTTGAGTTTGTAGTCCACATTACACTCCATGAATAGCTTTGGCCTAGAAGGGAAGCCTAGTCAAGGTGACCTAATGACCATCAGGCTGGGAGCTGGGCACACCTTTGCCTAGACAGAGTTAGACTCTCCCCATTAGAGCCGTGTGTGAATGAACTCGTTGTGGGCATAGAGAATCCTTGAGTGTAGTTTGTCTTCACAAAATTTTCATCATTTGCTTCTTTTGGTTCTGACCAGATCTTGGTGGTTTTTGACTGATGACAGAACAAACAGGCCTGGAGTGCATTTCCTGTTAAGTGCACTTGAGCCGGGGCTTCCCAGGTGACTCGGGTGGTAAAGACCCCACCTGCCAGTGTAGGAGACGTAACAGACTCAGGCTTGAGCCCTGGGTCAGGAAGATCCTCTGGAGGAAGGCATGGCAACCCACTCCAACATTCTTGCCTGGAGAATCCATGGACAGAGAAGCCTGGTGGGCTAAAGTTTATGGGGTCACACAACATCAGACGTGACTGAAGTGACTGAGCACACACACGCACTTGCAGGTGAATTATGACGGCAGATTGAAATACGTCAGTGGAGGCAGAATGGGGGTGGAATGAGGGTGAGTTGAGAAAGGTTCTGGTTTCTGGAAGCTGTACTGTATTATCCTTCTATGCTCTTCTTTTTCTTCCTTTGCTTTTAAGACTGCATGTTGGTGGTGGCAGGACAACACTGACTGTCTTTACTAGAAGATGTCCTCATTAATTTAGATTTTAGAGACCGAAACTAAGGATGGTGCGCTATGCAATATGGAATAGGCAAATGAATATTTCACCCGCCAAGCTCAATATCTGAAGGCCTAACTATTTGCAGAACTAAATTCTTGGAGGAGGGACATCTTTTCGTAACTGCCAATATCTTAGACTCTCATAGTTTAGAACTAGGATTCAAATGTTTTTGATCACTCACTCCCTTCCTCCCCCATACTCCCTACACTTCTGAAGTTTTGGGAAAACCAAGAAACCTTAGTGAGAGCAAACTACATAAATATTCAAGAGCATGCAAAGCCCAAAGTCTTGGTCTAAGGTTAAAGAACCTCACCACTGCACAGTTCCATTTAAAATTCTAAGCCAAACACATCAACGCAGAGAGTCAGCTCTTGCTGCAGGATCTACCTTCTGTCCATTTCCACTTTTCCCTCCAGGTCTCAGTACCTGCTGATCACAGTGCCACAGTGTCCCCCAGGTACCTTGTCACCAGGTCCAGGAAATGACCCCCAAGAGGTCAGACCAGTAGGAAGTTGCTGCCTTAGCAGCTGGGAGTCTAGTGAGTCTGGTGATAACTTCACTAACCCTCAGCCCTCCCTGACCCTAGGTCTTCTCGTTGGCATTGATGTTGGTAGTGTGAGGACTTCTAGAGGACACGTATGACACTTGGCTCTTCAGTAAGAGGAGCTGATGTCCTTGGCTGGCAGGATGAGGGATGGGACTGTGTGTCAGGTTCCATTTTCTGAGAAGGAAAACACCTCACTTCCAAGAAGCCTTGAGCTCTCAGAGCTAAAGGAGACAGACCAAGAGTGTAGAAATTGTGATAGGTGCTGAGCAGGAAAACTGTGTGAGAAGGCGCTGCTACTGGCTGTGTCCTGTCTCCCCTGGGTAGTCCAAGCTCATCTGGAGAGGGAAGAGTCAGACATGACTGAGTGACTGACCTGAACTCAACTGGGGCAATGGCATCTGGCTTAGAGTTCTGCCAGGTGAAGCTGGAGGTTTGCCAGAGGCTCATGCCCTAGAGAAGGGAATTCCACCCACTGCAGTTTCTTGCCTAGAGAACTCCATGGAAAGAGGAGCCTGGTTGGCTACAGTCCATGGGCTCACAAAGAGCTGGATACGATGGAGCATCTACCACCACCACCACCACCATCATACGCAGTCAGTGGACCTTGTCCAAGACTGACAGGTCTAACTCCCGTCACTTCTGGCACCCTTATTCTACTTTGTCTTTGCAGTAGACTTACATGGACACTTCGTAGTGGAATAATAGAGTGTCTGTCCTTTTCTGTCTGGCTTGTTTCAATTAGCATAGTGACTTCAAAGTTTACTCACTTTGCAGCACATTTCAGAATTTCTTTAGTTGTTAATAATATCATGTAGGTTCAACATCATGTACCATCTGGGAATTACAGATTAAAATCATGACATATCACACCACAACTGTCAGGACTGCTAAACTCCAAATATATGATAAAACCTATCACTGGAGGGTGAGCAACAATAGGACCTACGCCTAATTGCTGGTGGAATGCATGGTGGAATGCCTCACGTTCTGAGGCAGTTTGGTAGTTTTTCCACAAAGCTAAACAAGTCTCACCTGTGGACTTGACTATCATGCTTTCAGTATTTAGGCAGCTGCTCTTAAAATGCAAATAAGGACGTAATTATGCACAACAGTTCTGTTCAAACAGGCTATACATTTTAAGAAGTTGTGATATTCGTCAGTAGATGAATGTGTAGGTCAATTGGATTACATCCAAGTCACTGGGGGCAGAACATGTCACCCTAAGATGTGTCTCTGACATAGGATTAGTTTGCTGTGTTTAATTCAATAAAATAAGAAACAGAAAACCTTAGTAGAAGTTGCCCTGTTTGACTTTAAGATTTACTAACTGATTTTTGGCCATGCTAGGGCTTCATTGCTTTGAGAGGGCTTCCTCTAGTTCTGGTGAGTGGGGCTCCTCTTGTTGCAGAGCACGGGTCCAGGTGTCCAGGCTTCAGTCGTTGTGCTGCATGTGTTTAGGAGTTGTGACTCCCAGGCTGTAGAGCGCTGGCTCAGTGCGTGTGGTGGATGAGTTTAGCTCCTCTGAGGCATGTGAGATACGCCTGGACAGAGAACCAAACCCATATCCCATGCATTAGCAGGCAGCTCCTTAACCGGTAGAAGACCAGGGGAGCACGAGGTTGCCCTTTTGTGAGTTCCATTTCCGTTTAGTAGGGAAGTCTCTGTTTGTAAGGGTATGTCCCTCTTTGCACCTGAAATAGGATAGTTCCATCTGAAGGAACTCTTCTCAGTGAAGAGGTCCCGGCATAAGTCTGCAGAGAATCATATGCTTGTTTACTGTGCTTTCCATGATAACCTGCCATAACTGACCTCCCTGGTTCCTCCAAGGTCTTTGCTATGTTTTGAGCTGTAGATGGTATTTATGCTGATGGCTTTGGTCACTGCCGGAAGTGACTCAGTTTCCTTGGCATCTTCCCCAAGAGAAACATCTGTCTCTCTCCTGATATTTTGGCTTTCATGATGGAGAAGGAAGGCTCAACCAAGAACCAAAAGGGCAGAGGGAAATTGTGTTTCCTCCTATACACATGCAAAGGAATAATACTCAACAGTGGACAGGAGTGAAAAGTCAGCCCTTGAAAGACAGGGACAAATCTTCGATGCATATGGCTAAGTGAAAGAATGCAGTCTGAAGAGGCTGAGTACAGTATGACCCCATTGATGACATTCTTGGAAAGGCAAATCTCCACAGATGTGAAAAGAGATCCTGGGGTGGGGAATTTGAAGTGATCCTTCAGATGGATTCCTCTTAATATGCGTTTGCTAAACAAATCAATTCATATGGTCCAAGGGGTCAATCATGATCTATTCAAATTTCCTTTTTTAGGCTATCGGAGTGCACAGAATGGAATGCCAAATACCACAGAATCAAACTGTATTAGAAATGCATGGAAAAACTTCACCATAGGGGATGAGGTAACGGTGCTGACCTAAATGAATTTTAGAAATGAAGAGACTCTCTAGACTAATGGCAAAATGGACCATACCTAAGCAGTAGGCTTTGTTTTCTGGAGTTCTGTCCAGAGTGTGAAAGTGAAAGTCACTCAGTTGTGTCTGTCTCTTTCTGACCCTATGGATAGTCCAAGGAGTCCTCCAGGCAAGAATACTGTCATGGGTAGCCTTTCCCTTCTCCAGGGGATCTTCCCACCCCAGGGATCGAACCCAGGTCTCCCGCACTGCAGGCGGATTCTTTACAAGCTGAGCCATTAGGGAAGTGTAGTAGCTGACCCTTCTGAAACCATTGTGTATGTAATCCGGAAAGATCCAATGCAAAAACAAATGTCAGATGGTGGGAGCCTGGTTCTCACTGTGGGAGTGGAAGTTATGGATAAGGAAAGGGAGATAAGATATACAGAGAAGCCCTCCACATCCTAGCTTTATGCTTCCTGGGAGGATGGTGTGGGGAGTTGACTACCTGGGGAAATGCACAGACCGTCATGGCTGGAATGCCATGCAGAAGTAGTGAGCTCACGCTTCCCCTGTGTTAGTTACTACATTTCCCTTGTGGCTCAGCTGGTAAAGAATCCACCTGCAATGCGGGAGACCTGGGTGTCATCCCTGGGTTGGGAAGACGCCCTGGAGAAGGGAAAGGCTACCGACTCCAGTAGCATGAAGTCAGGCAATGGCAGTGAAAGAGTTGAATCCTAACCAGTAGACCAGTGGTCAGTGAGAAGGCCCTGGCTGAGTGGCTTTGTAGAAATGAATTTCCACAAAGAAGCAGAAAGGATTGAAACAAGTCAAGTGTTTATTAAGTGGAAAGACCGTCTTTGTGAATAGAAAAAACTGTGCGCTCAGAAAGAGATGTCCCCATTGAGATATCCCCAAGAGATGTCCCCAGAACACTGGAGTGGGTAGCCTTTCGCTCCTGCAGGGCGTCTTCCCAACCCAGGGATTGAACCCATGTCTCCCGCATTGCAGGTGCATACTTGACCAGCTGAGCCACAAGGGAAGTGTAGTAGCTGACACTTCTGAAACCACTGTTTATGTCATCTGGAAAGGCCCAATGCACAGATAAATGACACATGGTGGAAGCCTGGCTCCTGCCTGTGGGAGTGGCAGTTATAGAAAAGCAAAGGGAAAAAAGAGATATAGAGAAACCCTCCACATCCTGGAACTAGACTTCCTGGGAGGATGGTGTGGGGATTCGATGACCTGGGGAAATGCACAGATCTTCATACCTGGAGTGCCATGCAGATGGAGTCACCTCACACCCCATCCTTCCACCCACACTAGCTGGAAATGAGGCAGAAGAGAGATGAGCCCCAGCTTGAGAACCTGGAGGCCCTCCCATGTGGACAGACACAGTAAGATGAAGACAATAGCAGGAGGGAATACGACCCGATCCCTGTCCAGAGAACTGACGAAAGACCATAGAGTCCTCATTGTCAGGGTCGACGAGAGCTGTTCGACTACACAGGTGCAGAAAAGCTCCCAAGGGTCAAAGGACGAGAGGGCGCCACCCTACAGTCAGTCAGTGACATCAACTCCCCTTAGGCTTCCTTGCTAGAACCTGCCTTGGCTAAGTGATGCACACACATGGGAAGGAACCTGAGAGAAACCAAATACAGACTCAGAACCAGACAGAGCAAGATGGTGGGCCAGAGGAAACCTGAAAGAAACACTGCATGTGAGTGATTTAAGCCACCGCAATGGGGACATCTCTTTCTGAGCGCACAGTTTTGGCTATTCACACAGATGGTCTTTCCACTTAATAAACACTTGACTTGTTTCAATCCTTTCTGCTTCTTTGTGGAAATTCATTTCTACAAAGCCACTCAGCCAGGGCCTTCTCACTGACCACTGGTCTACTGGTTAGGATTCAACTCTTTCACTGCCATTGCCTGACTTCATGCTACTGGAGTCGGTAGCCTTTCCCTACTCCAGGGCATCTTCCCAACCCAGGGATGGCACCCAGGTCTCCCGCATTGCAGGTGGATTCTTTACCAGCTGAGCCACAAGGGAAATGTAGTAGCTAACACAGGGGAAGCGTGAGCTTACTACTTCTGCATGGCATTCCAGCCATGAAGCTCTGTGCATTTCCCCAGGTAGTCAACTCCCCACACCATCCTCCCAGGAAGCATAAAGCTAGGATGTGGAGGGCTTCTCTGTATATCTTATCTCCCTTTCCTTATCCATAACTTCCACTCCCACAGTGAGAACCAGGCTCCCACCATCTGCCATTTGTTTGTGCATTGGATCTTTCCAGATTACATACACAGTGGTTTCAGAAGGGTCAGCTACTACACTTCCCTTGTGGCTCAGCTCGTAAAGAATCCGCCTGCAGTGCGGGAGACCTGGGTTCGATCCCTGGGGTGGGAAGATCCCCTGGAGAAGGGAAAGGCTACCCATGACAGTACTCTTGCCTGGAGAACTCCTTGGACTATCCATAGGGTCACAAAGAGACAGACACAACTGAGTGACTTTCACTTTCACACTCTGGACAGAACTCCAGAAAACAAAGCCTCCTGCTTAGGTATGGTCCATTTTGCCTTTAGTCTAGAGAGTCTCTTCATTTCTAAAGTTCATTTAGGTCAGCACCGTTACCTCATCCCCTATGGTGAAGTTTTTCCATGCATTTCTAATACAGTTTGATTCTGTGGTATTTGGCATTCCATTCTGTGCACTCCGATAGCCTAAAAAAGGAAATTTGAATAGATCATGATTGACCCCTTGGACTATATGAATCGATCTGTTTAGCAAACACATATTAACAGGAATCCATCTGAAGGATCACTTCAAATTCCCCACCCCAGGATCTCTTTTCACATCTGTGGAGATTTGCCGTTCCAAGAATGTCATCAATGGGGTCATACTGTACTCAGCCTCTTCAGACTGCATTCTCTCACTTAGCCACACGCATCGAACATTTATCCCTGTCTTTCAAGGGCTGACTTTTCACTCCTGTCCACTGTTGAGTATTATTCCTTTGCATGCGTATAGGAGGAAACACAATTTCCCTCTGCCCTTTTGGTTCTTGGTTGAGCCTTCCTTCTCCATCATGAAAGCCAAAATATCAGGAGAGAAACAGAAGTTGAATAACATGTATATCTTGCATGTGGGGAAGAGGCCAAGGAAACTGAGTCACTTCCTGCAGTGACCAAAGCCATCAGCGTAAATACCGTCTACAGCTCAAAACATAGCAAAGACCTTGGGGGAAGCGGGGAGGCCAGTTATGGCAGGTTATCATGGAAAGCACAGTAAACAAGCATATGATTCTCTGCAGACTTATGCCGGGACCTCTTCACTGAGAAGAGTTCCTTCAGATGGAACTATCCTATTTCAGGTGCAAAGAGGGACATACCCTTACAAACAGAGACTTCCCTACTAAACGGAAACGGAACTCACAAAAGGGCAACCTCGGGCTACCCTGGTCTTCTACCGGCTAAGGAGCTGCCTGCTAATGCATGGGATACGGGTTTGGTTCTCTGTCCAGGCGTATCTCACATGCCTCAGAGGAGCTAAACTCATCCACCACACGCACTGAGCCAGCGCTCTACAGCCTGGAAGTCACAACTGCTAAACACATGCAGCACAACGACTGAAGCCTGGACACCTGGACCCGTGCTCTGCAACAAGAGGAGCCCCACTCACCAGAACTAGAGGAAGCCCTCTCAAAGCAATGAAGCCCTAGCACGGCCAAAAATCAATTAATAAATCTTAAAATCAAGAAGGGCAACTTCTACTCAGGTTTTCTCTTTTTTTATTTTATTGAATTAAACACAGCAAACTCACCCGATGTCGGAGACACATCTTAGGGTGACATGTTCTGCCCCCAGTGACTTGGATGTAATCCAATTGACCTACACATTCATCTACTGAAGGATATCACGACTTCTTAACATGTATAGCCATTTTGAACAGAACTGCTGTACATAATTGCATCCATGGTTGCATTTTCAGAGCAGTTGCCTGAATGCAGGGAGCCATTCTATGCTCAGCCACCCACAGAAGCCAAGCTGGGAGACTTGAACCAGAATCTCGATGGAAAAAGAGGACCAGAAAGTTGGCTCCTCTTTCATATAAGAGAAGGCGACCTTCCAGTCTTCCTTTCAGCCCCGCAATTGGGGGGTGGGGTCTTGAAAAGGCAGCAAGGGGAGTGTCTTTTCCTAGGTCCCAGAGCCTGTTTCTGCCCCATTCCGTGCTAGGTCAGCCCTGTATTGAATCCTTCCTTTGGGAAGTCTCAGTGCACAAACTCCATGTGATACCAGCCCCAGGTGGAAAGGCATGGGGGTCTCGGAGGCCAACAGATCTGGGCAGGAGATGGGAGAATGACCCCCGCTCGGCAGATGGAAAGACTGGGGAAACCCTGAGGGGCACATGCTTGTCTAGGGCCACGTGACTTAGGAGAAGGAGGAGCCTGGTCTGAAAGCAGCTGTGTCCTCAGAGCTCAGGCCCTGGCGGAACCCAGGCCTCCCCCAAGGCTGAGGGCTGGGCGGTGTGCGTGCCACTGTGCCCGCACGGGGCCTAAGGGTGTGGTTGCACACTCAGAAACACCCAGGTTCCCTTGGGGAGCTCTGTGTGAGGGACCTCAGCAACGAACCCAAGAAATGATGTCACTTCCTGGCAACAGAACTCAACAGAACCCAGAACCCAGGGACCCAGGCACCACTGCGAGAGGAGACCCCAGCCAGATCACTTGCTGCCAAGATGTTCTGCTGTTTGCCCCTGCCCAGAGGCCGGGGCCTCGGGAGGGCTCACAGGCAGAGTGTGTGGGATCGCTGGCGACGCTGGCTCAGGGCCCCCCGAGGAGGCCTCTGGCCCTTTGCCCGAAGGAACAGGAAGGTAACCCGGGAGCCCCAGGCCGGGCCCGGCCACCTCTCCCATCCCACCCGGGCAACCCCGAGTCCTTTCCCTGGGAATGGGGACGGGGGGTTCTCGGGGTGTGTCTGCCTCAAGCAAGCCCAGAAGGATGTGCGGTCAGAAGCCTGTGCACCGGTGGCGTCCCCACCCCAGGGGAGAGCAGGCTGGGCGGGAGGGGGAGAGCCCAGGCAGCGCTGACTGCCCAGGTTGACCTGACGCCCTAAGAGGTGTCTCCTTCCTCCCGGGTGGGTATCTGAGCAGACACACATCTCCGCTGGGACCAGAAATTCAAGTGGGCAGAAGCAGCAGCCATACTGGCCAGGCCCAGCTCGGAAAACACCAAGCAGGCCTGGCTGACGCTTACTGTCATTGCAGAGCTTCCCACCGGATGTGGCCGACGAGGGGGACACGCCGTCCACCTCCTCGAGGGAGGGGTCGGAGCCCCACCCCCCTGCCCGTGAGGCCCAGTGCAGGGTCCAGGTGAGCGTGCCCATGGAGGGGTCAGCCCAAGGGGGAGTGAAGAGCAAGAGGGGAAGGCCTCCCCAGAAACCACCCAGGACACACCGCGGGGCCCAGTCTCGGGCTGCTTCGCGGCTCAGCACACCTGGCTCCGACCCAGAGCCCCGAGCACCCCTCCCTCTGAGGCAGCACGAGGACCTGGAGCCCAGCGCGGCAGAGCACAGAGGTGAGGAGCCCGGGGCTGGGAATCTGAGTGTGTGGGGAGGGGCGCTGAGCTTCACAGGGAGGAGTCCTCCAGAGCTGGGGCTGGGCCTGGAGCAACGGCTGGCCTCACACCATCTTGCAGACTGCAGTCAGAGAAGGCATCCTATGCTGGGTATTCTACTGGAAGTCCTGGGAAGCTTTAGAGCCCAGTTAGGCCCGTGACAAGGGAGACCTCTGGGTAATCTCTTCTTCTCTCCCAGCTCTAGCTCTGACCTTCCAACTCAACCAGGCTCCATTTCCAACACCTGTCCCTACAGAGGTGCTTGCTGCACGTGCAGGACCCAGGGATCCACTGAGGGGACATCGAGACCTGATCCATCCTGCCTCAAAGACACTGGACCAGCTGGTTCCTGGCCACCACACTGGGCAGATCGGACCTCTGTGCCTGCAGGACGCCCAGCCCCAGGCACCGATGTCCCTCCCCCTCGGCCCAAACGTCCACCTCCACCTGCACCTGCACCCGCTCGGGCTTTGGCAGGAGAACCCGAGTCAGGGCATGAGTTACCACCTCTGCAGGGACAGCCTGCCCTGGCTCCTGCTCAACACCCAGACGCCCACGATGACTGACCAACCGCTGCAGGGACAACGGGCCCCTCTTTTGGACAGAGACCCAGAGCCCGTTCTGGAAACACCAGGTCCAGGGGAGCCGTGGGCTCTGCAGCCGCTATCCCTGTCTGCCCCCCATGGATGCCATCAACTCGCTCCCCACCCAGGGGAGACTGACTTCCCTTCCCTTGAGGGTCTGTTTATTTGGTTTTTCTCTACCTATTTTGTGCTCTTTTACTTGTTCTATGGTGTTCTGTACTTTTCTTGGTTCAGTTTGAAAGAATAAAATTATTCATTTATTTAATAATAACAATGTCATAGTAACAATTATTGTTGTTTAATAATTGTTATTGTTGTTAACAATTATCGTTGTCTAATAATAACAATTATTGAAAACGGCTGCAATCTGGGGACACTGAGGACCGACAAAGCGCTGTGTAACCATGGCCACCCTGTAGTTTCAGACCCTTTGAATATTTCCGCCTCACCTCCCAGCAAACCCTGTATTCACGGCAAGCACTCCCTGTTCTTCCGTCTCCCTGACCACGAACAAACTTGAAACCTTTTCTCTTCATTTCTCCGTATATTCTGGGTGTCCCCATCAATGACTATCAGTGAAACAATGAGGTCCTTTTGTTCTGACTCCCCACATTTTGCAAGGCTACGTTTGAGAATTCTTGTTTTTCTTTCATTTGAAGTACTTTTGAGTATCGAAAGGATGGTGTAGGTACTTTCAAGATATCATGGGCCAGATGAAGCCCTTTAGGCAAATGCCGTCATATTCCCCAGGCAGTCATTGCTGTTGTTAAGAATGACATCTCAGCCAGAACGCGAATGCTGAACTTTTCCTGTGGCACAAACAACGTCACATAATCAGCCAAGAAAGAGAGCTGGATAAACAAACAACCCCAACAACTAGGAAGCCATTCCTCAGGAGACAAGGCTAGAGAATGACCTAACATCCTGGTGACCCAAAAACCCTCTAGAAAATTCATGTTCTGGAAAGAAGAGGACACATGGGAAGAACGAAGGAGAGGCAATGCACATGGCCAGTCTAGCTTAGAGATGGCCTGACCGCTCCAATGGAGACGCACCACTGGAAACCCTTTGCAGACAGCAGTGATGGTCATCACCATGGTAACTGTTCTGTCTGGTGACAACCTGCCCTGGGCACCAGCCGAGGGAGCAGACCTGCTTCTCGTCCTCTGGCCCCACACCACCCCCTCGTGAAGGCGGCTCAGGTGCCATCCTGCCCCGCCTGCCTGTCTGACTCATCCATGGGCTCTCACCACCTCCAGGGCAGGCCTCCACTTTCTCCTCTCTCTGCACCGTGAACCTGCACACAGTGGGCCTTCAGAACCTCAGGAGACTCGAGCCATTCCCACTATAGCCAGGACTCTCCCCAGGCATTCAAACGCCTGTGGAGTCACTTTGGCGCAAGCACAGGTTCCAGAACCCTGGAGGCTACGACACCCTCTCCACTGTGAAGAGTCAGGCCCCTTTGTACAGAGCTTCTGAGCTGTCAGATCTGAGCTGTTGTTTCATTGTCAGCTCTGTCCGGCCGGTGGCAGCCAGGCGGGCCACGCTGCAGACAAAGGAGCTCACAAGCTGAGTTTCAAGGGAGCTATGGCAAGGACAGTGAGGGATACAAACTGAGTGAGGGGCCCCACAACATGTGGAAAAGGCCTGTGGTGTGCAAGTGGGGACTAGGGCCCCCAAGGTCCACAGAAAGAGAGGCACTCGGGAGCAAAGGCCGTTGGCTTCTCCTCTAGCAGCTCCACATGGCAGCCCGTGAACAGGAGTCAGCAAAGGTGGTCACGAGAGAGTGACTCTGTCACTTCCTCAGAAATCGAGAGAAAGGTGTCAGTGTCAGTGGGAATCTGGAGGGTGTGGTGGGGTGGATGAAGCCAGGTGCCCTTCCTCCCTTCAGCGCAAACTGCTTTTGGAAATCTCAAAGCTACCACATGGCAGTTACCAAGTCAGGCCCCAACAGTGTCCAGTATGGGCTGATGCCTTAGCCCCTGACACACGGACAGCCCACACCAGTGGCTTCCCTGCGTTCAAACGGCAGGATCCGGGGCTTCTGTCTGGGTGCACACCTCCTTGCTGGAGCCACGTCACCCCCTTCTCTGAGCAGCAGTCTCATGCTCTAGAATGAGGACATGGACTGCTCCCTTAGCAGGTTTCTATCTCAATCCTGTGAAGACTACTTCGGGTTATCCTAGAATTAATATCTGACCCGAAGAGATATCACCTCATCCAGATTCAACTGGAGTCTCCCAGCGGCATCTGGCATTTCTTCCTGAAGCCAGCCAAAACCCACACAGTTGCATTTCCATGTCTCCACTTAGCCAGCTGAATAGAAAACCCAGCGAGGTTCAAACAAGCTGACAGACAAGCAGAAGAGGACTCACGAGCAGACGGTTTCCCCTCAGGTCTCAGGAGGAGCTGCGGGTCCACACCGGGAACGGGCGCTCTCAACCCCTGGGCTCAGCAGCGCCCTCATCCTCAGGCTGGCGGCTCTGCCCTGACGGGAGCTGGAAGGCCACCAACCGCCCCAGGCCGACCTCACTCCCCTTCCACTGCTGGAGCCTGACGACAGCCAGCCGCACCCCTTCCGGCAGAACCAGAGCCCCTCTGCCCCTTGATTCCAGGGTCAAGCCTGGCCCTGGGTCCTGATTGCTCACTGCCCTAGTCCTGAGCCAATCACGGTGGCCAGGGAGGACGGAACACACCCACTGGCCAGGTCCGGGTCATGTCACCTTCCCTAGGGCACGTGGGAGCTGCTCGCCGTGTGTCAGGGCTGGACACAGTGCGATGCCCCAAGAGCAGGACTAGGAGTCCAGTCACTGTGTCCGTGTGCTCAGAGTCCTGGGACGTGCTTCCACGCATCCTCTCGACGCACCACTTTGTCCTCTGCAGACAAAATGGTCATGACACACCTCTGCCCTTCCCAAGCCCTGTTTCACATTCAAGGGAGCAAGGACTCCTGTTTCAGGATGGGTTTGGAGATCCTCTGCTAGCCTATTAGAATAAATTATTCAGTCAAAAACCACCCGCAAGCACCATCACATGCTGCTCCGACCTTGGAGGTCTATTCGTTGTTGTTTTGAGTCGAGGGCGTGGCCCAGGGCGAGTGAATTTTCTGCAAGGAAGCACCTGAGACACTGAATCACAGAATCACTTTGCTGTATGCCTGAATCTAAAATTCATTACAAATCAACAATGTTTCAATTAAAAAAAAAGGATTCACTCATCAAAAATTGTTCTAAAATGTGTCAAGTTTTTCTTTGAAGTGTTGGTTCTTGGTATGTGTCTAATCTTTGGTGGTTTCTGTGAGGTAGGGACCTGACGTCCTTTCCCAATGGATATCAGCTAGTCCCAGTGGGCCTCCTTTCTCCCTTTACATGTTTAGAAAGACTTCTCCAAATCCAAAGTATCAAAGGCTTCAGGTCTTTGGTCATTTGGGAAGCACCCAAGAGGCAGGTGTCCTTTTCCGAGTCTTCTCCTCGCATTTGGCCACTGCCAGTTTCTGGTATACACAAGTGCCCCAGAAAGTTCTGTGTGGTGAACCGTGCATGTTTCTGTGAGGACAGAGGATGTGAGCACGGAGGAGGGGCTGAGTCCATAGCGACCACTGACCATGCTGAGCAACTCCACCGTCAAGTCTGGCTGAGACTTCCAAAGGCAAGTTCTGTGTTTCTTCCTTTGGTGTCTGGCTGCACACAGGAAGGTTGGTGGATTGGGACTTTGGTCTCTGGGATCAGCAGTGGAGTTGAATCTAACCAGCAGATTAGACTCACAGCCTGATTGTCCATTCTGTTTCCACCATGTGGGCTCTCCTGAGCTGGAGTGGAGATATTTCTGATACATTTCTGCTAAAGGCCTGAAAAGCAGTCAATCCTTCTGCTTCCCACCCCCTGCCTTGTCTGTACTTCTGTCATTTTTTAAAAATAGAGTTCCTCTTCAATGTTGTTAGTCCTTGTGTCATTCTGACAGTTAGGCACCTGCGGATTAATAGACCTAAAGCTCCCGAGAGCTCTTGGCCTGCTGGACACATGGAGAACTCAGGGAGCAGCACCACATCACACTGGAGCCTGGACCAGAGAGAAGGTCCTTGCCAGGAAGAGGCCGGCCCTGCGGTGGGGGTTCCGAGTTTTCGCTTCTGATCTTGCATCCCCCGCTCCCTGGTTTAGGCCCCACTCTGAGATCTGGAAAGGAGGTGGCCTCCTTCCCTGACCCACGACGACTATCATTTTCGTCCTGGTCCTCGACCAGCCCCATCTGGCTCCCCAGCTCCACACTTGACCCTTGCCCACAGGATGAGGAGAGCACAGGTCCAGAGAAGTTGGACACAAGGAGAGGCTGCTGGAGACCCTCCAATCCCCTGGTCTAAATAAGCATTTCCCTTTAGTTTCACAACCCTGGCAAGGAGGTACTGGTTTTGTGTCCATCTTGCAGTTGAAATGGTTGAGCCTCAGATCATTGTCTCATTTGCCCAGGGTCACTCAGCAGGTTAGCAAGTGAGCGGGGATATCAACCCAGAATTCCCACCTCAGAATCCAGGACTCTGTGCAAGTCTTTCAGCTCCTGGTTGAAATTGATTTCAAGGTATTTCATTCCTTTGGATGCATTTAGAAGTTCAGTCGCTCAGTCATGTCCAACTCTGCGACCCCATGAATCACAGCAAGCCAGGCCTCCCTGTCCATCACCAACTCCCGGACTCCACCCAAACCCATGTCCATCGAGTCAATGATGCCATCCAACCATCTCATGCTCTGTCGTCCCCCTCTCCTCCTGCCTTCGATCTTTCCCAGCATCAGGGCCTTTTCCAATGAGTCAGCTCTTCACATCAGGTGGACAAAGAATTGGAGTTTCAGCTTCAACATCAGTCCTTCCAATGAACACCCAGGACTGGTCTCCTTTAGGATGGACTGGTTGGGTCTCCTTGCAGTCCAAGAGACTCTCCAGAGTCTTCTCCCCAGGCTCAAAAGCATCAATTCTTCGGCGCTCAACTTTCCTTCTAGTCCAACTTTGTCATCCATACATGACCACTGGAAAAACCATCGCCTTGACAAGATGGACCTTTCTTGACAAAGTCATGTCTCTGCTTTTTAAGATGCTCTCTAGGTGGGTCATAACTTTCCTTCCAAGGAGTAAGCGTCTTTTCATTTCATGGCTCCAATCACCATCTGCGGTGATTTTGGAGCCCAGAAAAATAAAGTCAGCCACTGTTTCCCCTGTTTCCTTCCCCATTATCTGCCAGGAAGTCATGGGACCAGATGCCAAAATCTGAGTGTTCTGGATGTTGAGCATTGAGCCAGCTTTTCCACTCTCCTCTTTCACTTTCATCAAGAGGCTCTTTAGTTCTTCTTCACTTTCTGCCATAAGGGTGGTGTCATCTGCATACCTGCGGTTATTGATATTTCTCCCAGCAATCTAGATTCCAGCTTGTGCTTCCTCCAGCCCAGCTTTTCTCATGATGTCCTCTGCATGTAAGTTAAATAAGCAGGGTGACCAGATAGAGCCTTGAAGTACTCCTTTCCCTATTTGGAACCAGTCTGTTGCTCCATGTCCACATCGAACTGTTGCTTCCTGACGTGCATACAGATTTCTCAAGAGATCCTTTAGATGGATTCCTGTTCATGTGCATTCACTAAACATGTCGATCTGTATAGTCCAAGGGGTCAATCGTCATCTATTCGAATATACTTATTTAGGCTATAAGAGTGTCACAGAATGGAATTCCAAATATGACAGAATCTAACTGTATTAGAAATGCATGGAAAAACCTCACAGTAGGGGATGGGGCAAAAGATGCTGACCTAAGTGAACGTTAGCAATGAACAGACTCTCTGAACTAAAGGCAAAATGGACCATACAGAAGCAGGAGGCTTTGTTTGATGGAGTCCTTTCCAGAGTGTGAAAGTGAAAGTCACTCCGTCGTGTCTGACTCTCTGTGGCCCCTGTGACTGTATAGTCCATGGAGCTCTCTAGGCCAGAACACTGGGGTGGGTAGCCTTTCCCTCCTGCAGGGCCTCTTCCCAACCCAGGGATTGAACCCATGTCTCCCGCATTGCAGGTGCATACTTGACCAGCTGAGCCACAAGGGAAGTGTAGTAGCTGACACTTCTGAAACCACTGTTTATGTCATCTGGAAAGGTCCAATGCACAGATAAATGGCAGATGGTGGAAGCCTGGCTCCTGCCTGTGGGAGTGGCAGTTATAGAGTAGCAAGGGGACAAAAGAGATATAGAGAAACCCTCCACATCCTGGATCTAGACTTCCTGCGAGGATGGTGTGGGGAGTCGACGACCTGGGGAAATGCACAGATCTTCATACCTGGAGTGCCATGCAGATGGACTCACCTCACACCCCATCCTTCCACCCACACTAGCTGGAAATGAGGCAGAAGAGACATAGGCCCCAGGCTGAGAACCTGGAGGCCCTCCCATGTGGACAGACACAGTAAGATGAAGACAATAGCAGGAGGCAATAGGACCCGATCCCTGTCCAGAGAACTGACGAAAGACCATAGAGTCCTCATTGTCAGGGTCGAGGAGACCTGTTCGACTACACAGGTGCAGAAAAGCTCCCAAGGGTCAAAGGACGAGAGGGCGCCACCCTACAGTCAGTCAGTGACATCAACTCCCCTTAGGCTTCCTTGCTAGAACCTGCCTTGGCTAAGTGATGCACACACATGGGAAGGAACCTGAGAGAAACCAAATACAGACTCAGAACCAGACAGAGCAAGATGGTGGGCCAGAGGAAACCTGAAAGAAACACTGCATGTGAGTGATTTAAGCCACCGCAATGGGGACATCTCTTTCTGAGCGCACAGTTTTGGCTATTCACACAGACGGTCTTTCCACTTAATAAACACTTGACTTGTTTCAATCCTTTCTGCTTCTTTGTGGAAATTCATTTCTACAAAGCCACTCAGCCAGGGCCTTCTCACTGACCACTGGTCTACTGGTTAGGATTCAACTCTTTCACTGCCATTGCCTGACTTCATGCTACTGGAGTCGGTAGCCTTTCCCTACTCCAGGGCATCTTCCCAACCCAGGGATGGCACCCAGGTCTCCCGCATTGCAGGTGGATTCTTTACCAGCTGAGCCACAAGGGAAATGTAGTAGCTAACACAGGGGAAGCGTGAGCTTACTACTTCTGCATGGCATTCCAGCCATGAAGGTCTGTGCATTTCCCCAGGTAGTCAACTCCCCACACCATCCTCCCAGGAAGCATAAAGCTAGGATGTGGAGGGCTTCTCTGTATATCTTATCTCCCCTTCCTTATCCATAACTTCCACTCCCACAGTGAGAACCAGGCTCCCACCATCTGCCATTTGTTTGTGCATTGGATCTTTCCAGATTACATACACAGTGGTTTCAGAAGGGTCAGCTACTACACTTCCCTTGTGGCTCAGCTCGTAAAGAATCCGCCTGCAGTGCGGGAGACCTGGGTTCGATCCCTGGGGTGGGAAGATCCCCTGGAGAAGGGAAAGGCTACCCACTCCAGTACTCTTGCCTGGAGAACTCCTTGGACTATCCATAGGGTCACAAAGAGACAGACACAACTGAGTGACTTTCACTTTCACACTCTGGACAGAACTCCAGAAAACAAAGCCTACTGCTTAGGTATGGTCCATTTTGCCTTTAGTCTAGAGAGTCTCTTCATTTCTAAAGTTCATTTAGGTCAGCACCGTTACCTCATCCCCTATGGTGAAGTTTTCCATGCATTTCTAATACAGTTTGATTCTGTGGTATTTGGCATTCCATTCTGTGCACTCCGATAGCCTAAAAAAGGAAATTTGAATAGATCATGATTGACCCCTTGGACTATATGAATCGATCTGTTTAGCAAACGCATATTAACAGGAATCCATCTGAAGGATCAGTTCAAATTCCCCACCCCAGGATCTCTTTTCACATCTGTGGAGATTTGCCGTTCCAAGAATGTCATCAATGGGGTCATACTGTACTCAGCCTCTTCAGACTGCATTCTTTCACTTAGCCACATGCATCGAACATTTATCCCTGTCTTTCAAGGGCTGACTTTTCACTCCTGTCCACTGTTGAGTATTATTCCTTTGCATGCGTATAGGAGGAAACACAATTTCCCTCTGCCCTTTTGGTTCTTGGTTGAGCCTTCCTTCTCCATCATGAAAGCCAAAATATCAGGAGAGAAACAGAAGTTGAATAACATGTATATCTTGCATGTGGGGAAGAGGCCAAGGAAACTGAGTCACTTCCTGCAGTGACCAAAGCCATCAGCGTAAATACCGTCTACAGCTCAAAACATAGCAAAGACCTTGGGGGAAGCGGGGAGGCCAGTTATGGCAGGTTATCATGGAAAGCACAGTAAACAAGCATATGATTCTCTGCAGACTTATGCCGGGACCTCTTCACTGAGAAGAGTTCCTTCGGATGGAACTATCCTATTTCAGGTGCAAAGAGGGACATACCGTTACAAACAGAGACTTCCCTACTAAACATAAACGGAACTCACAAAAGGGCAACCTCGTGCTCCCCTGGTCTTCTACCGGTTAAGGAGCTGCCTGCTAATGCATGGGATATGGGTTTGGTTCTCTGTCCAGGCGTATCTCACATGCCTCAGAGGAGCTAAACTCATCCACCACACGCACTGAGCCAGCGCTCTACAGCCTGGGAGTCACAACTGCTAAACACATGCAGCACAACGACTGAAGCCTGGACACCTGGACCCGTGCTCTGCAACAAGAGGAGCCCCACTCACCAGAACTAGAGGAAGCCCTCTCAAAGCAATGAAGCCCTAGCACGGCCAACAATCAATTAGTAAATCTTAAAATCAAGAAGGGCAACTTCTACTCAGGTTTTCTCTTTTTTTATTTTATTGAATTAAACACAGCAAACTCACCCGATGTCGGAGACACATCTTAGGGTGACATGTTCTGCCCCAAGTGACTTGGATGGAATCCAATTGACCTACACATTCATCTACTGAAGGATATCACGACTTCTTAACATGTATAGCCATTTTGAACAGAACTGCTGTACATAATTGCATCCATGGTTGCATTTTCAGAGCAGTTGCCTGAATGCAGGGAGCCATTCTATGCTCAGCCACCCACAGAAGCCAAGCTGGGAGACTTGAACCAGAATCTCGATGGAAAAAGAGGACCAGAAAGTTGGCTCCTCTTTCATATAAGAGAAGGCGACCTTCCAGTCTTCCTTTCAGCCCCCCAATTGGGGGGTGGGGTCTTGAAAACGCAGCAAGGGGAGTGTCTTTTCCTAGGTCCCAGAGCCTGTTTCTGCCCCATTCCGTGCTAGGTCAGCCCTGTATTGAATCCTTCCTTTGGGAAGTCTCAGTGCACAAACTCCATGTGATACCAGCCCCAGGTGGAAAGGCATGGGGGTCTCGGAGGCCAACAGATCTGGGCAGGAGATGGGAGAATGACCCCCGCTCGGCAGATGGAAAGACTGGGGAAACCCTGAGGGGCACATGCTTGTCTAGGGCCACGTGACCTAGGAGAAGGAGGAGCCTGGTCTGAAAGCAGCTGTGTCCTCAGAGCTCAGGCCCTGGCGGAACCCAGGCCTCCCCCAAGGCTGAGGGCTGGGCAGTGTGCGTGTCACTGTGCCCGCACGGGGCCTAAGGGTGTGGTTGCACACTCAGAAACACCCAGGTTCCCCTGGGGAGCTCTGTGTGAGGGACCTCAGCAACGAACCCAAGAAATGATGTCACTTCCTGGCAACAGAACTCAACAGAACCCAGAACCCAGGGACCCAGGCACCACTGCGAGAGGAGACCCCAGCCAGATCACTTGCTGCCAAGATGTTCTGCTGTTTGCCCCTGCCCAGAGGCCGGGGCCTCGGGAGGGCTCACAGGCAGAGTGTGTGGGATCGCTGGCGACGCTGGCTCAGGGCCCCCCGAGGAGGCCTCTGGCCCTTTGCCCGAAGGAACAGGAAGGTAACCCGGGAGCCCCAGGCCGGGCCCGGCCACCTCTCCAATCCCACCCGGGCAACCCCGAGTCCTTTCCCTGGGAATGGGGACGGGGGGTTCTCGGGGTGTGTCTGCCTCAAGCAAGCCCAGAAGGATGTGCGGTCAGAAGCCTGTGCACCGGTGGCGTCCCCACCCCAGGGGAGAGCAGGCTGGGCGGGAGGGGGAGAGTCCAGGCAGCGCTGACTGCCCAGGTTGACCTGACACCCTAAGAGGTGTCTCCTTCCTCCCGGGTGGGTATCTGAGCAGACACACATCTCCGCTGGGACCAGAAATTCAAGTGGGCAGAAGCAGCAGCCATACTGGCCAGGCCCAGCTCGGAAAACACCAAGCAGGCCTGGCTGATGCTTACTGTCATTGCAGAGCTTCCCACCGGATGTGGCCGACGAGGGGGACACGCCGTCCACCTCCTCGAGGGAGGGGTCAGAGCCCCACCCCCCTGCCCGTGAGGCCCAGTGCAGGGTCCAGGTGAGCGTGCCCATGGAGGGGTCAGCCCAAGAGGCAGTGAAGAGCAAGAGGGGAAGGCCTCCCCAGAAACCACCCAGGACACACCGCGGGGCCCAGTCTCGGGCTGCTTCGCGGCTCAGCACACCTGGCTCCGACCCAGAGCCCCGAGCACCCCTCCCTCTGAGGCAGCACGAGGACCTGGAGCCCAGCGCGGCAGAGCACAGAGGTGAGGAGCCCGGGGCTGGGAATCTGAGTGTGTGGGGAGGGGCGCTGAGCTTCCCAGGGAGGAGTCCTCCAGAGCTGGGGCTGGGCCTGGAGCAACGGCTGGCCTCACACCATCTTGCAGACTGCAGTCAGAGAAGGCATCCTATGCTGGGTATTCTACTGGAAGTCCTGGGAAGCTTTAGAGCCCAGTTAGGCCCGTGACAAGGGAGACCTCTGGGTAATCTCTTCTTCTCTCCCAGCTCTAGCTCTGACCTTCCAACTCAACCAGGCTCCATTTCCAACACCTGTCCCCACAGAGGTGCTTGCTGCACGTGCAGGACCCAGGGATCCACTGAGGGGACATCGAGACCTGATCCATCCTGCCTCAAAGACACTGGACCAGCTGGTTCCTGGCCACCACACTGGGCAGATCGGACCTCTGTGCCTGCAGGACCCCCAGCCCCAGGCACCGACGTCCCTCCCCCTCGGCCCAAACGTCCACCTCCACCTGCACCTGCCCCCGCTCGGGCTTTGGCAGGAGAACCCGAGTCAGGGCATGAGTTACCACCTCTGCAGGGACAGCCTGCCCTGGCTCCTGCTCAACACCCAGACGCCCACGATGACTGACCAACCGCTGCAGGGACAACGGGCCCCTCTTTTGGACAGAGACCCAGAGCCCGTTCTGGAAACACCAGGTCCAGGGGAGCTGTGGGCTCTGCAGCCGCTATCCCTGTCTGCCCCCCATGGATGCCATCAACTCGCTCCCCACCCAGGGGAGACTGACTTCCCTTCCCTTGAGGGTCTGTTTATTTGGTTTTTCTCTACCTATTTTGTGCTCTTTTACTTGTTCTATGGTGTTCTGTACTTTTCTTGGTTCAGTTTGAAAGAATAAAATTATTCATTTATTTAATAATAACAATGTCATAGTAACAATTATTGTTGTTTAATAATTGTTATTGTTGTTAACAATTATCGTTGTCTAATAATAACAATTATTGAAAACGGCTGCAATCTGGGGACACTGAGGACCGACAAAGCGCTGTGTAACCATGGCCACCTTGTAGTTTCAGACCCTTTGAATATTTCCGCCTCACCTCCCAGCAAACCCTGTATTCACGGCAAGCACTCCCTGTTCTTCCGTCTCCCTGACCACGAACAAACTTGAAACCTTTTCTCTTCATTTCTCCGTATATTCTGGGTGTCCCCATCAATGACTATCAGTGAAACAATGAGGTCCTTTTGTTCTGACTCCCCACATTTTCAAGGCTACGTTTGAGAATTCTTGTTTTGATTTTATTTGAAGTACCTTTGAGTATCTGAAAGGATGGTGTAGGTACTTTCAAGATATCATGGGCCAGATGAAGTCCTTTAGGCAAATGCCGTCATATTCCCCAGGCAGTCATTGCTGTTGTTAAGAATGACATCTCAGCCAGAACGCGAATGCTGAACTTTTCCTGTGGCACAAACAAAGTCACATAATCAGCCAAGAAAGAGAGCTGGATAAACAAACAACCCCAACAACTAGGAAGCCATTCCTCAGGAGACAAGGCTAGAGAATGACCTAACATCCTGGTGACCCAAAAACCCTCTAGAAAATTCATGTTCTGGAAAGAAGAGAACACATGGAAAGAACGAAGGAGAGGCAATGCACATGGCCAGTCTAGCTTAGAGATGGCCTGACCGCTCCAATGGAGACGCACCACTGGAAACCCTTTGCAGACAGCAGTGATGGTCATCACCATGGTAACTGTTCTGTCTGGTGACAACCTGCCCTGGGCACCAGCCGAGGGAGCAGACCTGCTTCTGGTCCTCTGGCCCCACACCACCCCCTCGTGAAGGCGGCTCAGGTGCCATCCTGCCCCGCCTGCCTGTCTGACTCATCCATGGGCTCTCACCACCTCCAGGGCAGGCCTCCACTTTCTCCTCTCTCTGCACCGTGAACCTGCACACAGTGGGCCTTCAGAACCTCAGGAGACTCCAGCCATTCCCACTATAGCCAGGACTCTCCCCAGGCATTCAAACGCCTGTGGAGTCACTTTGGCGCAAGCAGAGGTTCCAGAACCCTGGAGGCTACGACACCCTCTCCACTGTGAAGAGTCAGGCCCCTTTGTACAGAGCTTCTGAGCTGTCAGATCTGAGCTGTTGTTTCATTGTCAGCTCTGTCCGGCCGGTGGCAGCCAGGCGGGCCACGCTGCAGACAAAGGAGCTCACAAGCTGAGTTTCAAGGGAGCTATGGCAAGGACAGTGAGGGATACACACTGAGTGAGGGGCCCCACAACATGTGGAAAAGGCCTGTGGTGTGCAAGTGGGGACTAGGGCCCCCAAGGTCCACAGAAAGAGAGGCACTCGGGAGCAAAGGCCGTTGGCTTCTCTAGCAGCTCCACATGGCAGCCCGTGAACAGGAGTCAGCAAAGGTGGTCACGAGAGAGTGACTCTGTCACTTCCTCAGAAATCGAGAGAAAGGTGTCAGTGTCAGTGGGAATCTGGAGGGTGTGGTGGGGTGGATGAAGCCAGGTGCCCTTCCTTCCTTCAGCGCAAACTGCTTTTGGAAATCTCAAAGCTACCACATGGCAGTTACCAAGTCAGGCCCCAACAGTGTCCAGTATGGGCTGATGCCTTAGCCCCTGACACACGGACAACCCACACCAGTGGCTTCCCTGCATTCAAACGGCAGGATCCGGGGCTTCTGTCTGGGTGCACACCTCCTTGCTGGAGCCACGTCACCCCCTTCTCTGAGCAGCAGTCTCATGCTCTAGAATGAGGACATGGACTGCTCCCTTAGCAGGTTTCTATCTCAATCCTGTGAAGACTACTTCGGGTTATCCTAGAATTAATATCTGACCCGAAGAGATATCACCTCATCCAGATTTAACTGGAGTCTCCCAGCAGCATCTGGCAGTTCTTCCTGAAGCCAGCCAAAACCCACACAGTTGCATTTCCATGTCTCCACTTAGCCAGCTGAATAGAAAACCCAGCGAGGTTCAAACAAGCTGACAGACAAGCAGAAGAGGACTCACGAGCAGACGGTTTCCCCTCAGGTCTCAGGAGGAGCTGCGGGTCCACACCGGGAACGGGCGCTCTCACCCCCTGGGCTCAGCAGCGCCCTCATCCTCAGGCTGGCGGCTCTGCCCTGACGGGAGCTGGAAGGCCACCAACCGCCCCAGGCCGACCTCACTCCCCTTCCACTGCTGGAGCCTGACGACAGCCAGCCGCACCCCTTCCGGCAGAACCAGAGCCCCTCTGCCCCTTGATTCCAGGGTCAAGCCTGGCCCTGGGTCCTGATTGCTCACTGCCCTAGTCCTGAGCCAATCACGGTGGCCAGGGAGGACGGAACACACCCACTGGCCAGGTCCGGGTCATGTCACCTTCCCTAGGGCACGTGGGAGCTGCTCGCCGTGTGTCAGGGCTGGACACAGTGCGATGCCCCAAGAGCAGGGCTAGGAGTCCAGTCACTGTGTCCGTGTGCTCAGAGTCCTGGGACGTGCTTCCACGCATCCTCTCGACGCACCACTTTGTCCTCTGCAGACAAAATGGTCATGACACACCTCTGCCCTTCCCAAGCCCTGTTTCACATTCAAGGGAGCAAGGACTCCTGTTTCAGGATGGGTTTGGAGATCCTCTGCTAGCCTATTAGAATAAATTATTCAGTCAAAAACCACCCACAAGCACCATCACATGCTGCTCCGACCTTGGAGGTCTATTCCTTGTTGTTTGGAGTAGAGGGCGTGGCCCAGGGCAAGTGAATTTTCTGCCAGGAAGCACCTGAGACACTGAATCACAGAATCACTTTGCTGTATGCCTGAATCTAAAATTCATTACAAATCAACAATGTTTAAATTAAAAAAAAAGGATTCACTCATCAAAAATTGTTCTAAAATGTGTCAAGTTTTTCTTTGAAGTGTTGGTTCTTGGTATGTGTCTAATCTTTGGTGGTTTCTGTGAGGTAGGGACCTGACGTCCTTTCCCAATGGATATCAACTAGTCCCAGTGGGCCTCCTTTCTCCCTTTACATGTTTAGAAAGACTTCTCCAAATCCAAAGTATCAAAGGCTTCAGGTCTTTGGTCATTTGGGAAGCACCCAAGAGGCAGGTGTCCTTTTCCGAGTCTTCTCCTCGCATTTGGCCACTGCCAGGTTCTGGTATACACAAGTGCCCCAGAAAGTTCTGTGTGGTGAACCGTGCATGTTTCTGTGAGGACAGAGGATGTGAGCACGGAGGAGGGGCTGAGTCCATAGCGACCACTGACCATGCTGAGCAACTCCACCATCAAGTCTGGCTGAGACTTCCAAAGGCAAGTTCTGTGTTTCTTCCTTTGGTGTCTGGCTGCACACAGGCAGGTTGGTGGATTGGGACTTTGGTCTCTGGGATCAGCAGTGGAGTTGAATCTAACCAGCAGATTAGACTCACAGCCTGATTGTCCATTCTGTTTCCACCATGTGGGCTCTCCTGAGCTGGAGTGGAGATATTTCTGATACATTTCTGTTAAAGGCCTGAAAAGCAGTCAATCCTTCTGCTTCCCACCCCCTGCCTTGTCTGTACTTCTGTCATTTTTTAAAAATAGAGTTCCTCTTCAATGTTGTTAGTCCTTGTGTCATTCTGACAGTTAGGCACCTGCGGATTAATAGACCTAAAGCTCCCGAGAGCTCTTGGCCTGGTGGACACATGGAGAACTCAGGGAGCAGCACCACATCACACTGGAGCCTGGACCAGAGAGAAGGTCCTTGCCAGGAAGAGGCCGGCCCCGCGGTGGGGGTTCCGAGTTTTCGCTTCTGATCTGGACCTGAGTGAGAACTTAGCTGGCTAGAGTAATCTTGCTGGTAAGTTTTTCCCTTTCATAACTCTAAGTGTATCATGCCACACCCTTCTGTGCTGCAGCGTTTCTTCTGAAAGATCAGCTGTTAAACTTATGGGGATTCCCTTGTTATTTGTTGCTTTTCCCTTCGTGCTTTTAATATTTTCTCTGTTTAATTTTTCTTAGGTGATTGATATGTGTCTTGGCATGTTTCTCCTTTGGCTTGCCCTGTATTGGACACTCTGTGCTTCTGGGACCTGTGTGTCTTTCCTTCACCAAGATAGGGAAATTTTCAGTCATTCTTTATTCAAGTGAATTTTTATCTTTCTCTCTCTTTTCCTTGAGTCCTTATAATGCAAATGTTATTATGCTTGATATTATTCACCAAATGCATTAAACTATCCTCAACTTTTTGGCTTTTTTTTTTCTTTTGGTGCTCAAATAGGGTGATTTCCACTATGTATTTCAGCTTACTGATCTGTCCTTCTGAATCATATAATCTGTTGACTCATCTGCTGTATTTTTTTTTTTTTTTTTTGTATTCTTCAATTATAATCAGCTCTATTTTATACTTATTGCCTCTTTGTGGAGGTTCTCACTCTGTTCTCCATTCTTCCCTGAGATGAGTAAATATCTTTTAGTTACTTATTTCATGGGTCCACTGGGTCTTGTTGTGGCACTGACTTTCTCTTGTTGCCTAGAGTGGGGGCTGCACTCTAGTTGTGGAGTTTGGGCTTCCCAGTGTTCTGTCTTCTCTTCCTGAGGAGCACAGGCTCTAGGGTCGTGAGTTCAATAGCTGTGACACGCAGGTTTAGTTGCCCCACAGCCTGGGATCTTAGTTCCCAGACCAGGGGTTGAACACTTGTCCCCTACATTATCAGGAACTTCTTAACCAATGAACCAGTAGATTATTTATCTCCATCGTGTTTAATTCTTTTTCTGAGGTCATGTCTTAGCTGTTCATTTGGAATATATTGTCTCCTCATTTGGCCGATCTTTTCTGTTTCTGTGCATTAATATTAGGTAGATGAACTATGTCTCCATGTTGAACGAGTGGACCTATGTGGAGTGTCCCCTGTGTGGCTCAGACGAACAGTTACCCCAGGTTAGCAGGGACAGGAAATCCAGGGTGTCTCCTGTGTAGGCTGAGTGTGGTGTCCTGTGGATGTACCATCATTGCTTTGGGCATGGTGGTGGGTCTGGTTGGCCACCAGTGCAGCTGAACGTGAGTCCCACCTCAACAGTTGCAAATGTGCTTCTAGCTGGAGCTGACCTGGAGTAGGAGCCACCTTGAGGGGATGCAAGTCATGGCTGAGTCCACCCACTGTGTGTGGAAGGGAAGGAGGCTCTTGTGGAGGACTCCAGGCTCTTGGGGGGAAGCCATTTTAGAGGAGCGTTGTGGGCATGACTGGGTTGGATGTGTGTGTTCCACAGGGAACTCAGAGACATAGCAAGGCAAGCAGTGCTAGGAAGGTAAGTGGGCAATGTCAGAAATGTCTCCCACCAGCACTGGGCCAGCTGGCTACAGGGAGGATTTTTCTAAATGTCATCAATATTGATTTCATCCCTAGAGGAAGTTGCAACAAATCCTTGCCCCTTTGGCACTTGTCCTAAAATTAGTCCATAATTCTCCTTCCCATATGACCCATGCACTTTTCAAGCTGCTGCCTCTGAGCTGACATTCAGCATCAGTACTTTGGAACAAGCCTACTATGCGATAGGGCCCACATGGGATCTCATTGATAAGATGGCTCTGTTGACCTCACAAGGAATAAATCACAGTGATCTGTGAGATTGATCAAGTTGCCCAAATGGCATCCTGTTGTCTCACAGGTGCCTATCTTCTCAAAGCTGGGAGACCACCAGATTCCAGACCTCTGGCTACGTGATAATCGCATCAGAGAATTTTCCATTGGTGGGGTATAAGAAGGACTCTGTTAGAAAGGGGGAATGCTGGTTCTCCTTAAGAGCCAGTCACCCTCCTTTTCCCTCTAATAAATTTCCTTTTCTTGCCTGACTGCCCAGCTTACTCTCTTTTTCTCTGCACTCACCTTACATTCTGGTGCCGAAACCTGGGAAGGAAAATCCATGGCAACTGGGTGGGCTCCTCTCAAGAGCCCACCTCCGGTGGTCCCCTCCCTTGGACCTTTCCGAGAAACCAAGACCATCTCTGGGACAGGATTCTTCACTTGCCTTGCTGGACTGACATCCACAGACCGGCCCACTTTTCATCCATCGGTTACAAGGGAGTGAAACCCCATTCTCTCGGATCCCCTCTCTCTCCTACTGGGTGGGAGGTTCCCACGGCCTTTGGGTCCTCGGCCTTGCACCCCCGTCTGACTTTGAAATAGGGGACGCCCATTTCAAAGCAGACTGTTATTACTCTTTGAGCAAGTCCTGAGAATGGGGACACCTTTTTTCTCGGACCTTTCTCCTCACTTTCTCTCGCCCTCGTCTAACCTGCGTACTCAGCTGTGATGTGAAATTCTCAATCCCAGCCCTCAAAACCTACTCCTCTAGGATGCCTTCTCCGTAACCTAAAAGCTTTGGCCTTCCAAGGAGAGATAAGACCAAAAAGACTTATTTACTATTCAACACTGTCTGGCTGCAATACAGACTTGACAACAGGTCCCAATGGCAAGAAAATGGAACTCTTGATTATGATACTATACCAGACCTCGATAACTTCTGCCACTGCAATGGCAAGTGGTTAGAAATCCCTCATGTTCAGGCTTTCTCTGCTCTTCACTCTCGATCCTCTCTCTGTGAATCCATTCTGGGCCACATCCTCCTAATATAATGTCTCCCGATCCCTGTTCAGACTTTTTTTCTTCTTCCTTCTACTCTTCTGACCACAGCCCACCACTATCACTCCCAATCCTGTTGTAGCAGCCCCAGATCCAGTTCCACGACCTCCACCTTACGTCCCCACCTCCCTCCCTCCTTCTCAGGCGCAGGCCACTGCAGCTCCCAACCCCCTCCCCAGCCTGTGCCTGGGAAAAGCTCTGAGACCTCAGCCCCACCCTCTACCCAAGGGTCCCAAGGCTTTACTCCGACCTCCCTAGATCCCCTCCCTGTACCCTGTCCCAAGCACCTTTAAAACAGGAAACTTCACGGCAGGACCCAGCTCCTTTCTCTGCTCCACTCCCTTTAGGGGAAGTAGCTGGTGCAGAAGGCATTGTTTGGGTTCGTGTCCCATTCTCCCTCTCTGATCTATCTCAGATTGAAAAGCGTCTTGGCTGCTTCTCCTCAGACCCTGATAATTATCTAAAAGAATTCCAGCATCTTACCCAGTCTTACAGCTTAACCTGGCATGATATTTACACCGTCCTTTCCCCCACTCTTCTCCCAGAAGAGAAGGAAAGAGTATGCCAAGCGTCTCAGGCTCATGCTGATGAGATATACAGGACAGACGACCCTAAGCACGTACGGGCAACAGCTGTCCCCCGAGAAGATCCCAACTGGGATTACCAGGCAGGGAGACCTGGACGAGTAGCCCGTAATCACGTGGTTGCTTGCTTCATTGTGGGCCTTCAAAAGGCAGGGCATAACGCTGTCAACTTTGATAAGCTCTTGGAAATAACTCAAGGGCTAGTTGAAAACCCAGCACAATTTCTAGCCAGGTTAATGGAAGTGCTACAAAAATATACAAAATATTTTTGTATATACAAAATTAAACCCCACTTCAGCAGAGGGCACCACTGTCCTCAACACACATTTTATCTGCCAGTCATCCCTATATCCGAAAGAAACTAAAAAAGGCAGAAGGCCCTCAAACCCCTCAATGAGACCTTTTAAATTTAGCCTTTAAGATTTTCAATAACCAGGAAGGACAGGCAAAGCTAGAGAAGGCCCAATGAGATCAGGCCAAATGCCACCTTTTAGCCACTGCCCTACATGGCTCCAAGCCTCCATCAACCAACAAAGAAAGGAAGCAACCTGGGCCCTGCTTCAAAGGCGCAAAGAAGGCCCGCTCAGGCCTAAAGTCAAGGCGTCCTCCAGGTCCATGTCCCAGCTGTGGCATAAAGGGACACGGGGTCCCTCTAGGGATCCGGACATCCCCTCCTGGTCCTGAGCAGGAGTCCTCTGACCCGGCTCTGCCCAGCCTCCTCGGACTCGCCACCAAAAATGAAGGTGCCCAGGACCCCAGGCCCCGACTCTCATCACCTCTGTGGAGCCCAGGGTAACTCTTACAGTGGCACGTGTCGACTAAAAAAGATGTACAACTTGAGAGTTGCGAGTTAAGTTTTATTTGGGGTAAAATGAGGACTGCAGCCCAGGAGGCAGCATCTCAGATAGCTCCGAGAAACTGCTGTCAAGCAGCAGTGGGGGAAAGACAATATATAAGGTTTTGGGGAAGGGAGAGTTCAATACCATGAAGCACTCATTTTACAAAAGGCTTTTTGTTAGTCATGAGGATCTGATATCACCAGGAAGGGCTTTAGTGTTTCTCTAGATATGAGGAGATGCAAGGATTGAGATCATAAAATCTGCCCCTGAAAACATCCAACTGTCTGAAGACCTGTCCCACCAGAGTCCCTGGAGCAGAGAGGGCCCCACTGCAGCCTGAGCTCCCTCAGGGGTGCTGCAGGTCACCGGCTATAGCAGCATGGGGTTCACTCTCTGTAGGCGCCTTTGCTGTTCAGTCATTGGCAATGCTCTTGGCACATGCCGGCTTGTAGTTGACACGGCCCCCTAGTGGTCATGAATCCGACCATACTTTGGCGGGCATTTCATGACCATTTTGTTCCGCGTTGCTGGGAAGGCTCATTCCCAGTTATGAAGAAGGTTTTTGTTGATAAGACACTCAATGTGCTATTACTGGACTAGGTCTTAATAGTCAAAGATCTCTGGACTCCTGTCTTCTAGCTATGGTCCAGGAAAGTATTCCATCTCATTGCATCTTTTCAAACCTAGAGTTACACTATTACAATCATTGATCATATATCAAGCTATACGTTTGATCAACTGCTTCAAGTCTTGTCATCATTTTTGTTGGAGGTTCATACACTTGGTAATACATGAAATGATAATCTTGTGAAACAAGCAAATTACAAATGGTATAGTTAATAACACTAATGGAATTAAAAGTAAATATTTTAGCCATGAGCCTCTCACACCAGTTTTCTTAAAAGATTGTGAAGATTAGGCGATGGGTCACTTAAAGCAGAAATCTGATTTTTCATGTGGTTCAAATGTGTTACATTAAAGGATTTGCCAGGTATGAAAATATAGCATTCAGTTTGCATTACAGCACGGATATCTCCCTGAGATGCTTTAAGTTGTCAAGGGCCTTGCAGTTGTACTGTAGCATTGCCTCTCTCATCATAGAGATCTCAGAATTCAATAGGCTAATAGCCTGGTTACTCTCACTTAAAGCTTATGAAAGATGTTAAGGCTTAGATATGGTCAATGACATACTCCAACCCCATTGAAGGCACACACACACACACACACACACACAAACACACACACACACACACACACACACACACACACACACACACGGTGCAAAATGGTCATACCAGTACAGTACAGATCTTTGACTCATTGGGATCATACCAATGGTAGATTGGTTAGGGTTACCTCTATTTCGTTAACATGTATGGCCTAAATTTCATGGGAATCCCAGGCTACACCTTAGTATCCATCCCTGTAGATGTGAAGGCCATAAATTAGTGCCACAAATCCACTGAGTTCCATACCAATCACTCTCTAAGGGCAATAAGAAACATAGTTCATAAAGCACCCAGCCTTGTCTCATAATTACCAGGTTGATCATTTTTAGTATGATTTGACTGCAAGGAGCTCCAACCAGTCCCTCCTAAAGGAGATCAGTCCTGGTTGTTCACTGGAAGGACTGATGCTGAAGCTTAAACTCCAGTACTTTGGCCACCTCATGTGAAGAGTTGACTCACTGGAAAAGACCCTGATGCTGGGAGGGATTGGGGGCAGGAGAAGAAGGGCACAACATGAGATGAGATGGCAGGATGGCATCACCGATTTGATGGAAATGAGTTTGTGTAAACTCCGGGAGTTGGTGATGGACAGGGAGGTCTAGTGTGCTGCGATTCATGGGGTTGCAAAAAGTCGGACATGACTGAGTCGCTGAACTGAACTGAACTGAACCCTTCCCAACATAGAGGAGCTTTTAATCTTAAATGACCGTAGCCTGGTGTTAACCATGTAGATCCACCCCGTAATTGTGGGGATTTTCCCTTTCATAGATAGGTTAATTTTTTAAATTGAGACTTGGCTCATCACTCCGATTGAGTTAAAATGACCCTAAGAGAAAACATATCTATTGCCAGCATCCCCAGAGCAGGTATTATTAATTGGCCAGGTGAGAGAATTCCATTTGTAAATATCATGAAGATAGAACAGGACTGAACTCTCATCTAAAATAAATTTCCTAGTGGGTATCCTTAGAGAACAGAAATCCACCAAGGAAACCCAGAAGTACCAGACATAGGTAATTGGCCACAGTCAAACAGTTGGATTGAGTTTTAAACCAGCATAGAATTGTGTCCATGATAGAAAAGATTTGACTGATAGGCATAGGTCCAAGGAATCAAGAAAACACACAAATGATCATGAAAGGCAGATCAGCATCCTGGGCCGGCTACCTACTTCTGATATCAGCTTCTTCTCATCCTCGTGCAGTGTAGTGTCCTCTGTTTGAGCATTGTTTTAAGGTGAGTTTGAGGTCGGCAGGCCTCCCTATAGACCAGTCCAGCTTAGGGGCCTTTGGAAGTGGGAGCTAACCCAAGAGTCATTTTCCCTTCAGTTTCACTGGGCATGAGCTAGTAAGAGTATCTGATAGAGCGGTCCATACATCCAGGTTGGAAAGTTCCTTAAATTATGTCTTCTTTCAGTCTTGATTGCAGGTCATGCGTGAGGCATCTGATCTTCATCCAAAGACACATTACTGAAATAAGCTTCAGAAACAACCCTAGAGTGTCCTTTAATAATGCAATTAAATTTTACATTAATATACCCTAACAACAAAGGACTATCCAGGAAATGACTCTTAGTAGATACAACCTCCAATAACAAACTGGGATTTAACATTCATTGAAACATCTTTTTCTCCCTAAAATCACCACCATTTTTACCAAATATAACCAAATTAAGACTTGTTTGTACTATAGGTCTGGTCGCAATAAACTGCCTGATGATTTATACAACCATAATTGATCATAGACTTTTTTGCTTTGCTGAGACTATAAAAGTCTCAGACTGAACTTTTAAAATAAAACCTTTCAGGGCTAGGAAAGTCATGCCAAATGTTTATCACAGATTTTCCCTAACAGATCTAAGTGAATTCCTCCCTTCTCAAGGTCTCAGATTCCTTCAAGTTCCTTCAGATTTCTGTACCTGTTAGTGAAATAACATTCCTAACTTATCTGATAAAATTACTGGAAACTAAGAGTTTCTGATCTCTGGAAGTTCAGACAGAGAGAAAAGATAAATGTTTCAATTTCTTTATAAAATATAATCTTAACAAATTACCATCATAATTAGTTTGAGCAGAAGGTTTTTCTTAAACCTGGAAAACTAGAAACCATAAAAGTGATAAGCATATTCACCAGTTCATTCAGTCCTTTTGTTAACCTTTGTGAAGTCAGCAGATTTTTCATTAGAATCTTTCCCCAGTTCAGAAACTGGTATTTATCCAAAAGTCCTTTTTATAAATCTTGAAGAGGAAGCATCTTTGCGAAATTTGGTTAGCGCTATGACAATATTTTGAGATAGTAACTGAATCATGCCTGAAAACATTTTACCCAAACACATCAAAATTTTAGGAACTCCATACAGTTTCTAGGGTATCTATATTAGTAACATATTACCATACAATGGGCTTCCTTGGTAGCTCAGACCGTAAAGTGTCTGCCTACAATGCGGGAGACTCTGGTTCGATCCCTGGGTCAGGAAGATACATACAATATAAACTGGAGACTTATTACTCACTTGACAGTACTTCCCATGTAATTCTGTATACAAAACGAACCTAATTAGGGTAATATCTCTCTCTGGGATGTTTCAGGGGCCTCTGAAGCATCCCAAAGTTAGGCTAGAAATCCTCTTCATTAGAATTATTTAAGAAGCTTTGTCAACACATATCAAAAAGGTTTAGAACAACTCAGTCAGATAGGACTATAGATCATTGTGAAACAGTACTATTCAGCTAGTATCCAGGTGTCCAGGTCTCCACATCGGAGAGGAGTCCCTGGCCAGGTCACTTGTTGCCAAGATGTTCTGCTGCTGCCCGTGCCCAGAGGCCGGGGCCTCGGGAGGGCTCACAGGCAGAGTGTGTGGGATCGCTGGCGACGCTGGCTCAGGGCCCCCCGAGGAGGCCTCTGGCCCTTTGCCCGAAGGAACAGGAAGGTAACACTGGAGCCCCAGGCCGGGCCCGGCCACCTCTCCCATCCCACCCGGGCAACCCCGAGTCCTTTCCCTGTGAGTGGGGATGGGGGTTCTCGGGGTGTGTCTGCCTCAAGCAAGCCCAGAAGGATGTGCGGTCAGAAGCCTGTGGACCGGTGGCATCCACACCCCGGGGGAGAACAGGCTGGGCGGCATGGGGAGAGCCCAGACAGTGTCGGCTGCCCAGGCTGGCCTCACGCCCTCAGGGGGGTCTTCTTCCTCCCGGGTGTTATCTGACCAGACACTCACCTCTGCTCGTTCTGGGAGCAGAAGGTTGAGCGGGCAGAAGCAGCAGCCATGCTGCCCAGGCCCAGCTCGGAAAACTCCAAGCAGGCCTGGCTGACGCTTACTGTCATTGCAGAGCTTCCCACCGGATGTGGCCGACGAGGGGGACACGCCGTCCACCTCCTCGAGGGAGGGGTCGGAGCCCCACCCCCCTGCCCGTGAGGCCCAGTGCAGGGTCCAGGTGAGCATGCCCATGGAGGGATCAGCCCAAGGGGCAGTGAAGAGCAAGAGGGGAAGGCCTCCCCAGAAACCACCCAGGACACACCGCGGGGCCCAGTCTCGGGCTGCTTCGCGGCTCAGCACACCTGGCTCCGACCCAGAGCCCCGAGCACCCCTCCCTCTGAGGCAGCACGAGGACCTGGAGCCCAGCGTGGCAGAGCACAGAGGTGAGGAGCCCGGGGCTGGGAATGTGATTGTGGGGAGAGGCGCTGAGCTTCACAGGGAGGAGTCCCCCAGAGCTGGGGCTGGGCCTGGAGCAAAGGCTGGCCTCAGACCACCCATCTTGTAGACTGCACAGAAGACTCCTGTGCTGGGTATTCTTTGGGAATCTCAGGGAACCTTTAGAGTGCCCAGTTAGGCACATAGCAAGGCTGGCCTATGGGCAAGCTTTTCTTCTCTCCCAGCTCTAGCTCTGACCTTCAAATACAACCAGGCTCCACTTCCAAGACCTGTCCCCACAGAGGTGGTTGCACACACATGTGCAGGACACAGGGATCCACTGAGGGGAGATCTAGATCTGAGCCTTTCCCCAAAGACACCGGGCCAGCTGGATACTGGCCAGCACACTGGGCAGATCGGACCTCTGTGCCTGCAGGACCCCCAGCCCCAGGCACTGATGTCCCACCCCCTCAGCCCCAATGTCCACCTCTACCTGCACCTGCCCCTGCTCGGGCTTTGGCAGGAGAACCGGAGTCAGGGCATGAGTTACCACCTCTGCAGGGAGAGCCTGCCCTGGCTCCTGCCCAAGACCCAGACGCCCACGATGACTGACCCACCCCTGCAGGGAGAACAGGCCCCTGCTCTGGACAGAGACCCACAGCCCTTTCCATTTCCATTTCTGGAAACACAGTGTCCAGTGGAGGGGTTGGTTCTGCAGCCTCCATCCCTGTCTGCTCCCCGTGGATGCCATCAACTCTCTCTCGAGCCAGTGGAGACTCAGTTCCCTTTCCCGAACTGCTTTTCATTTGGTTTCTCTGTATTTTCTTGATTTATATTCTGTTCTTCACAGATTTGTGTATTTTTCCCCTTTAAGTGTCAATCAATAAAATTGGCATTCAGTGGTACATTTCCGGAACATTAAGGACCTTCACAATGCTGTGCGGCCGGCCCCACTCTCTAGCTTGGGACCCTTTCATCCTCCCGAAACCCACCCCCCGCCCCCAGCAAATCCTGTATTCACCTCAAGCACTCCCTGTTCCTCCCTTGCCCCCGACAACCTTTACTCCTCTCATATCTGAGTGTCTTCCCATATCCTGGATGTCTCCAGTCCATGCCGATGAACAAAATCATAGAAAAGGTGGTTTTATTAGACTCTGCACATATTTTAAGAGTAGACTTGGGAATTCTCGTTTTTTGTTTCCTTTCAGGCAGCCTTTGTGTATCGGAAAGGGCAGTGCAGGTGATTTCAAGATGTCATCTGCAAAATGAGACCCTTTTGGCAAATAATCTCCAGGTAGGCATTACTGTTGCATGACGTCTCAGCCAGAAGGGAAATGCTGAGCTCTTCCTCAGGCACAAAGTCACAAAAAGAAGCCAGGAAAGAAAGCGGACAAAATGAGCATGCCAACAACTGGGAAGCACTGTATCAACCCCATGAGACAAGGCTAGAGAAAGACCCAACATCCTTGTGGCCCAAACACTCTTGAAAATCAGTGTGCAGTAAAGAAGAGAAGGAAGCGGTGAAGTTGCAAGGAGAGGCAATGCCCATGGCCAGTGTAGCCTAGACCTACACATTAGACCTGAGGGCTCTAGCCTAGGAGACCTGGCCTAGAAGTTGCCAGGGGAGGCAGTGCACATGGCCTGCCCGCTCAGATGAGGACACACGCCAGTGAAAACCGTTTGGAGACCGCAGTGACGGTCATGTCTGGGCTGGTGACAGCCTGCCCTGGGCAGCCCACGAGGCCGCAGTGTCCCCAGCATGTCCACCAAAGAGCACGCTGTGCAGGCCCCTCAAGGGGCCTCAGGTGCATCTCTTTAGGAGCAGTGGCAGATTTCAGATCGGCTCTCGCTTCACTTGCGGGGCAATGGTTCCTGTCACTGTAAACGCCCACCCTGGGTGACCCAAAGGCAACATCGCACAGGTGCCTGAGAGACTAAATCCTCTTAGCTGTACACACAGCCCGCTCCTCACTGGGATGCCTGTGGCCTGTGGCTCCGGAGGGGAGAGCAGCATTCTTCCCACCCTGTGGTCACTGCTGGGAGTGCAGGCTGCCCCTCACTCACCATTCACAGTGTCCCTGTTGGCAGAACTGGGTGAATCTACTAAAGGGCAGAAATTCAAACTGAAATGCAACCAAACTTCCCACAAGGTCTCCAAAAGAGTTCAGGAGTGATGAATTGAAAACGAGAGGGGATGACGTGAATGTGGATGGAAACTTGACACCTTACACCAAATTCACTTCAAATTTTTCTGAGACATATTTTCCATGCCAAACGTCTCACAAAGACAGTATAAAATCACGCAGAACCTAGACATGACCTCTGAGTCTTCACACACAATACAGAAAGGCAATGCACAAAAAGGCAATACGGTGGACTGTGTAAAATCAAAGGTTTCTGCTCTGGTAAAGACCTTATGAACAAAAGCAGAGGACACACCACTCACTGGCACACAAATACTTGCAAACACACAGCTGATAAAGGATTTGTCTCCAAAGAGACAACACAAACAAGGCTATTAAAACTAGGGAAAGGTCTGAAGGGACAGCAGGCCAAGGAAGGCACACGGAGAGCACACCGAATGATGCCCAGCACTGAGGGCCTGAGAAACACGGTCTAGCTGCCCTCCCTGAGCCCCGTGTGACCCCGACCAGGCCTGTCCTACCTGGTGGCTCAGAGAGATGGAAGGGAGGAAAATTGTTTGCATTTCCAACGCTCACAGCAAACTCTTAGAATGACAAGGCAAGTATCAACCCCACTGACAATGACATACACCAAAAGGAAATACCCAGGAGTCCATCTAACCCAGGAGGGAAGGACCTGTTCTCAGAAAACTGCAAGAGATGGATGAAAGAAGGTGAAGTCCACACGACCCGATGGAAAATAAGCTGAGCTCATGAATTGCAAGGATTCCTATTGGTAAAATGATGTCACACCCCCGAAGGCAATCCAGAGGGTCCAGTCCATGTTATTCCTCTCAAAAGGCCAAGGGATATTTTCGGGGCACTAAACCAAGGAATTCCAAAATGGGTATGGAAACACAAAGGAGCCTAAATCGTCTGTACAGTCTAAGGAAAGAAGGCCTGATATGGGCCTACCAGGCTGCCTGATAGCCAACTAGACTGCAACACTAGGATCATCTGGACAGTATGGTGTTGGTCACACAAACATACATGCAGATCCAGATCCATACAATAGAGCTGAGAGTCCAAGAGATAAACCCTAGCTTCTATGCTCAATTCATCTACTACAAAGGAGAGGAGAAGATGCAAATAGGAATACAAAAGACTCTTCAAGAAAGGGCCATGGCAAAGCTGGATGGCTACATCTGAAGAATCACCTTGGCTTTTGTTCTCATAGCACCTCAAAATCGGTGAAACACGTCAACCCAAAGCCTGAAGTTATGAGTGAAAGTGAAAGTCACTCGGTGTCTCCGACTCTCTGCAACCCCATGGACTATACAGGCCATTGGATTCTCCAGGCCAGAATACTGGAGTGGGTAGCCTTTCCCTTCTCCAGGAGATCTTCCCAACCCGGGAATCGAACCCAGGTCTCCCACATTGTAGGTGGATCCTTTACAGGATGAGCCACAAGGGAAGTTTGAAACTCCTTGAAATAAGCATGTGCCGTAGGCTCCATCACATCAGGGCTCCTTAACATTTGGTGTGGGAAGCAAAAATGGGTCTCTTCGAGTAAGGGAAACAGGAAACCAAAGAACACCAGGGGCTTCCATCCAACTGAACAGCTTTGCAACGGAAAAGCTAAGCATTCACAAATCAAAAAGGTGGAAAACTGAACATGAGAGACTATTTGCAAGTGTTGTCCTGATGAGGGGTTCATATGAAAAACAGACTAAGAACTCACACCACTCAGTGAACCAGAAACAATAACACCACCCCTATACCTTCCCCTCACAGCAACTCCAATCCCAATCCTTTATCTCACTGAAAGCTAAACCCTAAAACCTAATGCTAGGCTAACAATAGACATGCAATATATATTCATAGGAATGCATCCACAGGAGACAGTCAGGGAGGGAAAAATTGATAGCCTGAATTTAGAAAGGTTAAGAAAGAGACCCATCTACAGAGAGAGACTGAACAACAGAGAGAGGAAATGAGAAGATTTCCCAGAATTTGCATGAATCAATCTTGAGGTTTCAACCAGTGACAGGGCCCATTCACTTGCAAGGGGGGAAATGACCCAAGGTGACAAGAGGAAAAGAGAGAATGCTGGGAGCCATTGGAGGGGCAGCCTCGCCCTCCCCTAGAGGCTGAGATGGGAAACTTAAGCCAGAATCTCAATGGAACAGGAGGACCGACGAAAGTTGTTGTAGATCAGAGGGGGCGATGTCTGAATCTTACCTTCAGACCTCCCACTGGGTGGGGGGCTGGGGGGATCTTGAAATAGTTAGGAAGGTGAGAGGACTGCCTTTTCTTAGGTCCCAAAGCCCATCAAGGCCTGTTTCTGCCTCATTCTGTGCTAGGTGAGCCCTGTATTGAATCCTTCCTCTGTGAAGAGTCAGTGCATGAACTCCATGTGACACCAGCCCACGGGTTGAACAGGCACTGGAGCTGCTCCTAGGCTAAGAGACCTAAGCAGGAGATGGTAGAATGACCACCTCTCTGCAGATGGAGAGACTGGGGAAACCCTAAGGGGCACATGCTTATCCAGGGACACATCACTTATGAGGAGGAGCCTGGTCTGAAAGCAGCTGTGTCCTCAGAGCTCAGGCCCTGGCGGAACCCAGGCCTCCCCCAAGGCTGAGGGCTGGGCAGTGTGCGTGTCACTGTGCCCGCACGGGGCCTAAGGGTGTGGTTGCACACTCAGAAACACCCAGGTTCCCCTGGGGAGCTCTGTGTGAGGGACCTCAGCAACGAACCCAAGAAATGATGTCACTTCCTGGCAACAGAACTCAACAGAACCCAGAACCCAGGGACCCAGGCACCACTGCGAGAGGAGACCCCAGCCAGATCACTTGCTGCCAAGATGTTCTGCTGTTTGCCCCTGCCCAGAGGCCGGGGCCTCGGGAGGGCTCACAGGCAGAGTGTGTGGGATCGCTGGCGACGCTGGCTCAGGGCCCCCCGAGGAGGCCTCTGGCCCTTTGCCCGAAGGAACAGGAAGGTAACCCGGGAGCCCCAGGCCGGGCCCGGCCACCTCTCCCATCCCACCCGGGCAACCCCGAGTCCTTTCCCTGGGAATGGGGACGGGGGGTTCTCGGGGTGTGTCTGCCTCAAGCAAGCCCAGAAGGATGTGCGGTCAGAAGCCTGTGCACCGGTGGCGTCCCCACCCCAGGGGAGAGCAGGCTGGGCGGGAGGGGGAGAGCCCAGGCAGCGCTGACTGCCCAGGTTGACCTGACGCCCTAAGAGGTGTCTCCTTCCTCCCGGGTGGGTATCTGAGCAGACACACATCTCCGCTGGGACCAGAAATTCAAGTGGGCAGAAGCAGCAGCCATACTGGCCAGGCCCAGCTCGGAAAACACCAAGCAGGCCTGGCTGACGCTTACTGTCATTGCAGAGCTTCCCACCGGATGTGGCCGACGAGGGGGACACGCCGTCCACCTCCTCGAGGGAGGGGTCGGAGCCCCATCCCCCTGTCCGTGAGGCCCAGTGCAGGGTCCAGGTGAGCGTGCCCATGGAGGGGTCAGCCCAAGGGGCAGTGAAGAGCAAGAGGGGAAGGCCTCCCCAGAAACCACCCAGGACACACCGCGGGGCCCAGTCTCGGGCTGCTTCGCGGCTCAGCACACCCGGCTCCGACCCAGAGCCCCGAGCACCCCTCCCTCTGAGGCAGCACTAGGACCTGGAGCCCAGCGCGGCAGAGCACAGAGGTGAGGAGCCCGGGGCTGGGAATCTGAGTGTGTGGGGAGGGGCGCTGAGCTTCCCAGGGAGGAGTCCTCCAGAGCTGGGGCTGGGCCTGGAGCAACGGCTGGCCTCACACCATCTTGCAGACTGCAGTCAGAGAAGGCATCCTATGCTGGGTATTCTACTGGAAGTCCTGGGAAGCTTTAGAGCCCAGTTAGGCCCGTGACAAGGGAGACCTCTGGGTAATCTCTTCTTCTCTCCCAGCTCTAGCTCTGACCTTCCAACTCAACCAGGCTCCATTTCCAACACCTGTCCCTACAGAGGTGCTTGCTGCACGTGCAGGACCCAGGGATCCACTGAGGGGACATCGAGACCTGATCCATCCTGCCTCAAAGACACTGGACCAGCTGGTTCCTGGCCACCACACTGGGCAGATCGGACCTCTGTGCCTGCAGGACGCCCAGCCCCAGGCACCGATGTCCCTCCCCCTCGGCCCAAACGTCCACCTCCACCTGCACCTGCACCCGCTCGGGCTTTGGCAGGAGAACCCGAGTCAGGGCATGAGTTACCACCTCTGCAGGGACAGCCTGCCCTGGCTCCTGCTCAACACCCAGACGCCCACGATGACTGACCAACCGCTGCAGGGACAACGGGCCCCTCTTTTGGACAGAGACCCAGAGCCCGTTCTGGAAACACCAGGTCCAGGGGAGCCGTGGGCTCTGCAGCCGCTATCCCTGTCTGCCCCCCATGGATGCCATCAACTCGCTCCCCACCCAGGGGAGACTGACTTCCCTTCCCTTGAGGGTCTGTTTATTTGGTTTTTCTCTACCTATTTTGTGCTCTTTTGCTTGTCTATGGTGTTCTGTACTTTTCTTGGTTCAGTTTGAAAGAATAAAATTATTCATTTATTTAATAATAACAATGTCATAGTAACAATTATTGTTGTTTAATAATTGTTATTGTTGTTAACAATTATCGTTGTCTAATAATAACAATTATTGAAAACGGCTGCAATCTGGGGACACTGAGGGCCGACAAAGCGCTGTGTAACCATGGCCACCTTGTAGTTTCAGACCCTTTGAATATTTCCGCCTCACCTCCCAGCAAACCCTGTATTCACGGCAAGCACTCCCTGTTCTTCCGTCTCCCTGACCACGAAAAAACTTGAAACCTTTTCTCTTCATTTCTCCGTATATTCTGGGTGTCCCCATCAATGACTATCAGTGAAACAATGAGGTCCTTTTGTTCTGACTCCCCACATTTTCAAGGCTATGTTTGAGAATTCTTGTTTTGATTTTATTTGAAGTACCTTTGAGTATCTGAAAGGATGGTGTAGGTACTTTCAAGATATCATGGGCCAGATGAAGCCCTTTAGGCAAATGCCGTCATATTCCCCAGGCAGTCATTGCTGTTGTTAAGAATGACATCTCAGCCAGAACGCGAATGCTGAACTTTTCCTGTGGCACAAACAAAGTCACATAACCAGCCAAGAAAGAGAGCTGGATAAACAAACAACCCCAACAACTAGGAAGCCATTCCTCAGGAGACAAGGCTAGAGAATGACCTAACATCCTGGTGACCCAAAAACCCTCTAGAAAATTCATGTTCTGGAAAGAAGAGAACACATGGGAAGAACGAAGGAGAGGCAATGCACATGGCCAGTCTAGCTTAGAGATGGCCTGACCGCTCCAATGGAGACGCACCACTGGAAACCCTTTGCAGACAGCAGTGATGGTCATCACCATGGTAACTGTTCTGTCTGGTGACAACCTGCCCTGGGCACCAGCCGAGGGAGCAGACCTGCTTCTCGTCCTCTGGCCCCACACCACCCCCTCGTGAAGGCGGCTCAGGTGCCATCCTGCCCCGCCTGCCTGTCTGACTCATCCATGGGCTCTCACCACCTCCAGGGCAGGCCTCCACTTTCTCCTCTCTCTGCACCGTGAACCTGCACACAGTGGGCCTTCAGAACCTCAGGAGACTCGAGCCATTCCCACTATAGCCAGGACTCTCCCCAGGCATTCAAACGCCTGTGGAGTCACTTTGGCGCAAGCACAGGTTCCAGAACCCTGGAGGCTACGACACCCTCTCCACTGTGAAGAGTCAGGCCCCTTTGTACAGAGCTTCTGAGCTGTCAGATCTGAGCTGTTGTTTCATTGTCAGCTCTGTCCGTCCGGTGGCAGCCAGGCGGGCCACGCTGCAGACAAAGGAGCTCACAAGCTGAGTTTCAAGGGAGCTATGGCAAGGACAGTGAGGGATACAAACTGAGTGAGGGGCCCCACAACATGTGGAAAAGGCCTGTGGTGTGCAAGTGGGGACTAGGGCCCCCAAGGTCCACAGAAAGAGAGGCACTCGGGAGCAAAGGCCGTTGGCTTCTCCTCTAGCAGCTCCACATGGCAGCCCGTGAACAGGAGTCAGCAAAGGTGGTCACGAGAGAGTGACTCTGTCACTTCCTCAGAAATCGAGAGAAAGGTGTCAGTGTCAGTGGGAATCTGGAGGGTGTGGTGGGGTGGATGAAGCCAGGTGCCCTTCCTCCCTTCAGCGCAAACTGCTTTTGGAAATCTCAAAGCTACCACATGGCAGTTACCAAGTCAGGCCCCAACAGTGTCCAGTATGGGCTGATGCCTTAGCCCCTGACACACGGACAACCCACACCAGTGGCTTCCCTGCGTTCAAACGGCAGGATCCGGGGCTTCTGTCTGGGTGCACGCCTCCTTGCTGGAGCCACGTCACCCCCTTCTCTGAGCAGCAGTCTCATGCTCTAGAATGAGGACATGGACTGCTCTTAGCAGGTTTCTATCTCAATCCTGTGAAGACTACTTCGGGTTATCCTAGAATTAATATCTGACCCGAAGAGATATCACCTCATCCAGATTCAACTGGAGTCTCCCAGCGGCATCTGGCATTTCTTCCTGAAGCCAGCCAAAACCCACACAGTTGCATTTCCATGTCTCCACTTAGCCAGCTGAATAGAAAACCCAGCGAGGTTCAAACAAGCTGACAGACAAGCAGAAGAGGACTCACGAGCAGACGGTTTCCCCTCAGGTCTCAGGAGGAGCTGCGGGTCCACACCGGGAACGGGCGCTCTCAACCCCTGGGCTCAGCAGCGCCCTCATCCTCAGGCTGGCGGCTCTGCCCTGACGGGAGCTGGAAGGCCACCAACCGCCCCAGGCCGACCTCACTCCCCTTCCACTGCTGGAGCCTGACGACAGCCAGCCGCACCCCTTCCGGCAGAACCAGAGCCCCTCTGCCCCTTGATTCCAGGGTCAAGCCTGGCCCTGGGTCCTGATTGCTCACTGCCCTAGTCCTGAGCCAATCACGGTGGCCAGGGAGGACGGAACACACCCACTGGCCAGGTCCGGGTCATGTCACCTTCCCTAGGGCACGTGGGAGCTGCTCGCCGTGTGTCAGGGCTGGACACAGTGCGATGCCCCAAGAGCAGGACTAGGAGTCCAGTCACTGTGTCCGTGTGCTCAGAGTCCTGGGACGTGCTTCCACGCATCCTCTCGACGCACCACTTTGTCCTCTGCAGACAAAATGGTCATGACACACCTCTGCCCTTCCCAAGCCCTGTTTCACATTCAAGGGAGCAAGGACTCCTGTTTCAGGATGGGTTTGGAGATCCTCTGCTAGCCTATTAGAATAAATTATTCAGTCAAAAACCACCCGCAAGCACCATCACATGCTGCTCCGACCTTGGAGGTCTATTCGTTGTTGTTTGGAGTCGAGGGCGTGGCCCAGGGCGAGTGAATTTTCTGCAAGGAAGCACCTGAGACACTGAATCACAGAATCACTTTGCTGTATGCCTGAATCTAAAATTCATTACAAATCAACAATGTTTAAATTAAAAAAAAAGGATTCACTCATCAAAAATTGTTCTAAAATGTGTCAAGTTTTTCTTTGAAGTGTTGGTTCTTGGTATGTGTCTAATCTTTGGTGGTTTCTGTGAGGTAGGGACCTGACGTCCTTTCCCAATGGATATCAACTAGTCCCAGTGGGCCTCCTTTCTCCCTTTACATGTTTAGAAAGACTTCTCCAAATCCAAAGTATCAAAGGCTTCAGGTCTTTGGTCATTTGGGAAGCACCCAAGAGGCAGGTGTCCTTTTCCGAGTCTTCTCCTCGCATTTGGCCACTGCCAGTTTCTGGTATACACAAGTGCCCCAGAAAGTTCTGTGTAGTGAACCGTGCATGTTTCTGTGAGGACAGAGGATGTGAGCACGGAGGAGGGGCTGAGTCCATAGCGACCACTGACCATGCTGAGCAACTCCACCATCAAGTCTGGCTGAGACTTCCAAAGGCAAGTTCTGTGTTTCTTCCTTTGGTGTCTGGCTGCACACAGGAAGGTTAGTGGATTGGGACTTTGGTCTCTGGGATCAGCAGTGGAGTTGAATCTAACCAGCAGTTTAGACTCACAGCCTGATTGTCCATTCTGTTTCCACCATGTGGGCTCTCCTGAGCTGGAGTGGAGATATTTCTGATACATTTCTGCTAAAGGCCTGAAAAGCAGTCAATCCTTTTGCTTCCCACGCCCTGCCTTGTCTGTACTTCTGTCATTTTTTTAAAATAGAGTTCATCATCAATGTTGTTTGTCCTTGTGTCATTCTGACAGTTAGGCACCTGAGGCTTAATAGACCTAAAGCTCCCGAGAGCTCTTGGCCTGGTGGACACATGGAGAACTCAGGGAGCAGCACCACATCACACTGGAGCCTGGACCAGAGAGAAGGTCCTTGCCAGGAAGAGGCCGGCCCTGCGGTGGGGATTCCGAGTTATCACTTCTGATCTTTATCCCATGGTTCTTGGTTCAGGCCCCATCTGAGATCTGGAAAGGAGGTGGCCTCCCTCCCTGACCCAGAGCTAGTATCATTTTCGTCCTGATCCTCGTCCAGCCCCATCTGGCTCCCCAGCTCCACACTTGACCCTTGCCCACAAGATGAGGAGAGCCTAGTTCCAGAGAATTTTACACAAGTAGAGGCTGCTGGCCACCCTCCAACCCCCTGGTCTCGATAACCATTTCCTTTTAGTTTCACAACCTTGGGATTAGGTTAATTTTGTGTCCATCTTGCAGTTGAAATGGTTGAGCCTCAGATCATTGTGTGATTTGCCCAGGGTCACTCAGCAGGTTAGCAAGTGAGCGGGGATATCAACCCAAAATTCCTACCTCAGAGTCCATTACTCTCCAAGTCTTTCAGCTCCTGGCTTACAATTATTTCAAGGTATTTTATTCTTTTTGATGCAGTTGTAAATGGGACTGCTTCTTCATCTCTCTCTCGGATGGTTCATATCCTGTTATCTGAATGATTTATTAGTTCTAACAGTTGTTTTCCTGTGGAGTTGTTAGGGTTTCATATCATCAGTTCAGTTCAGTCTCTCAGTTGTGTCTGACTCTTTGCGACACAATGAATCACAGCATGCCAGGCCTCCCTGTCCATCACCAACACCGGGAGTCCACCCAAACTCATGTCCATCAAGTCAATGATGTCATCCAAACATCTCATGCTCTGTCGTCCCCCTCTCCTCCTGCCCTCAATCTTTTCCATCACCTGGGTCTTTTCCAATGAGTCAGCTCTTCACATCAGGTAGACAAAATATTGGAGTTTCAGCTTCAACATCAGTCCTTCCAATGAACTCCCAGAACTGTTCTCCTTCAGGATGGATTGGTTGGATCTCGATACAGTCCAAGGGACCCTCGAGAGCCTTCTTCAAATCCACAGTTCATAAGCATCAATATTTTGGCGCTCAACTTTCTTTATAGTCCAACTTTTACATCCATACATGACCACTGGAAAAACCATAGCCTTGACTAGATGGAACTTTGTTGACAAAGTAATGTCTCTGCTTTTTAATATGCTCTCTAGGTTGGTCACAACTTTCCTTCCAAGGAGTAAGCGTCTTTTCATTTCATGGCTCCAATCACCATCTGCAGTGATTTTGGAGCCCAGAAAAATAAAGTCATCCACTGTTTGCCCTGTTTCCTTCCCCATTATCTGCCATGAAGTCATGGGACCAGATGCCAAAATCTGAGTTTTCTGGATGTTGAGCATTGAGCCAGCTTTTCCACTCTCCTCTTTCACTTTCATCAAGAGGCTCTTTAGTGCTTCTTCACTTTCTGCCATAACGGTGGTGTCATCTGCATACCTGCGGTTGTTGATATTTCTCCCAGCAATCTAGATTCCAGCTTGTGCTTCCTCCAGCCCAGCGTTTCTCATGATGTCCTCTGCATGTAAGTTAAATAAGCAGGGTGACCAGATAGAGCCTTGAAGTACTCCTTTCCCTATTTGGAACCAGTCTGTTGCTAAATGTCCACATTGAACTGTTGCTTCCTGACGTGCATATAGATTTCTCAAGAGATCCTTTAGATGGATTCTTGTTCATATGCATTCGCTAAGCATATCGATCTGTATAGTCCAAGGGGTCAATCATCATCTACTCGAATGTACTTATTTAGGCTATAAGAGTGTCATAGAATGGAATTCCAAATATGACAGAATCTAACTGTATTAGAAATGCATAGAAAAACCTCACAGTAGGGAATGGGGCAAAAGATGCTGACCTAAGTGAACGTTAGCAATGAACAGACTCTCTGAACTAAAGGCAAAATGGACCATACAGAAGCAGGAGGCTTTGTTTGATGGAGTCCTTTCCAGAGTGTGAAAGTGAAAGTCACTCCGTCGTGTCTGACTCTCTGTGGCCCCTGTGACTGTATAGTCCATGGAGCTCTCTAGGCCAGAACACTGGGGTGGGTAGCCTTTCCCTCCTGCAGGGCCTCTTCCCAACCCAGGGATTGAACCCATGTCTCCCGCATTGCAGGTGCATACTTGACCAGCTGAGCCACAAGGGAAGTGTAGTAGCTGACACTTCTGAAACCACTGTTTATGTCATCTGGAAAGGTCCAATGCACAGATAAATGGCAGATGGTGGAAGCCTGGTTCCTGCCTGTGGGAGTGGCAGTTATAGAGTAGCAAGGGGACAAAAGAGATATAGAGAAACCCTCCACATCCTGGATCTAGACTTCCTGGGAGGATGGTGTGGGGAGTCGACGACCTGGGGAAATGCACAGATCTTCATACCTGGAGTGCCATGCAGATGGACTCACCTCACACCCCATCCTTCCACCCACACTAGCTGGAAATGAGGCAGAAGAGAGATGGGCCCCAGGCTGAGAACCTGGAGGCCCTCCCATGTGGACAGACACAGTAAGATGAAGACAATAGCAGGAGGGAATACGACCCGATCCCTGTCCAGAGAACTGATGAAAGACCATAGAGTCCTCATTGTCAGGGTAGAGGAGAAGTGTTCGACTACACAGGTGCAGAAAAGCTCCCAAGGGTCAAAGGACGAGAGGGCGCCACCCTACAGTCAGTCAGTGACATCAACTCCCCTTAGGCTTCCTTGCTAGAACCTGCCTTGGCTAAGTGATGCACACACATGGGAAGGAACCTGAGAGAAACCAAATACAGACTCAGAACCAGACAGAGCAAGATGGTGGGCCAGAGGAAACCTGAAAGAAACACTGCATGTGAGTGATTTAAGCCACCGCAATGGGGACATCTCTTTCTGAGCGCACAGTTTTGTCTATTCACACAGACGGTCTTTCCACTTAATAAACACTTGACTTGTTTCAATCCTTTCTGCTTCTTTGTGGAAATTCATTTCTACAAAGCCACTCAGCCAGGGCCTTCTCACTGACCACTGGTCTACTGGTTAGGATTCAACTCTTTCACTGCCATTGCCTGACTTCATGCTACTGGAGTCGGTAGCCTTTCCCTACTCCAGGGCATCTTCCCAACCCAGGGATGGCACCCAGGTCTCCCGCATTGCAGGTGGATTCTTTACCAGCTGAGCCACAAGGGAAATGTAGTAGCTAACACAGGGGAAGCGTGAGCTCACTACTTCTGCATGGCATTCCAGCGATGAAGGTCTGTGCATTTACCCAGGTAGTCAGCTCCCCACACCATCCTCCCAGGAAGCATAAAGCTAGGATGTGGAGGGCTTCTCTGTATATCTTATCTCCCCTTCCTTATCCATAACTTCCACTCCCACAGTGAGAACCTGGCTCCCACCACCTGCCATTTGTTTGAGCATTGGATCTTTCCAGATTACATACACAGTGGTTTTAGAAGGGTCAGCTACTACACTTCCCTTGTGGCTCAGCTCGTAAACAATCCGCCTGCAGTGTGGGAGGCCTGGGTTCGATCCCTGGGGTGGGAAGATCCCCCGGAGAAGGTAAAGGCTACCCACTCCAGTAATCTGGCCTGGAGTGGGTATTTTAACACCCCACTTCTACCAATGGACAGATCATCCCTAAAGAAAATCAATATAGAAAGAGGCCTTAAATCACACATTAGACTAGATGTTCCTTATTGATATCTGTAGCATATTCCATCCCCAAACAGCTGAGTACAGTTTTTTCCTCAAGTGCACATGAAATACTCTCCGGAATGGAGCACATTTTAGGTCACAAATAAAACCTCGGTAAATTTAAGAAAACTGAAATCATAGCAAACTTCTTTTCCAATCACAATGCTAAGTGATTAGGGACCATTTAAAGGAAAAAAAAATTGTATAAAACACAGACACATGCAGAAATCAAACAGGTCACTGAAGAAATCAAGCAGAAAATTTAAAAATACCTAAAACCAAATGGCTGTGAATAAATGACAACCCCAAACCTATGTGATGCAATTAAAGCAATGCTAAGAAGTAATTTTATAGCAATACAAGAAGCCTACCACAAGACATGAAAACAACATCAATTAGAAAACCTAATCTTACACCTAAATAACCTAGAAAAGGAAGAAAAATTGTCATAAAACTGCCAAAGTCAGCAGAAGGAAACAAATTATAAAGAACAGAGCAGAAACAAGTGAAAAAGAAATGATGAAACACTAGCAAAGATCAATCAACAGTAAGATAAGTCTTGGAGAAGATGAACAAAATTGATAAATCATTAGCCAGACTCATCAAGACAAATAGGGGGAAGACTCAAATCAATTCAAGAGAAAAAAGGAGACATTACTACAGACAACACAAAAAGAGAAAGGATCGATCGTAAGAGACAATTAGAAACAACTATCTGCCAATAAAATGGCAACCTGGAACAAATGGGCAAATTCTTAGAAAAGTACAATCTTCTAAGACTGAACCAGGAAGAAATAGAAAATATGAATAAATCAATCACCAATCACAAACTCTAACTATGAACACAACAATCACAAGCACTACTAACTGTGATCAAAAGTCTCCAACAAGCAAAAGGCCAGGACTTCACAGGTGAAAGCTCTCAAATGACGGAGATGTGACAATCCCTATCTTGATGGCCACCAGAAATGTGGAGGGAGGGATATCCCCAGCTCATTCTGTGAGGCAACCATCACCATGAACCGAAATGAAATCAAAATGCCACACAGAAAAGAAAATTACAGGCTAACATCACTGATGAACAGAAACACAACAGTCCTGAGGAAAACGCTGGCAGAGAAAAGAAAAACACACTGAAAGGGTGGTGCACCGAGTTCAAGTGGGGCTCACCCCAGGGCTGCAAAGATCCCTCACCATCTGCAAGTCAGTCAGTGTGATCCACGATGTCAACAGATTGAAAGATAGAAACCATATGATAACCTCGATAGGCGCAGAAGAAGATTTTGACAAAATTTAACAACAGTTTATGATTTTAAAACGCCCTGTAAATGAGCATAGAAGATACCTACCTCAACATAATAGAGGTCATATAGGAAAAGCTCTCAGCAAACATTATTCTCAATGGTGTCAAAATTTAAACATTTCCTCTAAGATCAGGATCAAGACCATGGTACCCACTCTCAGTGCTATTATCCAATATAGTTTTGTAAGTCACAGACACAGCAATCAGAGAAGAAACAGAAAAAAATGCCTACCTGAAAAGAAGAAGTACGTCTCTCACTGCTTGCAGACGAGCTGTTTGTTCACAGAAAACCCTAAAGATAGAACCAGAAAATTAAGCACTAATCAGTGAATTTAGTAAAGCACAAGATACAATATTAATACACAGAAATCCTTTGCATTCCTATAACACAACAAGAAAATCAGAAAGAGAAAATAAAGAAACAGTGCCATTTCCCACTGCAACGAGAAGAAAAACATAGCTAGGTATAAACCTGCCTCAACAGACAAAACACGTGTATGCAGAAAGATAGGCTGTATGATGAAAGATGTCAACGAGGAAACACACAGATAGAAAGACATGCCATGTTCTTGAATTGGAAGAAATCAGTGTTGTGAAAATGACTATACTACCCAAAGCAAAATTCACCCCTATCAAACAATCAATGACATCTTTTTAAAGAACTAGGAGTAATAACTTTACAATTTATAGGGGAAAAAATAAGACCCAGAATGGCCATAGCAATCTTGGAAAGCAATGTGGAACTGGAGGAATCAACCTTTCTGACTTCAGACTATACTACCTACTAAGCTTGAGTCATCAAGACACTAAGGTACAGGCACAAAAACAGCAACATAGAGCAATGGACCAAGATACAAAGTGAGGGATAAACCCACACTCCTATAGGCACCTTTTCTTAGACAGGGGAGCAAGCATGTACAATGGAGAAAGGACAGAAAAGAGAGCCTCTTCAATAACTGGGGCTGGAAAATGGGGCAAATACATGTAGAAGAATGAAATTAGAACACTTCTTAACACTATACACAAAAATAAATTCAAAACGGATTAAAGGCCAAATATAAGGACAGAAACTATGAAATTCTTATAGGAAATCATAGGCAGAACACTCTTTGACATTTATCACAGCAAGATCTTCGTTGACCCACCTCGTAGAGTGACTGAAATATGAGCAAAAATTAAAAATGGAATCCAGAGAAACTTCAAATATTTACACAGCAAAGAAAACTATAAACAAGATGAAAACACAGCCCTCAGCATGGGAGAAAATGATTGTAAATGAAGCAACTGACAAAGGATTATCTGCAAAGGACACAAGTAGATCATAGAGCCAGATATTAATCAGGAAAAAGAGAACCAATTGAAAACGAGCAGAGACTTGAACACATTCCTCCAAAGAAGACATGAGGAAGGCCACCAAATACATGAGAATATGCTCCACATCGCTCATTATTAAGGAAATGCAAATCAAAACTCCATGAGGTATCACCTCTCACCAGTCAGAATGACAATCATCAACAATTCTACAAATAATAAATACTGGACCGGACATGGAAGAAAGGGAACCCTCTTGCACTGTTGGTAGACATGTAAATGGATACAGCCACTATGGAGAAGAGAATGTAGGTTTCTTAAAACACTAGGAATAAAGCTCACATATGACCCAACAATCCCCTATTGGGCATATACCGTGAGAAAACAATAACTCTAAAAAGACACATGTACCCCAATGTCCACTGAAGCATTATTTAAAATAGCCAGGGCATGGAAGCAACCTAATGTCCATCAGTAGAATAGTGGATAAAGAAGTTGTAGAACATATACACAATAGAATTTTACTCAGCCATGAAAAGGAAAAAAAGTATGAGTAAGTTTAATTGAGGTGGATGAACCTAGAACCTGTGATACAGAGTGAAGAAAGGCAGAAAGAGAAAAGCAAATATAGTATATGAATGCAACATATGGGATCTTGAAAAATGGTACTGGTGAACATTTAAAGGGCAGATATAGATACACAGATGTAGAGGAAGGGCTTGTGAACTCAGCTGGAGAAGGAGAGGGTGGGATGAATTGAAACAGTACCATTGCAACACAGCCACAACCATATGTAAACTAACTCACTAGTGGGAAATTGCTATATAACATAGGGAGCCCAGCATGGTGCTCTGTGATGACCTAGAGGGTGGGATGGGAGGAAGTGGGAGGGAGGCTCACCAAAGAGTGGATAATATACTTCTGGCTGATTCATGTTGATGTATGAGGAAAAACGACCAAAATTGTAAAGCAGTTATTCTTTAATTAAAAATAAATACAAACCAAAAACTATCATTCAACACATCTGTACTGTCATCTGAGCTATATGCGATCATCGTCCATTCCTAGCTACTTTTCCACTATATATTCGTGCTTATAAATGTCATTAAAGGTTTTGAAAATATGATTTTAATAGCTACACAGTATTCCTTAATATCCTATACATAAATTATAAAAATTTCAGCCTCATCATAGAATCATAATACCAAAAAAGGGTTACATTTTATTTTATTTTTATTTCTCTTTCCAAAAAGGTTTACATTTTAAACTAAAGCTTGCGTTTTCAATTCAGTTAAATGAGCATTCCTCTGAAGATGTAAAATTCTTATGAAAAATAAATTATTTGGACTCCTTGATTTCATTGTTGTATCTTATTGTCATTTATTTCTACGGACTCTTTGACTTGTGACAATTTTGCCTTTGACTGTACTGTTTCGCTGAGATAAAATCTTAAATTGAGGCATTAAGAATGGCAAGAAGAACCCTAGTTAAGTGTGAGTCATTCAGTCACGTCCAGTTATTTATGACCCATGGACTGAAGCCCACCAGGTCCTCTGTCCATAGAATTTTCCAGGCAAGAATCCTGGGCTGGGTAGCCATTCCATTCTCGAGGGGATCTTCCTGACCCAGGGGTCAAACCCAGGTCTCCCGCATTGCAGGCAGATTCTTTACCACATGAACCACCAGAGAACCCTGACCGTGGTGTACATGGATGTACAAATCCTCAGAAGGATATTAGCAAACCAAATGGAACAATACATTAAAAGAATCATACACTGTGATCAAATGGAATTTATCCTGTGCCTGCAAGGATGATTTATTATCTGCACATCAATCAATGTGATACACAATATAAACAAAATTAAGAAGAAAATCATGTGATCTTCTCAATAAATGCAGAAAACGCTTTTGACAAAGTGTAACATCAATTTTGATACAATCTTTCAATACAGTGGTTATACAAGGAACATTCTAAAGGGTATATACCACAAGCCCACAGCTAACATCTGACTCAGTGGTGAAAAGGTGAAACATTTTCCTAAAAGATCAGGAATAGTACAAGGATGCAAACTCTCACCAATTTTGTTCAACATAATAGTGGAAGTGTCCTACCCAGAGTAACTAGGCAAGAAAAGGAAATAAAATGCATCAGCATTGGAACAGAAGAAGTAACACTGTCACTATTCGATTATGACAGGATTTATATGAAAGCCTTAAAACTTCACCAAGTAACAACTATTAAAACTAATATCACCAAGATAGCAGGATATGAAGCATCAGGGAGAGACAAAAACAGTCCCATATACAAGTGCATCAAAAAAAAAAAAAATAACCTGAAATAAATTTAACCAAAAAGCAGAAACACCTGTGCAATCATGGACTCCAAGACAGAGAGTCTGGGTTCAAATTCCAGCTCACCCGCTGACCTGCAGAGCGACCCAGGGCAAACCAGACAATGATCTGAGGCGCAACGTATTCAAATAAAATGGACACAGACCCAGGATCTCCTCCCAGGGTTATGGAATTCCAAGGAAATGCTTGGGCCAAAGGGTTGGAGTGTCTCCAGGAGCCTCTTCTTGTATCATCTCCTCTAGAACCGGACTCTTCTGATCCGGTGGGTGAGGGTCCAGGGTAGAACCTGGGAGCGAAATGGGACTGGACGAGGACCAGGACAAAAAAAAAAAAGTACTAGTTTTGTGTAATGAAGGGAAGCCATGTCCTTTCCAGATCTCACAGTGGGGCCTGCACCAAGGGCCCAGGGGATGCACAATCAGAGGTGATAACTCTGACCCCCGCCCCAACAGGAGGGAAGGAGCCTTCCTAGCAAGGACCTTCTCTCTGGCCCAGGCTCCAGTGTGATGTGGGGTTGCTCCCTGAGTTCTCCTTGTCTCCACCAGCCAAAGAGCTCCCAGGAGCAGGAGGTCTATTAAACCACAGGTGCCTGAGTGTCAGAATGACACAAGGATGAACAACATTGAAAATTAGCTATATAAAGCCCATGGGCTGGTATCACATGGAGTTCATGCACTGAGACACAGGAAGGATTCAATACAGGGCTGATATAGCACAGAATGGGGCGGAAACAGGCCTGGATAGGCTCTGGGACCTAGGAAAAAGGACTCGTCTCCCCTTCCTGCCTATGTAGAGACCACCCAGCGGGAGGACCAAAGGGAAGACTCATACATCACCCCCTCTTATATACAAATTTCTGGTCCTCTACTTAATTTTCATGAGGCCTGGTGTGTCCACATCAGGCCATCTTTCCTCAGATTGTACTGAATATTTAGGCTCTTTCGTGCTTCCATACACACTTTGGAATTCTTTCTTTTAGTTCCCTCAGAACATCCCTTGGTATTTTAAGAGGAATGACCTGCAAATTATTAGCTTGATATCCTGGTTTACATTAGCTTGAGACAGAGAATTGGATGAATATTTAGAACTATTTCTGGGACCTGTGAGCTAAAGGCAAATTAAAGAAATGGGTTCCATGAAAGGGGACATCACTCAGGCAAGTCCTGGCACTGGATACTTTTAAACTGCAGTACCAAATGCATAGATGTACCTGTTTTAAAGATTTTTAATGCTCTCTCTCAATCGCTCTATTCTCAATTGCCATGCAGAGACTTTACTGATATACCCTGGATACCCAGGTCGCTTGACAAATGGTCAGTCCTGAAACAAATGATAAAGTCAGATGATTAAAAGGAAAAAGAGAGACAGCAAATAAAAATATGAATATCCAGGAATTCCCTGGTGGTCCTGGTGCTAAGACTGTGCACTCACCAAGCAGGAGTCGAGATTTGATTCCTAGTCAGGGAACTGTATGTCACAGACCACAACTGAGACCCAGAGCAGCCAAAAAATTAAAAAGACGAATGCCACAGACAGCATAAAAAAATAGTGGTATCCATATATTTCTGATAAATGCTATTAAAAATGGGGACACTTCCTTTTCTTGAAATGACCTGAGGATTATTAGAAATAAATTAAGGAAATTTAACAACAAACAAAAGGCAACAACAGAAAATATACTATGCCAAACAAAAGAAGTCAGACACAAACGAAAACACATGATCCGATTTTTATGAAAAGCTCGAAAACAGATCTAATCTCTGGAGACCAGCAGATAATTGCCTGCCTGGTGTTGACCAAAGTGGTTGGGAAAATGCCAAGATGATTTGGGGTGATAGAAACATTCTGTATCTTGCCTGTGGTGGCTGTACCTGGGTGTATTTATCTGTCAGAAATTATAAAACTATACTGCTAAAGTAAGTTTTATTGCATGTTGATTATACTAAGCTCATGAAAAGATAATTAACATTGTTTGTCACTAGAGAAATGCAATTTAAAACCACAATGAGAAACCACCTCATATTTAAGAAAGCTTCAACGTAAAGATCAGAAACAACAGAATAGAACAAGGCTGCACAGGATTAACAAGTGGAGGGAGACCGTGGAGACACTGCAACCCTGGATCTTGCTGGGGAGAATGGAAGATGATGTGACCACTGTGGAAAATAGTTCACAGATTCCTCCAAAAGTTAAAATTACCATATGACCTGACAATACTGCTCCTAGGTCCTAATCCACAAGAATTGCCAGTAGGGACTGCAACAGATACTTCTACATGAATATTCATAACAGCATCGTTAACAGCCAAAAGGGAGATGCAACCGAAACCTTCTTCAGTGGGGCAATAGATAAACAAAATGTGTTATAACACAGTTACCCCTCAAACAACACAGATTTGAACTGCACAGGTCAGTTACATCCGGATCTTTTTCAATACATACATACTATGAAATGTCACAGGGTTTTTTAATCCACAGAAGTTAAACTGAGCTGATAGAGGGCTGACTGTAAAGTGTACACGGATTGTTGACTACATGGAAGGTCTTAATACTTTTTGCTTTCATAGACCTAATTTTGTAAAGGGAATGGTGCTCAGAGATACAGCTTGAGCTTTCACCTCCCCCTGCCTACCTCCCATCTTCCTTTTGAAGTCTGAGAGACGTCTCAGTGTCCGCCGGGCCCACAGCAGGACTTTCCGCCTCTGCTCTGTTTCTGGTGCCCCTCCCATTCCTCGCCCAAGAGTTGTCACAGCTTCTTACTTCTCAGGCCCAAGCAACAATTCCATTCTTGGCTCCTTCCTTTTCCACCAACTCCAGCCATGAATTGAAGAAACATAAAGTTGATTCTGTCTTTGAAATGTATCTAATTCTACCCATGTATGAACACTTGCTTTATTACACTACTAGTACTAGTGACTTCCCTGATAGCTCTGATGGTAAGGAATCTGTATGCAATGCAGGAGACGCTGGTTCGATTCCTGGTTTGGAAAGATCCGCTAGAGAAGGGATAGGCTACCCACTCCAGTATTCTGGCCTGGAGAATTCCATGGACTGTACAGTCCATGTGGTTGACAAGAGTCGGCCATGACTGAGTGACTCTCATGCATTCACTCACTGACTCGGCACCAGAGAGCAGGGAAGCAGATTTTCAGTTCAGTTTAGTTCAGTCGCTCAGTTGTGCCACGTCCAGTTCTAATTGCTGCTTCCTGACTTGCATATAGGTTTCTCAAGAGGCAGGTCAAGTGGTCTGGTACTCCCATCTCTTTCAGAATTTTACACAGTTTATTGTGATCCACACAGTCAAAGGCTTTGGTATAGTCAATCAAGCAGAAATAGATGTTTTTCTGGAACTCTCTTGCTTTTTCAATGATCCAGCAGATGTTGGCAATTTGATCTCTGGTTCCCCTGCCTTTTCTAAAACCAGCCTGAACATCTGGAAGTTCACGGTTCATGTATTGCTGAAGCCTGGCTTGGAGAATTTTGAGCATTACTTTACTAGCATGTGAGATGAGTGCAATTGTGCAGTACTTTGAGCAGTCTTCAGCACTGCCTTTCTTTGGATTTGGAATGAAAACTGACTTTTTCCAGTCCCCTGGCCACTGCTGATTTTTCCAAATTTGCTGACACATTGAGTGCAGCACTTTCACAGCATCACCTTTTAGGATTTGAAATAGCTCAACTGGAATTCCATCAGCTCCACTAGCTTTGTTCATAGTGATGCTTCCTAAGCCCCCCATTGACTTCAGATTCCAGGATGTCTGGCTCTAGGTGAGTGATAGCACCATGATGATTGTCTGGGTCATGAAGATCTTTTTTGTATAGTTCTTCTGTGTATTCTTCCCGCCTCTTCTTAATATCTTCTCCTTCTTTCAGGACCATACCATTTCTGTCCTTTATTAAGACCATCTTTGCATGAAATGTTCCCTTGGTATCTCTGATTTTCTTGAAGAGATCTCTAGTCTTGCCCATTCTATTGTTTTCCTCTATTTCTTTGCACTGATCGCTGAGGAAGGCCTTCTTATCTCTCCTTGCTGTTCTTTGGAACTCTGCATTCAAATGGGAAGATCTTTCGCTTTCTCCTTTGCTTTTCGCTTCTCTTCTTTTCACAGCTATTTCTACGGCCTCCTGAGACAGCCATTTTGTTATTTTGCATTCATTTTTCTTGGGGATGGTCTTGATCCCTATCTTCTCTACACTGTCATGAACCTCCATCCATAGTTCATCATGCACTCTGTCAGATCTAGTCCTTTAAATCTATTTGTCACTTCCACTGTATAATCATAAGGGATTTGATTTAGGTCATACCTGAATGCTTTAGTGTTTTCCCCAGTCTCTTCAATTTAAGTCTGAATTTGGCAGTAAGTGTGATATTATGTAGCCATTAAAGGAATGAAAGTGGGTCCTTTGTAAAGATGTTGATGAATAGTCAGTCATACAGTGAAATGAGACAGAAAAAACACACACTAAATATTGTATATTTACACGTAGATATGTGTGTACATATATATATGGGCTTCCATGGTAGTGAAGAGGAAAAGCTAAAATTTTACACCACCTCCTTCTCCTTCTGCCTCTGTAACTCAGCTGGCCCCTTGCAAAGTCTAGATCACGTAGGTCACGTGGTCTCAGAAAGTGGGGACTTGCAATACTAAGAACTGGAGTTTATCTCACTCACCCTTGTCCGGCTCTTTGCAATCCCCCCATCCCCTGCAAACCTGCTTCTTCATGCCTGTCCAGGCCAGGCATCCCCCCACCCTATCTTGACCAAGGGTCTTGCACACGTGGAACCCCTTAGTTTAAACCAGCCTATTTACAGCTAGTGTTGCCCACTACAGTCTGTCTATAAAAGCTCTGTAATCCCTTTGTTCGGGACTCAGAGCCTGGAGTGTTAACTCCTCTGGGCCGCCGGCATAATCAACCTGAGCTCTCCAGCTCTCCCAGTGTGGTGCTTGGTTTTTGCAACAGCAGCTCAGCTGGTAAAGAATCCTCCTGTGAGGCAGGAGACCCCAGTTCAATTCCTGGGTTGGGAAGATCCCCTGAGAAAGGATAAGCTACATACTCCACTATTTTTGGGCTGCCTGTGTGGCTCAGATGGTAAAGAAACTGCCTGCAATTTCAGGCAGTGGAAACAGAGAGAAACATTATTATTTTGCACTCCAAAATCACTGCAGATTGTGACTGCTTCCAGCAAACTAAAAGAAGCTTGCTCCTAGGTAGAAAAGTTATGACCAACATAGACAGCATATTAAAAAGCAGAGACATTACTTTTCCAACAAAGGTCCATCTATGGAGTCAAAGCTATGGTTTTTCCAGTAGACATGCATGGATGTGAGAGTTGGACTCTAAAGAAAGCCGGGTGCCAAAGAATTGATGCTTTAGAACTGTGGTATTGGAGAAGGCTCTTGACAGTCCTTTGGACAGCAAAGAGATCAAACTAGTCTATCCTAAAGGAAATCAGTCCTGAATATTCACTGGAAGGACTGGTGCTGAACCAGAAACTCCAATAGTTTGGCCACCTGATGAGAAGAACTGACATATCTGAAAAGCCCTTGAGGCTGGGAAAGACTGATGGTGGGAGGAGAAGGGCATGACAGAGGAAGAGACGCTGGATAGCATCACCGACTCAATGGACATGAGTTTGAGTAATCTCTGGGAGTTGGTGAAGGACTGGGAGTTCTGGTGTGCTGTAGTCCATGGGTTCGCAAAGAGCTGGACACAACTGAGTAACTGAAGTGAACAGAACCCTAATTTGTTAGGAAATGATTGTCACAGACAATATGAGGAGGGCTGAAATACACGTGCAGGTACAAAATGAACAATGAAAGCAACAAATTTGCACCCTCCAAACACTCTGATAGGCAGAACAGATAGTAGACATGTGAAACAGCAGATACAAACAAACCTCTGTCATTCCTGAAGATGTGTTCATTAAGTAAAGTCTATGCATGGGTCTGTTTTGAAGATGCAAGTTCGATGAAACAGCTGCCTCTAGACATGCCTATCTTAAGAAAATTCCTACCTTGCCCCTGTCTAGATTTCACTTCAAAAAATGGATCAACTTCACCCTCCATATCTAGACACTTGGAAACTGTAACAAAATGGAAGGAACACAAAGGCAGCCGTGGTGCACCCACTCCCCAGCTGTGATCCGAGCTCACCTGTCCTTCAGTCCAGCTGCCTTTCTCACCAACGGGGATGGGACGGCTACTGGCAGGGCCACAGAGCTGTGTCTGCTCAAGTCAGGGTCACCCAAATGACCCGCCTGAAAGGCTGAAGTCTGAGCCACAGACCACACAGCGAGTGTATGTTGTGAACGTTCGGAGTCTAGGACAACACATTTCCCACCAGGACGGTGGAACCTTGGACTTCACTCATAGGCTGCCCTATTCTCCCCTCCCATTCATTTGGGAAGACTCAACTGCCTTCCCAGCCTTCAGTCCAGAAAGTTGTTTCAGTCTCTGAGAGCCAGGCTGACCTTGGGAACCTCTGCTCAGGGACAAGGTCCGGATGACCCGATGCACCCCTACAGGCTGGGTTACGGCTCTGCTGCACATCGGGAAGCAGATGAGCACTGGCCAGGTCAGGAGGGCAAGAGGCTGGTCCAGACAATGCCCTGGTGCCCAGCAAGTCTTCTTGAATTTCAGTTTCCCCATCTCTAAAAGTCAATGACCAGATTCCCCAACACCACTTTTTGAAGAAACTGTCTTTTTTTCCCCTCCATTGTGTGTTCCTTTTATATTTAATTCTATATTTTAAGGAAAGATGGGATCCTAGCTGTTACCATGGCCCACCTTCACTGAAAACCTAGCTATAACCCATAGGAATGTCACTTTTTCAACTTTTTAAATATATTTTCAGGGAGTGAAATTCATTACAAAATTTATTATTTTTACATACACCTTTTGGAGGCTGTTTGTGGTGTCTGCATTATGAACATATTTCCTCACTACTATAAAACTTCTGACAGATGATGCTTGACACATGTAATTGTTATGTAGGGAACAGAAAAGTGTATACCTGACAACGGGGGAAAGTAGTGAATGTGATCAGTCAAAGTAGCTGTCATAGAAATGAATTTACCCTAGATTTACTTGGGCCTGGAGTGCTAGGCTAAAATGTAACACTCAGTTGTTGCTATATTGGTCCCATGAAATCCTTTTACTGTTTCACTGCAAATTAGGTCAAGTATTAAGAAAAGTATCACCAAAAAATACATACTATGTAAGTCAGAGAAAGGCAACTATTGTATGCTAATGCATGGGTATGGAAACTACAAAGATTACTAGACTAAAGATTAAAGGTTACTGATGAACCTATTTGTAAGGCAGCTATGGAGACGCAGACATAGAGAACAGACCACAGACTTGTGGACACAGTCCAGGAACAGAGGGTGGGACCAACTGAGGAAACAGCATGGAGACATTTGTATTACTTTATGTAACCAGAGCAGGTGGGAATTTGCTCTGTGACACAGGGAGTTCAGCCTAGTGCTCTGCGACAACCTAGAGGCGTGGGATGGGCAGGGAGAAGGGAGGGGGTTTCAGCAGCAAGGGACATATGTGCACCCGTGGCTGAGTCACCCTGATGTATGTCAGAAACCAACACAAGGTTGTAAAATAATTGTTTTCCCATTAAAAAACTGGAAAGAAACACTATGTAGTAAACACAAAATTAAAGGCTATTAAGAAAGACAGACCAGCTTGATTTTCTGGTGTTAATAGCATTTTCACTGCTATGACTACATCTGAAGAAGCTTTAAATAAATCCTTTAGACTAACCTTCATATAACAACATTATAGGCGACAAAAATTGACCTTTTTTTCTTTGAAGAGAGTAAAAAGTGAAATATTTGTTATGGTTATATTCTTTAATATCCATAAAAAAGATCAACTTCACTTTAAATACTTTTTGCTTTATCAAATAAGGTATAAAATATTCAATTATACATATTTAAACACTATTACTTTTAGAATCAGTCATCTCTTCATACTGAAAGCATGTTTCCAATGCTTCCACATTGATAACTATATGTCTGAAAAATCATGAACTCTGAAAAAATAACACTTAAAAAGCACAATTGAGGCAGTGTGCCATCCTAATGAGGGAAGGTGATCCTGTCACCCCTAGTGATTAGTGAGGCTGAGCATGTAAAACTTACACATTTGTGTGTCTTTGGAGAAACGTCATAATGTTGAGAGTCCAGAAACATATCCAAGCATCCATGGTCATCTCATCTGTGACAAGGAAGGGGAAAACATACAAATGGGAACAACAAAGCCTCTTCAGTAAATGTCCATGGAAAACCAGACAGCTACATCCAAAGAATTCTATTGGTTTTTATCTCATACCACGTCAATATCAGTGAAACACATCAACCCAAAGACTGACGTTATGAGATTTCTAGAAATAAGCATAGGTCGTAGGCTCCTTAACATCACAGTATGCTTCACATTTGGTGGGCAGAAGCAGAAATGGGACTCTTCAAGTGAGGGAAACAGGAAAACAAACTACACCAATGGCTTTCCATCCAACTGAACAGCTTTGCAATGGAGAAGCTAAGCAGTCACAAATCACAAAAAGATGGTAAACTGAACATGAGAGACCACTTGCAAGTGGTGTATCTGATAAGGGGCTCACATGTAAAATAGAAAAAGCAAAAACAGCACTCAGGTCCCGAGATAACACACCCTTGTCCTTCCACCAAACCAACTCCAAGCTAAACCTTTCTCTCTCTCTAACCTGGACCTAAAACCTAACGCTAAGCTAAAAATACACATGAGCATTCAAAGCCATCCATCCATCCACAGGACAGACAGAGAGAAAGAAACAGGAAGACATAGACTGAATTCTGAAAGGAAAAGAAAGAGACACATCTAGAGAGAGACACTGAACAAAAGAGAGGAAATGACTAGATTGTACAGACTTTTCATAAATCTGTCTCGAAGATAGAGGCATGGACAATGCCCATCCACCAAAGATGGCCGAAATGACCCAAGGTAATAAGAGCAAAAGACAAGAATGCAGGGGGCCATTACAAGCTCCCACAGAAGCTAAGCTGGGACAATTGAACCAGAATCTTGATGGAAAAAGAGGACCACAAAGTTGGCTAGTCTTTTATATAAGAGAGAAGGTGACCTTCGAGACTTCCATTCAGTCTTCCAATTGGGGGGGGGTGGGGTCTTGAAAAGGCAGGAAGGGGAGTGTCTTTTCCTAGGTCCCAGAGCCCATCCAGGCCTGCTTCTGACCCATTCTGTGCTAGGTCAGCCATTTGTTGAATCCTTCCTTTGGGAAGTCTCAGTGCACAAGCTCCATGTGATACCAGCCCCAGGTGGAAAGGCATGGGGGTCTCGGAGGCCAACAGATCTGGGCAGGAGATGGGAGAATGACCCCCGCTCGGCAGATGGAAATGCTGGGGAAGCCCTGAGGGGCACATGCTTGTCCAGGGCCACGTCACTTATGAGAAGGAGGAACCTGGTCGGAAAGCAGCTGTGTCCTCAGGGCTCAGGCCCTGGCGGAACCCAGGCCTCCCCCAAGGCTGAGGGCTGGGCGGTGTGGGTGCCACTATGCCCGCATGTGGCCTAAGGGTGTGGTTGCACACTCAGAAACACCCAGGTTCCCTTGGGGAGCTCTGTGTGAGGGACCTCAGCAACGAACCCAAGAAATGATGTCACTTCCTGGCAACAGAACTCAACAGAACCCAGAACACAGGGACCCAGGCACCACTGCGAGAGGAGACCCCAGCCAGATCACTTGCTGCCAAGATGTTCTGCTGTTTGCCCCTGCCCAGAGGCCGGGGCCTCGGGAGGGCTCACAGGCAGAGTGTGTGGGATCGCTGGCGACGCTGGCTCAGGGCCCCCCGAGGAGGCCTCTGGCCCTTTGCCCGAAGGAACAGGAAGGTAACCCAGGAGCCCCAGGCCGGGCCCGGCCACCTCTCCCATCCCACCCGGGCAACCCCGAGTCCTTTCCCTGTGAATGGGGACGGGGGGTTCTCGGGGTGTGTCTGCCTCAAGCAAGCCCAGAAGGATGTGCGGTCAGAAGCCTGTGCACCGGTGGCGTCCCCACCCCAGGGGAGAGCAAGCTAGGCGGGATGGGGGAGTCCAGGCAGCGCTGACTGCCCAGGTTGACCTGACGCCCTAAGAGGTGTCTCCTTCCTCCCGGGTGGGTATCTGAGCAGACACACACCTCCGCAGGGACCAGAAATTCAAGTGGGCAGAAGCAGCAGCCATACTGGCCAGGCCCAGCTCGGAAAACACCAAGCAGGCCTGGCTGACGCTTACTGTCATTGCAGAGCTTTCCACCGGATGTGGCCAACGAGGGGGATACGCCATCCACCTCCTTGAGGGAGGGGTCAGAGCCCCATCCCCTTGTCCATGAGGCCCAGTGCAGGGTCCAGGTGAGCGTGCCCATGGAGGGGTCAGCCCAAGGGGGAATGAAGAGCAAGAGGGGAAGGCCTCCCCAGAAACCACCCAGGACACACCGCGGGGCCCAGTCTCGGGCTGCTACGGGGCTCAGCACACCTGGCTCCGACCCAGAGACCCGAGCACCCCTCCCTCTGAGGCAGCATGAGGACCTGGAGCCCAGCGCGGCAGAGCACAGAGGTGAGGAGCCCGGGGCTGGGAATCTGAGTGGGTGGGGAGGGCGCTGAGCTTCACAGGGAGGAGTCCTCCAGAGCTGGGGCTGGGCCTGGAGCAACGGCTGGCCTCCCACCATCTTGCAGACTGCAGTCAGAGAAGGCATCCTATGCTGGGTATTCTACTGGAAGTTCTGGGAAGCTTTAGAGCCCAGTTAGGCCCGTGACAAGGGAGACCTCTGGGTAATCTCTTCTTCTATCCCAGCTCTAGCTCTGACCTTCCAACTCAACCAGGCTCCATTTCCAACACCTGTCCCTACAGAGGTGCTTGCTCCACGTGTAGGACCCAGGGATCCACTGAGGGGACATCGAGACCTGATCCATCCTGTCTCAGAGACACTGGGCCAGCTGGTTCCTGGCCACCACCCTGGGCAGATCGGACCTCTGTGCCTGCAGGACCCCCAGCCCCAGGCACCGATGTCCCTCCCCCTCGGCCCCAACGTCCACCTCCACCTGCACGTGCACCTGCCCCTGCTCGGGTTTTGGCAGGAGAACCCGAGTCAGGGCATGAGTTACCACCTCTGCAGGGAGAGCCTGCCCTGGCTCCTGCTCAACACCCAGACGCCCACGATGACTGACCAACCGCTGCAGGGACAACGGGCCCCTCTTCTGGACAGAGACCCAGAGCCCGTTCTGGAAACACCAGGTCCAGGGGAGCTGTGGGCTCTGCAGCCGCTATCCCTGTCTGCCCCCCATGGATGCCATCAACTCGCTCCCCACCCAGGGGAGACTGACTTCCCTTCCCTTGAGGGTCTGTTCGTTTGGATTTTCTCTACCTATTTTGTGCTCTTTTACTTGTTCTATGGTGTTCTGTACTTTTCTTGGTTCAGTTGGAATGAATAAAATTATTCATTTATTTAATAATAACAATTTAGTACTAGCAATTATTGTTGTTTAATAATTGTTATTGTTGTTAACAATTATTGTTGTTCAATAGTAACAATTACTAAAAAGTGTTGGAATCTGGGAACACGGAGGACCTACAAAGGGCTGTGTAACCATGGCCACCTTGTAGTTTCAGACCCTTTGAATATTTACGCCTCACCTCCCAGCAAACCCTGTATTCACGGCAAGCACTCCCTGTTCTTCCGTCTCCCTGACCACGAACAAACTTGAAACCTTTTCTCTTCATTTCTTCTTATATTCTGGGTGTCCCCATCAATGACTATCAGTGAAACAATGAGGTCCTTTTGTTCTGACTCCCCACATTTTGCAAGGCTACGTTTGAGAATTCTTGTTTTTCTTTCATTTGAAGTACTTTTGAGTATCGAAAGGATGGTGTAGGTACTTTCAAGATATCATGGGCCAGATGAGGCCCTTTAGGCAAATGCCATCATATTCCCCAGGCAGACATTGCTGTTGTTAAGAATGACATCTCAGCCAGAAGGCGAATGCTGAACTTTTCCTGTGGCACAAACAAACTCAAAAAATCAGCCAAGAAAGAGAGCTGGAAAAACAAACAACCCCAACAACTAGGAAGCCATTCCTCAGGAGACAAGGCTAGAGAATGACCTATCATCCTGGAGACCCAAAAACCCTCTAGAAAATTCATGTTCTGGAAAGAAGAGAACACATGGGAAGAACGAAGGAGAGGCAATGCACATGGCCAGTCTAGCTTAGAGATGGCCTGACCGCTCCAATGGAGACACACCACTGGAAACCCTTTGCAGACAGCAGTGATGGTCATCACCATGGTAACTGTTCTGTCTGGTGACAACCTGCCCTGGGCACCAGCCGAGGGAGCAGACCTGCTTCTCGTCCTCTGGCCCCACACCACCTCCTCGTGAAGGCGGCTCAGGTGCCATCCTGCCCTGCCAGCCTGTCTGACCCATCCATGGGCTCTCACCACCTCCAGGGCAGGCCTCCACTTTCTCCTCTCTCTGCACCGTGAACCTGCACACAGTGGGCCTTCAGAACCTCAGGAGACTCGAGCCATTCCCCCTATAGCCAGAACCTTCCCCAGGCATTCCAACGCCTGTGGAGTCACTTTGGCGCAAGCACGGGTTCCAGAACCCTGGAGGCTATGACACCCTCTCCACTGTGAAGAGTCCGGTCCCTTTGTACAGAGCTTCTGAGCTGTCAGATCTGAGCTGTTGTTTCATTGTCAGCTCTGTCCGTCCGGTGGCAGCCAGGCGGGCCACGCTGCAGACAAACGAGCTCACAAGCTGAGTTTCAAGGGAGCTATGGCAAGGACAGTGAGGGATACAAACTGAGTGAGGGGCCCCACAACATGTGGAAAAGGCCTGTGGTGTGCAAGTGGGGACTAGGGCCCCCAAGGTCCACAGAAAGAGAGGTACTCGGGAGCAAAGGCCGTTGGCTTCTCCTCTGGCAGCTCCACATGGCAGCCTGTGAACAGGAGTCAGCAAAGGTGGTCACGAGAGAGTGACTCTGTCACTTCCTCAGAAATCGAGAGAAAGGTGTCAGTGTCAGTGGGAATCTGGAGGGTGTGGTGGGGTGGATGAAGCCAGGTGCCCTTCCTCCCTTCAGCGCAAACTGCTTTTGGAAATCTCAAAGCTACCACATGGCAGTTACCAAGTCAGGCCCCAACAGTGTCCAGTATGGGCTGATGCCTTAGCCCCTGACACACGGACAGCCCACACCAGTGGCTTCCCTGCGTTCAAACGGCAGGATCCGGGGCTTCTGTCTGGGTGCACGCCTCCTTGCTGGAGCCACGTCACCCCCTTCTCTGAGCAGCAGTCTCATGCTCTAGAATGAGGACATGGACTGCTCCCTTAGCAGGTTTCTATCTCAATCCTGTGAAGACTACTTCGGGTTATCCTAGAATTAATATCTGACCCGAAGAGATATCACCTCATCCAGATTCAACTGGAGTCTCCCAGCGGCATCTGGCATTTCTTCCTGAAGCCAGCCAAAACCCACACAGTTGCATTTCCATGTTTCCACTTAGCCAGCTGAATAGAAAACCCGGCGAGGTTCAAACAAGCTGACAGACAAGCAGAAGAGGACTCACGAGCAGACGGTTTCCCCTCAGGTCTCAGGAGGAGCTGCGGGTCCACACCGGGAACGGGCGCTCTCAACCCCTGGGCTCAGCAGCGCCTTCATCCTCAGGCTGGCGGCTCTGCCCTAACGGGAGCTGGAAGGCCACCAACCGCCCCAGGCCGTCCTCATTCCCCTTCCACTGCTGGAGCCTGACGACAGCCAGCTGCACCCCTTCCGGCAGAACCAGAGCCCCTCTGCCCCTTGATTCCAGGGTCAAGCCTGGCCCTGGGTCCTGATTGCTCACTGCCCTAGTCCTGAGCCAATCACGGTGGCCAGGGAGGACGGAACACACCCACTGCCCAGGTCCAGGTCATGTCACCTTCCTCTAGGCCACGTGGGAGCTGCTCGCCGTGTGTCAGGGCTGGACACAGTGCGATGCCCCAAGAGCAGGGCTAGGAGTCCAGTCACTGTGTCCGTGTGCTCAGAGTCCTGGGACGTGCTTCCACGCATCCTCTCAACGCACCACTTTGTCCTCTGCAGACAAAATGGTCATGACACACCTCTGCCCTTCCCAAGCCCTGTTTCACATTCAAGGGAGCAAGGACTCCTGTTTCAGGATGGGTTTGGAGATCCTCTGCTAGCCTATTAGAATAAATTATTCAGTCAAAAACCACCCGCAAGCACCATCACATGCTGCTCCGACCTTGGAGGTCTATTCGTTGTTGTTTGGAGTCGAGGGCGTGGCCCAGGGCGAGTGAATTTTCTGCAAGGAAGCACCTGAGACACTGAATCACAGAATCACTTTGCTGTATGCCTGAATCTAAAATTCATTACAAATCAACAATGTTTAAATTAAACAAAAGGATTCACTCATCAAAAATTGTTCTAAAATGTGTCAAGTTTTTCTTTGAAGTGTTGGTTCTTGGTATGTGTCTAATCTTTGGTGGTTTCTGTGAGGTAGGGACCTGACGTCCTTTCCCAATGGATATCAACTAGTCCCAGTGGGCCTCCTTTCTCCCTTTACGTGTTTAGAAAGACTTCTCCAAATTCAAAGTATCAAAGGCTTCAGGTCTTTTTGGTCATTTGGGAAGCACCCAAGAGGCAGGTGTCCTTTTCCGAGTCTTCTCCTCGCATTTGGCCACTGCCAGGTTCTGGTATACACAAGTGCCCCAGAAAGTTCTGTGTAGTGAACCGTGCATGTTTCTGTGAGGACAGAGGATGTGAGCACGGAGGAGGGGCTGAGTCCATAGCGACCACTGACCATGCTGAGCAACTCCACCGTCAAGTCTGGCTGAGACTTCCAAAGGCAAGTTCTCTGTTTCTTCCTTTGGTGTCTGGCTGCACACAGGAAGGTTGGTGGATTGGGACTTTGGTCTCTGGGATCAGCAGTGGAGTTGAATCTAACCAGCAGATTAGACTCACAGCCTGATTGTCCATTCTGTTTCCACCATGTGGGCTCTCCTGAGCTGGAGTGGAGATATTTCTGATACATTTCTGCTAAAGGCCTGAAAAGCAGTCAATCCTTCTGCTTCCCACCCCCTGCCTTGTCTGTACTTCTGTCATTTTTTTAAAATAGAGTTCATTATTAATCTTGTTAGTCCTTGTGTCATTCTGACAGTCAGGCACCTGAGGCTTAATAGACCTAAAGCTCCCGAGAGCTCTTGGCCTGGTGGACACATGGAGAACTCAGGGAGCAGCACCACATCACACTGGAGCCTGGACCAGAGAGAAGGTCCTTGCCAGGAAGAGGCCGGCCCTGCGGTGGGGGTTCTGAGTTATCTCTTCTGATCTTTTATCCCCTGGTTCTTCGTTCAGGCACCACTCTGAGATCTGGAAAGGAGGTGGCCTCCCTCCCTGACCCACAGCTAGTATCATTTTTGTCGTTGTCCTCGTCCAGCCCCATCTGACTCCCCAGCTCCATACTTGACCTTTGCCCACAGGATGAGGAGAGCACAGTTCCAGAGAATTTTACACAAGGAGAGGCTGCTGGCGACCCTCCAACCCCCTGGTCTCCATAACCATTTCCTTTTAGTTTCACAACCCTGGGAGGAGGTTGGTGTTGTGTCCATCTTGTAGTTGAAATGGTTGAGCATCAGATCATTGTGTGATTTGCCCAGGGTCACTCAACAGGTTAGCAAGTCAGCGGGGATATGAACCCAAAATTCCTACCTCAGAGTCCATGGCTCTCTAGGTCTTTCAGCTCCTGGGTTACAATTATTTCAAGGTATTTTATTCTTTTTGATGCATTTATAAATGGGACTGTTTCTTCATCTCTCTCTCGGATGGTTCATATCCTGTTATCTGGATGATTTATTAGTTCTAACAGTTGTTTTCCTGTGGAGTTGTTAGGGTTTCATATCATCAGTTCAGTTCAGTCTCTCAGTTGTGTCTGACTCTTTGTGACCCCATGAATCGCAGCATGCCAGGCCTCCCTGTCCATCACCAACTCCCGGAGTCCACCTAAACTCATGTCCATCAAGTCAATGATGTCATCCAAACATCTCATGCTCTGTCGTCCCCCTCTCCTCCTGCCCTCAATCTTTCCCATCACCTGTGTCTTTTCCAATGAGTCAGCTCTTCACATCAGGTAGACAAAATATTGGACTTTCAGCTTCAACATCAGTCCTTCCAATGAACACCCAGAACTGTTCTCCTTCAGGATGGATTGGTTGGATCTCGCCGCAGTCCAAGGGACTCTCGAGAGCCTTCTCCAACACCACTGTTCATAAGCATCAATACTTTGGCGCTCAACTTTCTTTATAGTCCAACTTTTACATCCATACATGACCACTGGAAAAACCATAGCCTTGACCTGATGGAACTTTGTTGACAAAGTAATGTCTCTGCTTTTTAATATGCTCTCTAGGTTAGTCATAACTTTCCTTCCAAAGAGTAAGCGTCTTCTAATTTCATGGCTCCAGTCACCATCTGCGGTGATTTTGGAGCCCAGAAAAATAAAGTCAGCCACTGTTTCCCCTCTTTCCCCACTATCTGCCATGAAGTGATGGGACCAGATGCCATCATCTTAGTTTTCTGGATGTTGAGCTTTAAGCCAACTTTTCCACTCTCCTCTTTCACTTTCATCAAGAGGCTCTTTAGTTTTTCTTCACTTTCTGCCATAAGGGTGGTGTCATCTGCATACCTGAGGTTATTGATATTTCTCCCAGCAATCTAGATTCCAGCTTGTGCTTCCTCCAGCTCAGCGTTTCTCATGATGTTCTCTGCATAAAAGTTAAAGAAGCAGGGTGACAAGATACAGCCTTGACATACTCCTTTTCCTATTTGGAACCGGTCTATTGTTCCATGGCCATTTCTAACTCTTGCCTTCTGACCTGCATACAGGTTTCTCAAGAGGCAGTTCAGGTGATTTGGTATTCCCATCATTTTCAGAATTGTCCACAGTTTATTGTGATGCACACAGTCAAAGGCTCTGGCACAGTCAATAAAGCAGAAATAGATGTTTTTCTGGAGCTCTCTTGCTCTTTCAATGATCCATCGGATGTTGGCAGTTTGATCTCTGGTTCCTCTGCCTTTTCTAAAACCAGCTTGACATATCATGTCATAATGTAATAGTGACAGTTTTCCTCCTTCTGGTCTAATGGGGATGCCTTTTATTTCCTTTTTGTTCCCTAATTGCTCTGGGTAGCACTTACAATACTACGGTGAATAAAATTGGCAAGAGCAAACATCCTTGAACTATTCCTCATCTTTAGGGAAAACTTTCAGCTTTTTATCACTGAGTCTGATGTAAGCAGTGGTCTTATATAGCCTTTAGGATGTTCCATGTATAAACACTTTATTGAAAGTTGGATTGATATATAGATATTACACTTGATCAAGAGCTTTTTCTGCAACAGTTGAGGTACTCATATGACTTTTATTCTTTATTTTGCTCATATGCTGTATGACATTGATTGATTTGCAGATCATGTCATCCTTGCTTCCCTAGAAATGATTCCATTTGATTATAGTGTATGATTCTTTTAATGTATTCTTGAATTTGGCTTGCTAATATTCTTTTGAGGATTTTTGCATCCATTTACACCATAGTTGGGCTTCTCCGATGGTTCAGATGTTAGAGAATCTGCCTCCTTTTGGGAGACCCAGGTTTGATCCCTGGGTCAAGAAGGTTCCCTGGAGGAGAGAACAGCCACCCTCTCCAGTATTCTTGCCCAAAGAATTCTTTGGACAGAGGAGCCTGGCAGGATACAGTCCGTGGGTCACAAAGAATCGGACACGACTAAGACTAACACAAACGGGTCCCTCTTGACATTTTTACATTGAAAATGTTATTTCAGTGAACAAGTATAGTCAAAGGAAAAATGTCAAAAGGAAACAAGTCCTTAGAAGCAAATGACCATAAGGCATAACAAATGAAAAAAATATTCCAAGTAATGACTTTTCAGAAGACTTCAGATCTTTAGAGGAATTCTTTTTAAACTGAATTTAAAGTGAAAACTCTATGTTTAAATATAAGCCTATTTTGGTATTATATTTCTATGATGAGATTTAAATTTTTCAAATTTACATAAGATATTAAGGAATAGTGTATAGCTATTAAAATCATATTTTCAAAACCTTTAAGGAATGAATAAGCACTAATATATAGTGGAAAGGTAGTTAGGAATAGAGGATGATCCCATAGAGTTCAGATGATAGTACAGACCAACTGAGTAAGAGTTTTCACATTCATGTATTTTTAGTTGAGGAATCACTGCTTTACAATGTTTAGTTGCTTTCCCTCATACAACAACATGAATCAGTTGCAAGTATATATTCCCTCTTTGGTGAGCCTCCCTCCCACCTCCCACCATCCCATCCTTCTAGGTCATCACAGAGCACTGTGTTGGGCTCCCTATATCCATAGCAACTTCCCACTACCTAGTTATTTTACATAGATAGTGGCTATTTTTTCATGCTATTCTCTCAGTTTGTCCCACCCTCTCCTACCCCAGATGGGCAGACAAGTCTTTCCTCTGCATCTGTGTATCTAGTTCTGCCTTCCAAAAAAGTTTACCAGTACCATTTTTCAGGATTCCATTTGTATGCATTAAGATATGATATTTGTTTATCTCTTTCAGACTTATTTCAGTCTGTATCAAAGGCTCTAGATTCATCCACTTCAGTTAAATTGTATTTAATCTTTTTAAGGGCTCAGTCAAATTCCATTGTGTATATGTTCCACCACTTCTTCATCCATGCATCTGTCGATGGACATCTTGGTTGCCTCCATGTCCTGGCTTTGTAAACAGTGCTGCAGTGAGCTTTGGAGTATATATGTCTTTTTTTCAATTATGTTTATCTCAGGGTATATATTCAGCAGGGGATTGTCTGGTCCTAAGATAGTTTTAGTCCTGTTTTGAAAGAAACCTCCATAGTGTTCTCCATAGTGGCTGTATCCATTTGTATTCCCTCCAACAATGCAAGAGGCTTCTCTTTCTCCCATTTCCTGTCCAGCATTTATTGTTTGTAGAATTTTTGATGATGGCCATTCTGCCTGGTGTGACATGATAGCTCATGTCGTTTTGATTTGCATTTCTTTAATAATGAACAGTGTGGATCAGGAGAAGGAAATGGCAACCCACTCCAGCATTCTTGCCTGGGGAATCCCAGGGACACAGGAGCTTGGTGGCCTGCTATCTATGGGGTCGCACAGAGTCGGACACGAGTGCAATGACTTAGCAGTAGCAGCAGTGTTGATCATCTTCTCATATGCTTGTGGGCCCTCGTGATGTCTTCTTTGAAGAAATGTCTGTTTAAGTCTTCTGCTTATTTCTTATTTGGTTGTTTGTTTTTCGGATATTGAACTGTATGCCCTCCCTAGAAACTTTGTCGATTAATCATTTTTCAGTTGCTTCGTTTGCGATTATTTTCCCCCATACTGTGGGTTGTTTTTTCATCTTGTTTATAGTTTTTCTTGCTGCTTAAATACTTTGAAGTTTAGCTAAATGCCATTATTTTTTTGTTTGTTTGTTTGTATTTCTATTACTCTAGGAGGTGGGTCAAAGAGGATCTTGCTTTGCTATATGTCAAAGAGTGTTCTGCCTATGTTTTCCTCTAATGTTTTAACGTTTCTGAACTTACATTCAGGTCTTTAATCAATTTTGCATCTATTTTTGTGTATAGGGCTAAGAAGTGTTCTAATTTCATTCTTCTGCATGTAGCTGTCCAGTTTCCCCAGCACCACTTATTGAAGAGGCTCTCTTTTCTGTCTTTTATCCATTGTATATTCTTGCCTCCTTTGTGAAAGAAAAAGGTGCCTATAGATGCATGAGTTTGTCTCTCAGCTTTGTATCTTGTTCCATTGGCTTATCTTTCTGTTCTGTGCCAGTAACATACTGTCTTGATGACTCTAGCTCTGTAGTATAGTCTGAGGTCAGAAAAGTTGAAACCTCTAGTTCTACTTTTCTTTCTCAAGATTGCTTTGGCCATTAGGGGTCTTGATTTTTCCCATACAAATTGTAAAATTATATGTTCTAGTTCTTTGAAAAATGTCATTGGTAATTTGACAGGGATGAATGGAATCTGCAGATTGCTTTGGGTATGACAGTCATTTTCACAATATTGTTTCTTCCAGTTCAAGAAGATCATATACCTTTCTGTTTGTGTCATCTTTGATATCTTTCTTCATACAGCATTTCTGTCTGCATACACATGTTTTGCGTCTTAATTTAGGTTTATTCCTAGATATTTTATTCTTTTTTCAGTTGAGAATGGTATTCTTTTCTTTACTTCTCTTTCTGATTTTTCATTGGTGTTGTATAGGAATGCAAGGGATTTCTGTGTATGAATTATGTGTCCTGTGCTTCACTAGATTCATTGATTAGCTCTTGTAATTCTGTGGTTCTATCTTTAGGGTTTTTCACGTTTAGAAACAGGTCATCTGCAAACAATGAGAGGTTTACTTCTTGTTTTATCTGGATTGTTTTTATTTCTTTCTCTTGTCTGGTTGCTCTCGCTATGAGTAAGAAAACTATATTATATAATAATGGTGAGAGTGGGCACCCTTGTCTGGCTGCTGATCTTAGAGGAAATACTGCCAGGTTTTTACCATCAAGAATAATGTTTTCTGTGAGATTGTCATATATGACTTTTATTATGTTGAGGTAGGCTCTTTCTATGCCCATTTTCTGGAGAGTTGTTTTTTTTCTTTAATCATAAATTGGTGTTGAATTTTATCAAAAAGATATTTCTGCATCTTTTGAGTTTATCATGTGATTTTTATGTTTCAATGTGTTAATATAATGTATCATATTTCTTGATTTGCAAATAGGGAAAAATCTTCACACCTGTGGGATAAATTCCACTTGAACTTGGTGTATGATCCTTCCAAGGTAGCATTCTGTGTTTTTCTTATCTTCTGGTTTTTTTGTTCAAGATTTTTGCATCTATGGTCATCAGGGTTACCATTTTGTTATTTTCTTTTCTGTGTGGTATTTCTTCTGATGGCTTTGGTATCATGGTGATGGTAGCCTCACAGAATGAGTTTGGGAGTGTCCCCCAGCCTGCAGTTTTTGAAAGACTTTGATCAGGATGGGTATTAACTGACATGAAAAATGCAGCTGATGCATCAATAGATTAGATGATTCAGAAGGACACATCAGTAAGCTGAAATACAGAGTAATGGAAATCACCCAATTTCAGCACCAAAAAGGAAAATTAAGACAAAAGTTTGAGGGAAGGTTAATGCATTTGGTGGATAATATCAAGCATACTAACATTCCCATTATAGGGATTCAAGGAGGCGAGAGAGAGAGAAAGATAAAAACTCACACGAAGAAACAATGGCTGGAAATTTCCCTATCTTGGTGAAGGAAACACACACAAGTCCAAGAAGCACAGACAGTCCAATACAGGGTCAGCCAAAAGAGAGACATGCCAAGACACATAGTAAGAAAAATTAAACAAAAAGAGAAAATATTCAAAGCAGAAAGGGAAAAGCAAAAAATAACAAGGGAATCCCCATAAGGGTAACAGGTGATCTTTCAGAAGAAATGCTGCAAGCCAGGAGGGTGTGGCATGACATACTTCAAGTTATGAAAGGGAAAAACTTACCAGCATGATTATTGTGGCCAGCTAAGATCTCACTCAGATTCAAAGAAGAACTCAGTAGTTTTACAAATAAGCAAACGTTCAGAAATTCAGCACCACCAAAGGTGCTTTACAACAAATGTTAAAGCACATTCTCTAGGCAGGAAATAGAAGGGAATGAATAGACTTGGGGGGAAAAAAAAACAGAACCATAAAGTAAATAATAATAGTTTCATACATATCAATAATTAATTTAATATAAGTTGAATGCTCCAACTGAAACACAGAGTGGTTGAACGGAAGCAAAAACAAGATCCATATAACTGCTGTCGTTTATACATCCACGCGACACGTAGGGACACACACAGGCTAAAAGTGAGGGCCTGGAACAAGATATTCCATGCAAATCGAAATAAAAAAAGCTGCAGTAGCAATTCTCGCATCAAATAAAAGACTTTTAAATACAGATTATTGCAAGAACCAAGGAAGGACACTAGATAATGATAAAGAGATAAATCGAGGAAGAACATATTACAATTATAAATAAACATGCATCCAACATAGGACCACCTAAATACATAAGAAAAATACAGCTAACCATTAAAGGGGAACCCGACAGTAAAAAAAATAATAATAATACTAGGGGATTTTAACACCCCACTTATACCAATGTACAGATCATCCATACAGAGAATTAATATAGAAACAGTCCTTAAATCACACATTAGACTAGATGGACCTTATTGCTATCTTTAGCATATTCCATCCCCAAACAGCAGAATACAGTTTTTTTTGTCAAGTGCACATGAAATACTCTCCGGAATGGAGCACATTTTAGGTCACAAATCAAACCTCGGTTAATTTAAGAAAACTGAAATCATAGCAAACATCTTATCCGATAACAATGCTAAGTGATTAGGGACCATTTAAAGGAAAAAAAAATTGTATAAAACACAAACACATGGAGAAATCAAACAGGTCACTGAAGAAATCAAAGAGGAAATTAAAAAATACCTAAAACCAAATGGCAATGAAAAAATGACAACCCCAAACCTATGTGATGCAATTACAGCAATGCGAAGAAGTAATTTTATAGCAATACAAGAAGCCTACCACAAGACATGAAAACAACATCAAATAAAAAACCTAATCTTACACCTAAATAACCTAGAAAAGGAAGAAAAAGAGTCATAAAACCGCCAAAGTCAGCAGAAGGAAACAAATGATAAAGAACAGAGCAGAAACAAGTGAAAAAGAAATGAAGGAAACACTAGCAAAGATCAATCAACAGTAACATAAGTCTTGGAGAAGATGAACAAAATTGATAAATCGTTAGCCAGGCTCATCAAGACAAATAGGGGGAAGACTCAAATCAATTTAAGATAAAAAAGGAGACATTACTACAGACAACACAAAAAGAGAAAGGATCGATCGTAAGAGACAATTAGAAACAACTATCTGCCAATAAAATGGCAACCTGGAACAAATGGACAAATTCTTAGAAAAGTACAATCTTCTAAGACTGAACCAGGAAGAAATAGAAAATATGAATAAATCAATCACCAATCACAAACTCTAACTATGAACACAACAATCACAAGCACTACTAACTGTGATCAAAAGTCTCCAACAAACAAAAGCCCAGGACTTCACAGGTGAAAGCTCTCAAATGACGGAGATGTGACAATCCCTATCCTGATCGCCTCCAGAAACGTGGAGGGGGGGACATCCCCAGCTCATTCTGTGAGGCAACCATCACCATGAACCGAAATGAAACCGAAATACCACATAGAAAAGAAAATTACAGGCTAACATCACTGATGAACATAAACACAAAAATCCTGAGGAAAATGCTAGAAGAAAAAAGAAAAACACACACTAAAAGGATGGTGCATCAAGTTCAAGTGGGGTTTATCCCAGGGATGCAAAGATTCTTCACTATATGCAAATCAGTCAATGTGATACACGATATTAACAAATTGAAAGATAGAAACCATATGATAATCTCGATAGATGCAGAAGAAGATTTTGACAAAATTTAACACCAGTTTATGATTTTAAAATGCCCTGTAAATGAGCATAGAAGATACCTACCTCAACATAATAGAGGTCATACAGGAAAATCTCTCAGCAAACATTATTCTCCATGGTGTCAAAATTTAAACATTTCCTCTAAGATCAGGATCAAGACCATGGTGCCCACTCTCATTCCTATTATTCAATATAGTTTTGTAAGTCACAGACACAGCAATCAGAGAAGAAACAGAAAAAGAATGCCTACCTGAAAAGAAGAAGTACGCCTCTCACTGCTTGCAGATGAGCTGTTTGTTCACAGAAAACCCTAAAGACAGAACCAGAAAATTAAGTGCTAATCAGTGAATTTACGAAAGCACAAGATACAATATTAATACACAGAAATCCTTTGCATTCCTATAACACAACAAGAAAATCAGAAAGAGAAAATAAAGAAACAGTGCCATTTCCCACTGCAACGAGAAGAAAAACATAGCTAGGAATAAACCTGCCTCAACGGACAAAACACGTGTATGCAGAAAGACAGGCTCTATGATGAAAGATGTCAACGAGGAAACACACAGATAGAAAGACATGCCATGTTCTTGAATTGGAAGAAATCAGTGTTGTGAAAATGACTATACTACCCAAAGCAATCTGCAGATTCAACTCACCCCTATCAAACAATCAATGACATCTTTTTAAAGAACTAGGAGTAATAACTTTACAATTTATAGGGGAAAAAATAAGACCCAGAATGGCCATAGCAATCTTGGAAAGAAATGTGGAACTGGAGGAATCAACCTTTCTGACTTCAGACTATACTACCTATCAAGCTAGAGTCATCAAGACACTAAGGTACAGGCACAAAAACAGCAACATAGAGCAATGGACCAAGATACAAAGCGAGGGATAAACCCACACTCCTATAGGCACCTTTTCTTAGACAGGGGAGCAAGCATGTACAATGGAGAAAGGACAGAAAAGAGAGCCTCTTCAATAACTGGGGCTGGAAAATGGGGCAAATGCATGTAAAAGAATGAAATTAGAACACTTCTTAACACTATACACAAAAATAAATTCAATATGGATTAAAGACCAAATATAAGGACAGAAACTATGAAATTCTTACAGGAAATCATAGGCAGAACACTCTTTGACATTTATCACAGCAAGATCTTCATTGACCCACCTCCTAGAGTGACTGAAATATGAGCAAAAATTAAAAAATGGAATCCAGAGAAACTTCAAATATTTAAACAGCAAAGAAAACTATAAACAAAATGAAAACACAGCCCTCAGCATGGGAGAAAATGATTGTAAATGAAGCAACTGACAAAGGATTATCTGCAAAGGACACAAGTAGATCATAGAGCCGGATATTAATCAGAAAAAGACAACCAATTAAAAATGAGCAGAGACTTGAACACATTCCTCCAAAGAAGACATGAGGAAGGCCACCAAATACATGAGAACATGCTCCACATCGTTCATTATTAAGGAAATGCAAATCAAAACTCCATGAGGTATCACCTCTCACCAGTCAGAATGGCCATCATCAACAACTCTAAAAATAATAAATACTGGACAGGACATGGAAGAAAGGGAACCCTCTTGCACTGTTGGTAGACATGTAAATGGATACAGCCACTATGGAGAAGAGAATGTAGCTTTCTTAAAACACTAGGTATAAAGCTCACATATGACCCAACAATCCCCTATTGGGCATATACCGTGAGAAAACAATAACTCTAAAGAGACACATGTTTCATCCATCTCATTAGAACTGATTCAAATGAATTCTTTTTAATGGCTGAGTAATATTCCATGGTGCATATGTACCAGAGCTTCCTTATCCATTCATCTGCTGATGGGCATCTAGGTTGCTTCCATGTCCTGGCTATTATAAACAGTGCTGCAATGAACACTGGGATGCACGTGTCTCTTTCAGGTCTGGTTTCCTCAGTGTGTATGCCCAGAAGTGGGACTGCTGGGTCATATGGCAGTTCTAGTTCCAGTTTTTTAAGAAATCTCCACACTGTTCTGCATAGCGGCTGTACTAGTTTGCATTCCCACCGACAGTGTAAGAGGGTTCCCTTTTCTCCACACCCTCTCCAGCATTTATTGCTTGTAGACTTTTGGATAGCAGCCATCCTGACTGGAGTGTAATGCTACCTCATTGTGGTTTTGATTTGCATTTCCCTGATAATGAGTGATGTTGAGCATCTTTTCATGTGTTTGTTAGCCATCTGTATGTCTTCTTTGGAGAAATGTCTGTTTAGTTCTTTGGCCCATTTTTTGATTGGGTCATTTATTTTTCTGGAATTGAGCTTCAGGAGTTGCTTGTATCTTTTTGAGATTAATCTTTTGTCTGTTTCTTCATTTGCTATTATTTTCTCCCAATCTGACGGCTATCTTTTCACCTTACTTATAGTTTCCTTTGTAGTGCAAAAGCTTTTAAGTTTCATTAGGTCCCATTTGTTGAGATGGATGAAACTGGAGCCCATTATACAGAGTGAAGTAAGCCAGAAAGATAAAGAACATTACAGCATACTAACACATATATATGGAATTTAGAAAGATGGTAACGATAACCCTATATGCAAAACAGAAAAAGAGACACAGAAGTACAGAACAGACTTTTGAACTCTGTGGGAGAAGGTGAGGGTGGGATGTTGCGAAATAACAGCATGTATATTATCTATGGTGAAACAGATCACCAGCCCAGGTGGGATGCATGAGACAAGTGCTCGGGCCTGGTGCACTGGGAAGACCCAGAGGAATCGGGTGGAGAGGGAGGTGGGAGGGGGGATCGGGATGGGGAATGCATGTAACTCTATGACTCATTCATATCAATGTGTGACAAAACCCACTGAAATGTTGTGAAGTAATTAGCCTCCAACTAATAAGAAAAAAATAAAAAAAATAAAGAGACACATGTATCCCAATGTCCACTGAAGCACTATTTAAAATAGCCATGGCATGGAAGCAACCTAATATCCATCAGTAGAATAGTTGATAAAGAAGTTGTAGAACATATACACAATGGAATTTTACTCTGCCATGAAAAGGAAAAAGATACGAGTCAGTTTAATTGAGGTGGATGAAGGTAGAACCTGTGATACAGAGCGAAGGAAGGCAGAAAGAGAAAAACAAATGTAGTATATTAATGCATACACATGGGATCTTGAAAAAATGGTACTGGTGAACATTTGAAGCGCAGATATAGGTACACAGATGTAGAGGAAGGGCTTGTGAACTCAGCTGGAGAAGGAGAGGGTGGGAGGAATTGAGAGAGTATCAGTGGTTTCATGGTAGCCACTACCATGTGTAAAACAACTAACTAGTGGGAACTTGCTACATAACATAGGGAGCCCAGCATGGTGCTCTGCCAGGACCTAGAGGGTAGGATGGCAGGAAGTGGGAGGGAGGCTCACCAAAGAGTGGATAATATACTTATGACTGATTCATGTTGATGTATGAGGAAAAACAACCATAATTGCAAAGCTTTTCTTCAATTAAAAATAAATAAATACAAACCAAAAACTATCATTCAACACATCTGTACTGTCATCTGAAGCTATATGTGATCATCGTCCATTCCTAGCTACTTTTCCACTATATATTCGTGCTTATAAATATCATTAAAGGTTTGAAAATATGATTTTAATTGCTACACAGTATAGCTTAATATCTTATACATAAATTATAAAAATTTCAGTCTCATCATAGAATCATAATTCCAAAAATGTTTATATTTTATTTTATTTTAATTTCTCTTTCAAAAAAGGTTTACATTTTAAACTAAAGCTTGCGTTTTCAATTCAGTTTAATGAGAATTCCTCTGAAGATCTAAAATTCTTATGAAAAGTAAATTATTTGGACTCCTTGATTTCATGTGTTATGCCTTATTGTCATTTACTTCTATGGACTCTTTGACTTTTGCCATTTTTGCCTTTCACTTCACTGTTTCACTGAGATAAAATCTTAAATTTAGACATTAAGAATGACAAGAAGAACCCGAGTTAAGTGTGAGTCACTCAGTCACGTCCAGTTATTTATGACCCATGGACTGAAGCCCACCAGGTCCTCTGTCCATAGAATTTTCCAGGCAAGAATACTGGGCTAGGTAGCCATTCCATTCTCGAGGGGATCCTCCTGACCCAGGGGTCAAATCCAGGTCTCCCGCATTGCAGGCAGATTCTTTACCACATGAACCACCAGAGAACCCTGACCGGGGTGTACATGGATGTACAAATCCTCAGAAAAATATTAGCAAACCAAATGGAACAATACATTAAAAGAATCATACACTGTGATCAAATGGAATTTATCCTATACCTGCAAGGATGATTTATTATCTGCACATCAATCAATGTGATGCACAATATAAACAAAATTAAGAAGAAAATCATGTGATCTTCTCAATAAATGCAGAAAAAGCTTTTGACAAAGTGTAACATCAATTTTGATACAATCTTTCAATACAGTGGTTATACAAGGAACATTCTAAAGGGTATATACCACAAGCCCACAGCTAACATCCGACTCAGTGGTGAAAAGGTGAAACATTTTCCTAAAAGATCAGGAATAGTACAAGGATGCATACTCTCACCAACTTTCTTCAGCATAGTACTGGAAGTGTCCTACCCAGAGTAACCAGGCAAGAAAAGGAAATAAAATGCATCAGCATTGGAACAGAAGAAGTAACACTGTCACTATTCGACTATGACAGGATTTATATGAAAGCCTTAAAACTTCACCAAGTAACAACTATTAAAACTAATATCAGCAAGATAGCAGGGTATGAAGCATCAGAGAGAGACAAGAACAGTCCCATATACAAATGCATCAAAAAAAAAAATAACCTGAAATAAATTTAACCGAAAAGCAGAAACACCTGTACAATGATGGACTCCAAGACAGAGAGTCTGGGTTCAAATCCCAGCTCACCCGCTGACCTGCAGAGCGACCCAGGGCAAATCACACAATGATCTGAGGCGCAACGTAGTCAAGTAAAATGGACACAGGCCCAGGATCTCCTCCCAGGCTTGTGAAACTCCAAGGAAATGCTTGGGCCAAGGGGTTGGAGTGTCTCCAGGAGCCTCTTCTTGTATGATCTCCTCTAGAACCAGACTCTCCTAATCCTGTGGGTGAGGGTCCAGGGTAGAACCTGGGAGCGAAATGGGACTGGACGAGGACCAGGACAAAAAAAAAAAAAAATACTAGTTTTGTGTAATGAAGGGAAGCCACGTCCTTTCCAGATCTCACAGTGGGGCCTGCACCAAGGGACCAGGGGATGCACAATCAGAGGTGATAACTCCAACCCCCCCATTAGCACGGATGGAGCCTTCCTAGCAAGGACCTTCTCTCTGGTCCAGGCTCCAGTGTGATGTGGGGTTGCTCCCTGAGTTCTCCTTGGCTCCACCAGCCAAAGAGCTCCCAGGAGCGGGAGGTCTATTAAACCACAGGTACCTGAGTGTCAGAATGGCACAAGGATGAACAACATTGAAAATTAGGTATATAAAGCCCATGGGCTGGTATCACATGGAGGTCATGCACTGAGACGTCACACAGGAAGGATTCAATGCAGGACTGATACAGCACAGAATGGGGCAGAAACAGGCCTGGATAGGCTCTGGGACCTAGGAAAAAGGACTCGTCTCCCCTTCCTGCCTATTTCGAGACCACCCAGTGGGAGGACCAAAAGGAAGACTCAGACATCACCCCCTCTTATATACAAATTTCTGGTTCTTTAATTAGCTTTCACGAGGCCTGGTGTGTCCATATCAGGGCTTCGTTTCTCAGATTGTACTGAATATTTAGGCTCTTTCGTCTTTCCATACACAATTTGGAATTCTTTCTTTTAGTTCCCTGAGAACATCCCTTGATATTTTAAGAGGAATAACCTGCAAATTATTAGCTTGATATCCTGGATTACATTAGCTTGAGACAGAGAATTGGATTAATATTTAGAACTATTTCTGGGACCTGTGAGCTAAAGGCAAATTAAAGAAATGGGTTCCATGAAAGGGGACATCACTCAGGCAAGTCCTGGCACTGGATACTTTTAAACTGCAGTACCAAATGTATAGATGTACCGGTTTTAAAGATTTTTAAATAGAAAGATGGTAACGACAACCCTATATGCAAAACAGAAAAAGAGACACAGAAATACAGAACAGACTTTTGAACTCTGTGGGAGAAGGTGAGGGTGGGATGTTTTGAAAGAACAGCATGTATATTATCTATGGTGAAACAGGTCACCAGCCCAGGTGGGATGCATGAGACAAGTGCTCGAACCTGGTGCACTGGGAAGACCCAGAGGAATCGGGTGGAGAGGGAGGGGGGAGGGGGGATCGGGATGGGGAATACGTGTAACTCTATTGCTGATTCATGTCAATGTATGACAAAACCCACTGAAAAAATAAATAAATAAATTAAAAAAAAAAAAAAAGATTTTTAATGCTCTCTCTCAATCGCTCTATTCTCAATTGCCATGCAGAGACTTTACTGATATACCCCGGATACCCAGGTCGCTTGACAAATGGTCAGTCCTGAAACAAATGATAAAGTCAAATGATTAAAAAGAAAAAGAGAGACAGCAAATAAAAATATGAATATCCAGGAATTCCCTCCTGGTCCTGGAACTAAGACTCTGCACTCACCAAGCAGGAGTTGAGATTCGATTCCTAGTCAGGAAACTATATGTCACAGACCACAACTGAGACCCAGAGCAGCCAAAAAAAAAAAAAAATTAAATACGAATGCCACAGACAGCATAAAAAAATAGTGGTATCCATATATTTCTGATAAATGTTATTAAAAATGGGGACACTTCCTTTTCTTGAAACGACCTGAGGATTATTAGAAATATATTAAGGAAATTTAACAACAAACAAAAAGCAACAACAGAAAATATACTATGCCAAACAAAAGAAGTCAGACACAAATGAAAACACATGATCCCATTTTTATGAAAAGCTCAAAAACAGATCTAATCTCTGGAGACCAGCAGATAATTGCCTGCCTGGTGTTGACCAAAGTGGTTGGGAAAATGCCAAGAGACGATTTGGGGTGATAGAAACATTCTCTATCTTGCCTGTGGTGGCTGTACCTGGGTGTATTTATCTGTCAGAAATCATAAAACTATACTGCTAAAGTAAGTTTTATTACATGTTGATTATACTAAGCTCATGAAAAGATAATTAACATTGTTTGTCACTAGAGAAATGCAATTTAAAACCACAATGAGAAACCACCTCATATTTAAGAAAGCTTCAACATAAAGATCAGAAACAACAGAATAGAACAAGGCTGCACAGGATTAACAAGTGGAGGGAGACCGTGGAGACACTGGAACCCTGGATCTTGCTGGGGAGAATGGAAGATGATGTGACCACTGTGGAAAACAGTTCGCAGATTCCTCCAAAAATTAAAATTACCATATGACCTGGCAATACTGCTCCTAGGTCCAAATCCACAAGAATTGCCAGTAGGGACTGCAACAGAAACTTGTACATGAATATTCATAACATCATTGTTAACACCCAAAAGGGAGATGCAACCAAAACCTTTTTCAGGGGGAATGGATAAACAAAATGTATTAAAACACAGTTACCCCTCAAACAACACAGATTTGAACTGCACAGGTCCACTTACACCTGGATTTTTTTCAATAAATACATACTATGAAATGTCACAGGGTTTTTGAATCCACAGAAGTTAAACTGAGCTGATAGAGGGCTGACTGTAAAGTGTACACGGATTTTTGACTACATGGGAGGTCTTAATACTTTTTGCTTTCATAGACCTAATTTTGTAAAGGGAATGGTGCTCAGAGATACAGCTTGAGCTTTCACCTCCCCCTGCCTACCTCCCATCTTCCTTTTGAAGTCTGACAGATGCCTCAGTGTCCGCCGGGCCCACAGCATGACTTTCCGCCTCTGCTCTGTTTCTGGTGCCCCTCCCATTCCTCGCCCAAGAGTTGTCACAGCTTCTTACTTCTCAGGCCCAAGCAACAATTCCATTCTTGGCTCCTTCCTTTTCCACCAACTCCAGCCATGAATTGAAGAAACATAAAGTTGATTCTGTCTTTGAAATGTATCTAATTCTACCCATGTATGAACACTTGCTTTATTACACTACTAGTACTAGTGACTTCGCTGATAGCTCAGATGGTAAAGAATCTGTATGCAACGCAGGAGACGCCGGTTTAATTCCTGGCTTGGAAAAATCCGCTAGAGAAGGGATAGGCTACCCACTCCAGTATTCTGGCCTGGAGAATTCCATGGACTGTGCAGTCCATGTGGTTGAAAAGAGTCGGCCATGACTGAGTGACTCTCACGCATTCACTCACTGACTCAGCACCGGAGAGCAGGGAAGCAGATTTTCAGTTCAGTTTAGTTCAGTTGCTCAGTTGTTCCATGTCCAGTCCTAATTGCTGCTTCCTGACTTGCATATAGGTTTCTCAAGAAGCAGGTCAAGTCGTCTGGTACTCCCATCTCTTTCAGAATTTTACACAGTTTATTGTGATCCACACAGTCAAAGGCTTTCACATAGTTAATAAAGCAGAAATAGATGTTTTTCAGGAACTCTCCTGCTTTTTCAATGATCCAGCAGATGTTGGCAATTTGATCTCTGGTTCCTCTGCCTTTTCTAAAACCAGCCTGAACATCTGGAAGTTCACAGTTCACGTATTGCTGAAGCCTGGTTGGGAGAATTTTGACCATTACTTTACTAGCATGTGAGATTAGTGCAATTTAGAGTAGTCTGAGCATTCTTCAGCATTGCCTTTCTTTGGATGTGGAAAGAAAACTGATTTTTTCCAGTCCCCTGGCCACTGCTGATTTTTCCAAATTTGCTGACACATTTGAGTGCAGCATTTTCACAGCATCATCTTTTAGGATTTGAAATAGCTCAACTGGAATTCCATCACCTCCACTAGCTTTGTTCATAGTGATGCTTCCTAAGCCCCCCATGACTTCAGATTCCAGGATGTCTGGCTCTAGGTGAGTGATCGCACCACGGTGATTATCTGGGTCATGATGATCTTTTTTGTATAGTTCTTCTGTGTATTCTTGCCACCTCTTCTTAATATCTTCTGCTTCTTTCAGGTCCATACCATTTCTGTCCTTTATTGAGCCCATCTTTGCATGAAATGTTCTCTTGGTATCTCTGATTTTCTTGAAGAGATCTCTAGTCTTTCCCATTCTGTTGTTTCCTCTATGTCTCTGCACTGATCGCTGAGGAAGGCCTTCTTATCTCTCCTTGCTGTTCTTTAGAACTCTGCATTCAAATGGGAATATCTTTTGTTTTCTCCTCTGCTTTTCACTTCTCTTCTTTTCACAGCTATTTCTATGGCCTCCTGAGACAGCCATTTTGTTATTTTGCATTTCTTTTTCTTGGGGATGGTCTTGATCCCTGTCTCCTCTACAATGTCACAAGCCTCCATCCATAGTTCATCATGCACTCTATCAGATCTAGTCCTTTAAATCTATTTCTCACTTCCACTGTATAATCATAAGGGATTTGATTTAGGTCATACCTGAATGCTTTAGTGTTTTTTCCCACTCTTCAATTTAAGTCTGAATTTGGCAGTAAGTGTGATATTATGTAGCCATTAAAGGAATGAAAGTGGGTCGTTTGTAGAGATGTGGATGAATAGTCAGTCATACAGTGAAATGAGACAGAAAAAAACCACACTAAATATTGTATATTTACATGTAGATATGTGTGTACATATATATATGGGCTTCCATGGTAGTGAAGAGGAAAAGCTAAAATTTTACATAACCACATTCTCCTTCTCCCTCTGTAACTCAGCTGCTGCTTCTGCTGCTAAGTCACTTCAGCCGTGTCCGACTCTGTGCGACCCCATAGACGACAGCCCACCAGGCTCCATCATCCCCGGGATCCTCCAGGCAAGAACACTGGAGTGGGCTGCCATTTCCTTCTCCGTAACTCAGCTGGCCCCTTGCAAAGTCTAGATCACATAGGTACATAGTCTCAGAGTTGGGACTTTCAATACTAGCAACTGGAGTTTATCTCACTCACCCTTGTCCTGGTCTTTGCAATCACCCAGCCCCTCCAAATCTGCTTCATCCTGCCTGTCCAGGCCAGGCAATCCCCTCCCAATTTTGACCACTGTTCCCGTGCGCATGAAACCCCTTAATTTAAATCAGCCTATTAACAGCTAGTGTTGCCCACTACAGTCTGTCTATAAAAACTTTGTAATCCATTTTTTTGGGACTCAGACCTTGAAGCGTTAAATTCTCAGGGCCCGCCAGTATAATATCTGAATTCTCCAACTCTCCTTATGTGGTGCTTGGTCTCCCGAGTACTGGTTTCTGCAACATTTCTGGAGACCCCAGCGAAACTCCAACCACGCCGGCCCCTGGAGCCGTCCAACTGGTGGCTCGGCTGGGCCAGAGTGAAGGAACCCCGAAAGGAACGAGGAGGCACGCCACCTAATGGTATTCTGCGTTCCCTTTCCATCTGCTGTTCCGACTCTCCGGATGGCCGAGCCCCAGTGGACTCATTGAAGGGACGGACCAACTCACCAGGAATGGCCACAGGATAAGGTAAAGCTCTGGGGCCAGGCCCCAGGCAGAAACCTACCCCAACGGGTATAAAAGGAGACTGATCACCTCCTTCGGCTCCCAGGAAGGGATCATCATATAGGGAGACCTGGGGACTTGGGAGAAGGGAGGCATCGTGATAGCCACTGAATGATTGTGAGTGTGTGATTGCGGATTGCTGATTTCTGAAGTGAGAGAAATTTTTCTTGTTGGAAAATACAAAAGCAATTATTTTTGCGTATACAATTAAAAGCAACTAGCTTGTTCCAAAACCTGCCCAGGGGAAAGCTTGAAGTTAACCCTTTCCATGTCCTTGAAATACACAGCCAGCTTTGCCTGAGACCTCAGCCTAGGGAAATTAGAACTGAGAGGGCAACAGGCAGGAAGGCCAAGGGTCTCCAAACTGAGGACAGAGGCTGCAAGTGTCAGACACTTTTTTATCTCTCTCTTAAGTGGCAGGAGGAAACAAACTGGTGTTATATATATATTTTCCCCCTTCTCTATACAAATTTTAAAAGAGGTTTCTCTTAAAATACTGTGTTGCCATAATGACACCTGGTTCCGCCTAAACTTAACTTTTCTCAAATCTTGAGTTATCCAATGCGTTTTTCTTATGGAAATGTTTGTCTTAAGCTATGTTAATGATGCATTTACCCCAGTGTCTGACTTCAAGTAAGTTCTGCCTAGAGGCTCCAAACTGACTTGCCAAACGTGTATTTTACCCTCATACATTGTTCTCCTAATCCACGTAAAGGAAACAATTTGTATGGTAATCTGCCTTTCTACAAGATTCAAGTCAATCGTTTTATGGCCCTTGTTGACTCGCCTGGTGCCGATTATCCCAAAATACATCTTACAGGTGAGGGGCCTGGTGCCATTCTCTGAGTTTTAAGATATTCCTTTCTTTCATTAACAGACTGCTAGTAACTATATAACACCAAGCTAAAGACTAGCGGGTGGGTTCTCTTTCTGCCCCCTTCTGATGTCTATGTCAGAAGCTTTCTCTATTTATTTTATACTTTAATAAAATTGTATTACACAAAATCTCTGAGTGATCAAGCCTCCTCTCTGGCTCCGAACTGAATTCTTCTCCGGCAGCCAAGAATCCCGGCGTCTTTTGTGTGGTTCAGCAAGAACCTTTCAGAACTTCAAGCAAAGAAAAAAAGGGGCATGTGTGTGTCAAAGAGATATTTTAAATCTCAAACAGAAGACTATAAGATCTCTGTCAGTCTGTCTGGATTTATGTATGTCTCAGTATATATCTTATTTCCTGATAACACTGTTGAAGTTATAAATGAGTTCTAATTTAATTGGCCTAAAGAAAAGTAAGTGCTTACAAATCAAGCAATTCTAAATACAAGAAAAAGTAAACAAATAAATTTCAGATCCATGTGAACTGGAAAATATTTAATATTAAATATCTAGTATTAATTTTTTTGCTAATCTAATAAGAAATAGGATGTATGTTTTTAATAATGAAGATATAAAAAAATAAAATTACATTTTATAAAGGGAAAACAAAGTAGGTCTGAATTACAGGTGGCTGTTACAGAAAGGTTTGTGGAAGGTGGACCCTGAAAAAAAGTTTTGTGCATGGTTAGGACTAAGTTTAAAATCAATTTAATTAAGTTTACCTAAATGAGTTTCAGGGGCTTCCCTGGTGGCTCAGATGGTAAAGTGTCTGCCCAGTGTGGGAGACCCAGGTTCGACCCCTGGGTTGGGAAGATCCTCTGGAGAAGGAAATGGCAACCCACTCCAGTATTCTTGCCTGGAAAAGCCCACGGACAGATGACTCTGGCAGCCTATAGTCCATGGGGATGCAAAGAGTCAGACACAACTAAGCCACTTCCCTTTCACTAAATAAGTTTAAAGTAAGCTGGTGCAGAAACTTAAATTCGGCCTTTCTCTCTGTTAAGAGGACATACTTTCTTCAGATGTTGAACTGCTTTTAATAATAGATTTAAGTTTTTCTTTCCCTCTTACTGATCTGTTTTATATTTATCTTTGAAATCTTTTGTTAATTTTCGCTAAGTAAATAATTATTATTTCACAGTGACATATGATCCTACCTGATTGAGACTTATAAACCCTTTTGATATTTATCGACAAAACTTCCTAAATAACTTGACTTCTAGCTAACTTTGGGATGCTTCAGAGGGCCCCTGAGATATCCAAAGAGCTATTAAGCTGCCTGGATTCATTGGACATGGTAACTGACACGGGAAGTACTGTTAAAGGGGTGGGGAAAAAAATGTTTTCAGGTTATATTGTATGGCTGATGCTAATATACCTATCCTAAAATTATGTGAATTTCATATAGATCTGATATGCCCTGATAAAATATGGTCAATTATATAATTCTAGTTATCATATTCCTTTGTCAATTGCAATAGAATCAGATTTTAAACATTCCTTCTTTATAAGAATACTGCTAGTTCTTCAAGATTTATGGAAAAGACTTTCTAAGATTAAACAGATAAACAAATTTTGTTACTAACAGTAAGCTGGTAGCAGACTGAAATTTGGTCTTCCCCCTGTTTAGAGAACAAACTTTTCTTAAAATGCAGCTTTCAATAACAGATTATAAATTTCTTTGCCTTTAAGTGATTTATATTTGTTTTAAAATCTTTTCCTTACTTTGGTAAAGAAAATAAACATTATTTAAGGTTATGGTACACGTAGAGAAAGCTCATTCTGCTTCTCCAAAATAACCCCTCATGCTTTGACTTTTGCTATCTTGATGTCCTTAAAACATGGCAATAGTCTGCTCTTACATCAGGAAATTAAATAAACAACAGCTAAAAGTGAAAGAGCTAGGGCTATGGGAAATCCAAGACAGCCTCTTGGCTTTTCCCGGCTCTCTGACAGACCTCATTTTTATTTGATGGGTTAAAGCCTTACCTGGCTACAGTATTAATGCTCTCACAATGAGTTCTCCAAAAAGAAAAAATTATGTTTGACTAAATATTAAGTTCTAGTTTTGTTAATTAAGGTGGTGACCCAGAGGGATGGGATGGGGAGGGATTTGGGAGGGGGGTTCAGGATGGGGAACACATGTAAATTCATGGCTGATTCATGTCAATGTATGGCAAAAACCACTACAATACTGTAAAGTAATTAGCCTCCAACTAATAAAAATAAATGAAGAAAGAAAAAAAAAAAGGTCTGTGCTTACTAAGACTCATTTCTGAGATAGTTTCTTGTTATTTTATATTGTTAAAAGGTTTGAGTAAGTTATTAAAAGGACACTCTTAAGATTGTTTCTAAAGCTTATCTCAGTAACCAGTCTCTGGATAAAAGTCAGATGCTCCATGATGTACAACCAGGAGATTAACACTTAGCTATAAGCATTTAACTGAGACAGATGACATAGGGTGTACCTGGCTATACCCAATGAAAGTTCCTGACTTAAATTCTTCCTTGTGACCTTACTAGTAACTGCTAGCTATATTATTTTCTATGTAGCTTGTTTCAGAAGATTATTTCTTACCTTACCAAATGTGTGACTGAGCCTGTGATAAAATGCTGGCATGTAGTTCCATATGAGATCAATAATTGTAATAATGTAACTCTAGATATGGGAAGAAGCAACAAGAGGAAATATTTTCCTGGACCAAGAGGCTAATAAGGCAGATATGGTCCAGAGACTTTTGCTACTTACAAGGCCTGGTGTAGTGACAACACATTGGGTGGCTCGGCAATGGAATCTTTGTTAGAACTGGGAATGAGCCTTCCCAGCACTGCGGGACACAATGAGCATGAAATGCCCCCCAAACATGGCCCAATATGGCTAGGAAGGGGCCCTGCTGACTGGATGTTGGCCCTTGCCAGTTGCCTCTACAAAGATGAAGTCATACGGACTTCAAGATGTTGACCTTCAACACCCCGTGGAAAGGAGTTCAGGGTGGAGACAAAAAAATAAGGCACACCAGAGTCAAGAAGGCAACGGCTTCCTCTGATGAGGACACTTGGAAAGCAGTTTGGGACCTCAAAAACCCCCTCAAGGTCTGGTTCTGACTACTGGAAAAACTGTACCTTTCACTAGATGGACTTTTGTTAGCAAAGTAATGTCTTTGCTTTTTTTTTTTTTTTTATGTCTTTGCTTTTTAATAGGCTGTCTAGGTTGGCCATAATTTCTCTTCCAAGGAGCAAGCATCTTTTAATTTCCTGGCTGCAGTCACCATCTGCAGTGATTTTGGAGTCCCCCAAAATAAAGTCTGCCACTATTTCCATTGTTTCCATCTATTTTCCATGAAGTGGTGGGACCAGATGCCATGATCTTAATTTTCTGAATGTTGAAATTTAAGCCAACTTTTTCACTCTCCTCTTTCACTTTCATCAAGAGGCTCTTTAGATCTTCTTCACTTTCTGCCATAAGGGTGGTGTCATCTGCATATCTGAGGTTATTGGCATTTCTCCTGGCAATCTTGATTGGTCTAATAACCTGACCTTTACTCAGTTCCATTTACAATATCTCTTCTGGAGAGGCTCAGATGGTAAAATTATCTGCCTGCAATACGGGAGATGTGGGTTTGATCCCTGGGTTGGGAAGATCCCCCACATCAGTATCTGGCCTGGAGAATCCCCATAGATAGAAGAGCCTGGAGGGCTAGAGTTCATGAGGTCACAAAGAGTCGGACATGCCCAAGCAACTAATCACAGCACAGGCCAAGCACAGCAACCTGGAGAATCAGCTCTTGCTGCAGGATCCACCTTCTGTCCATTTCCACTTTTCCCTCCAGGTCTCACTACCCGCTGACCATATCGCCACAGTGTCCCTCCCAGGAGTCTTCTCACCGGTCTGAGGACATGACCTCCCAGATGTCAGGCCAGTGGGAAGTTGCTGGCACTCACCTTAGCAGCTGGCCGTCTGGTAAATCTGGTGATAATTTCACTACCCCTCAGCCCTCCCTGACCCTAGGTCTTCTCGTTGGCATTGCTGTTGTTAATTTCAGGACTTCTATAGGACACGTACGACACTTGGCTCTTCAGTAAGAGGAGCTGGTGTCATTGGCTGGCAGGACGAGGCACGGGGCTGTGTGTCCCGTTCCATTTTCTGAGAAGGAGAACACCTCACTTCCATGACGCCTTGAGCTCAGACCCAGAGGAGACAGACCAAGGGTGTAGAAAGGGTGACAGGCGCTGACTAGAAATCTGTGTGAGACGGTGTTGCTGCTGGCTGTGTCCTGGGTGTCATGGGTAGTCCGGGCTCTTCTGGAGAGTGGTCTGGGGCAATGGCCTGGCTTAGCATTCTTCCAGGTGAAACTGGAGATTTGCCAGAGGCTCATCCCCTGGAGACATTAATGGAAACCCACTCCAGGTGTCTTGCCTAGAGAATTCAATGGAAAGAAGACCTTGGTGGGTTAAAGTCCATGGGGTCGGACATGACTGAGACACTAACGTTACCACCACCATCATCATACAGGGTCATTGGTTCTTGTCCGAGTCCAACAGGTCCAACTCCCCCTATGCACTGGCACCCTTATTCTACTTTCTCTTTGCGGTTGACTTACTTGGACACCTCACAGTGGAATCAGATTATTGGTCCTTTTCTGTCTCGCTTGTTTCACTTGGCATAGTGACTTCAAACTTTATCCATTTTGCAACAGGTCAGAATTTCCTTAGTTGTTAGTTGTTCTGCAAACAATCATCTGTTTACTGTGCTTTGCATGATAGCCTGACATAAATGGTCTCTGCCTTTCCTGCAATGCCTTTCTTCTATTTTAGGCTGAAGATGGTATTAAAGGTGAAGTTTTCGGTCATTTTAGGGGGTTACTCAGTTTTCCCTGACATCTCCTCTCTAGACAAGAGGTATATATGTTATTAAACTTCTGTTTTTCTCCTGATAATCTGTTTAATGCTGGAGAAGGAGGGCTCAAGGAAGAACCTAGAAGGGCAGAGGGAAATTGATTTTCCTCCTATATACATGCAAAGGAATAATACTCAATAGTGGAAAGGAATGAAACAGCAACCCTTGAAAGACAGGGTTAAATCATAGATGCATATGGCTAAGCGAAAGAATCCAGTGGAAGAGGCTGCACGCAGTATGACCCCATCCTGACATTTCATGGAAAGGCAAAGCTACAGACATGAGAAGCAGATCCTGGGGTGGGGAGTTGGAAGTGACTGTTTAGGATGGATACCTGTCAACATGCATTGGTCTAAGTGTATTGCTTTGTATAGCACAATGCGTCAATCAGAATCTATTCAAGTTATTTATTGTATAAGACTGCCATAGGATGGAATACCAAATACAACAGAACCTCAGCATCACTCACTATTCCCTCACCATTCAGTTCAGTTCAGTTCAATTCAGTCACTCAGTCGTGTCCGACTCTTTCATTAGAGAAATGCAAATCAAAACTGCAAATGAGATATTACCTCACATCAGTCACAACGCCTATCATCAATAAATCTACAAACAATGCTGGAGAGGATGTAGAGAAAAGAGACCCCTCTTGTGCTGTTTGTGGGAATGGAAACTCATATAGCCACTACGGAGGGCAGTAGGCAGGTTTAAAAAAAAAATGAAAATAGAACTACCATATAATCCAGCAATCCCACTGGGTATGCTGAGACTATCATAATTCTGAAAGACATATGCATGCTCATGTTCATTGCAGCCCTGTTTACAATAACTAGGTCATGGAATCTACCTAAATGTCCATCAACAGAGAAATGGATAAGAAAAAGTGTTACATACATACAGTGTAAATTTCAGTTCAGTTCAGTCTCTCAGTCCTGCCCAGTTCTTGGTACCCCATGAACTGCAGCACGTCACACCGTCTTGTCCATCACCAACTCCCGGAGCCTACCCAAACTCATGTCCATTGAGTCGGTAATGCCATCCAACCACCTCATCCTCTGTCGACCCCTTCTCCTCCTGCCCTCAATTGTTTGCAGCATCAGGGTCTTTTCAACTGAGTCAGCTCTTCGCATCAGGTGGCCGAAGTACTGGAGTTTCAGCTTCAACAACAGTCCATCCAATGAACACCCAGGACTGATCTCCTTTACGATGGACTGGTTGGATCTCCTTGCAGTCCAAGGGACTCTCAAGAGTCTTCTCCAATATCACAGTTCAAAATCATCCATTCTTTGGTACTCAGCTTTCTTTATAGTCCAACTCTCACATCCATACATGACCACTGGAAAAACCATAGCCTTGACTAGACAGAACTTTTTTGGCAAAGTAATGTCTCTGCATTTTAATATATGCTGTCTAGGTTGGTCATAACTTTCCTTCAGAGGAATAAGTGTCTTTTCATCCATGGCTGCAGTCACCATGTGCAGTGATTTTAGAGCCCCCCAAAATAAAGTCAGCCATTGTTTCCACTGTTTCCCCATTTATTTTCCATGACATGATGGGACCAGATGCTATAATCTTAGTTTTCTTAATGCTGAGTTTTAAGCCAACTTTTTCACTCTCCTCTTTCACTTTCCTCAAGAAGCTCTTTAGTTCTTCACTTTCTGCCATAAGGGTGGTGTCATCTCATATCTGAAGTTATTGATATTTCTCCCAGCAATCGTGATTCCAGCTTGTGCTTCCTCCAGCCCAGCTTTTCTCATGATGTACTCTGCATATAAGTTAAATAAGCAGGGTGACAATATACAGCCTTGGCATGCTCCTTTGCCTATTTGGAACCAGACTGTTGCTCCATGTCCAGTTGTAACTGTCCCTTCCTGACCTGCATACAGGTTTCTCAAGGGGCAGGTCAGGTGGTCTGGTATTCCCATCTCTTTCAGAATTTTACACAGCTTATTGTGATCCACACACTCAAAGGCTTTGACATAGTCAATAAAGCAGAAATAGAAGTTTTTCTGGAACTCTCTTGATTTTTTGATGATCCAGCAGATGTTTGCAATTTGATCTCTGGTTCCTCTGCCTTTTCTAAATCCAGCTTGAACATCTGGAAGTTCACAGTTCACCTATTGCTGAAGCCTGGCTTGGAGAATTTTGAGCATTACTTTACTAGCGTGTGAGATGAGTGCAATTGTGTGGCAGTTTGAGCATTCTTTGGCATTACCTTTCTTTTGATTGGAATGAAAACTGGCCTTTTGCAGTCCTGTGGCCACTGCTGGGTTTTCCAAATTTGCTGGCATATTGAGCGCAGCACTTTCACAGCATCATCTTTTCGGATTTGAAATAGCTCCATCACCTCCACTAGCTTTGTTCATAGTGATGCTTCCTAAGGCCCACTTGACTTCGCATTCCAGGATGTCTGGCTCTAGGTGAGTGATCACACCATCTGAGTGGTCCAGATCTTTTTGATACAGTTCTTTTGTGTATTCTTGCCACCTTTTCTTAATATCTTTTGCTTCTGTTAAGTCCATAGCATTTCTGTCCTTTATTGAACCCATTTTTGTGTGAAATGTTCCCTTGGTATCTCTAATTTTCTTGACGAGATCTCTAGTCTTTCCCGTTCTACTGTTTTCCTCTATTTCTTTGCACTGATCGCTGAGGAAGGCTTTCTTATCTGTCCTGCTGTTCTTTGGAACTCTGCATTCAAATGGGTATATCTTTCCTTTTCTCCTTTGCTTTTGGCTTCTCTACACAGCTATTTGTAGGTCCTCATCAGACCACCATTGTGCTCTTTTGCATTTCTTTTTCTTGGGGATAGTCTTGATCCCTGTGTCCTCTTCAATGTTATGAACCTCCATCCATAGTTCATCAGGCACTGTGTCTATCAGATCTAGCCCCTTAAATCTATTGCTCACTTCCACTGTATAATCATAAGGGATTTGATTTAGGTCTTACCTGAATGGTTTGGTGGTTTTCCCCACTTTCTTCAATTTAAGTCTGAATTTGTCAAAAAGTGTAATATTACATAGCCATTACAGGAATGAAAATGGATCCTTTGTACAGATGTGGATGGATAGTCAGTCATACAGTGAAATGAGACAGACAAAAACACACTAAGGAATGTATATTAACATATATATGGGCTTCCATGGTAGTGAAGAGGAAAAGCTAAAATTTTACATAACCACCTTCTCCTTCTCCCTCTGTAACTCAGCTGGCCCCTTGCAAAGTCTAGATCACATAGGTACATAGTCTCAGAAAGTTGGAACTTTCAATATAGGAACTGGAGTGTATCTCACTCACCCTTGTCCCGGTCTTTGCAATCTCCCAGCCCCTGGAAACCTGCTTCATCATGCCTGTCCAGGCCAGGGATCCATAACCCCATCTTAACCACTGTTGCCACGCGTGTGAAACCCCTTAGTTTAAATCAGCCTATTAACAGCTAGTGTTGCCCACTACAGTCTGTCTATAAAAACTGTAATCCGTTTGCTTGGGACTCACAGCTTGAAGTGTTAAACTCCACTGTGCCCACCGGTGTAATAAACCTGAGTTCGCCAACTCTCAAAATGTGGTGCTTGGTTTCCCGAGTCCTGGTTTCTGCAACATTTCTGGAGGCCCCAGCGAGACTCCAAACACGCCGGCCCCTGGAGCCGAAGGACTGGTGGCTCGGCCCGGTTGGAGTGAAGGAACCCCGAGATGAACGAGGAGGCACCCCACCTCACGGTATCCTGTGTTCCCTTTCCATCCACTGTTCCGAGTCTATGGATGGCCGAGCCCCCAGTGGACTCATTGGAGGGACAGACCAACTCACCAGGAATGGCCACAGGATAAGGTAAGGCTCCGGGGCCAGTCCCCAGGCAGGAACCTACCCCAACGGGTAGAAGAGGAGACTGATCACCTCCTTGGGCTCCCAGGAAGGGAGCATCAGATAGGGAGACCTGGGGACCTGGGAGAAGCGATGCATTGTGAATGATAACCTCCTTGGGGCTCCCAGGAAGGGTGCAACAGTTAAGGAAACCTGGAGACTTGGGAGAAGGGAGGCATCGTGATAGCCTCTGAATGACTGTGAGTGTGTGACTGCTGATTGCTGATTTCTGGGGTGAGAGAAATTTTTCTTACTGGAAACCACAAAACCAATTGTTTTTCCATATGCAATTAAAAACAACTAGCTTGTTAAATAGACCTGCCCAGGAGGAAGCTTGAGGTTAACACTTTCCATGTCCTTGAAATACACAGCCAGCTTTGCCTGAGACCTCAGCCTTGGGCAAACTAGAACTTCAAGGGAAGCAAAAAAAGGAGGGGGGGGAGGGGGTAAAAGAGATATTTTAAACCTCAAACAGAAAACTATAAGATCTCTGTCAATCTGTCTGTCTGGATTTATGTATGTCTCAGTATATGTCTTTTTTTCTGATACTGTTGTTGAAGTCGTAAATGAGTTTTAATTTAATTGGCCTAAAGAACAGTAAGCGCTTACAAATCAAACAATTCTAAATACAAGAAAAAGTAACTAAATAAACTTCAGATTCACATGAAGTGAAAAATATTCTATATTAAATATCAAGTGTTCATGTTTGTTTGCTAATCTATTAAGAAAGTAGCATGTATGTTTTTAATAAAGAAGATATAAAAAATAAGATTACATTTTATAAAGGGAAAAGAAATTAGGTCTGACTTACAGGTGGCTGTTATAGAAAGTGATTAAAAATGTTTGTGGAAGGTAAACCCTGGGAAAAGTTTCATGCATGGTTAGGACTGACTAAGTTTAAAATCAATTTAATTAAGTTTACCTAAATGAGTTTAAAGTAAGCTGGTCCACAAACTTAAATTTGGCCTTTCTCTCTGTTCAGAGGACATACATTCTTCAGATGTTGAACTGCTTTTAATAATAAATTTGTTTTTTTTTCTCTTAATTGATCTGTTCGGTATTTACCTTTGAAATCTTTTGTTAACTTTCGCTATTTAAATAATTATTATTTCACAAAAGATATGATCCTACCTGACTGAATGTTATAAACACTTTGGATATTTATTGACAAAACTTCCTAAATAACTTGACTTTTAGCTATCTGTGGGATACTCCAGAGGATTCCTGAGACATCCCAAAGAGCTATTAAGTTACCTGGGTTCATTGGACATGGGAAGTTACATGGGAAGTACTGCCAAAGTGGTGAAAAAAAAAAAAATCTTTTCAGGTTATACTGCATGGCTGATGTTACTAATACAGATATCCTAAAATTATGTGAAATTCACATAGATCTCATATGTCATGATAAAATATGGTCAATTCTAATTCTAGTTATCATATTAAAGTGTTATGACCAGGTTTCTTTGTCAATCACAATAGAATCAGATTTTAAACATGGCTTCTTTAGAATACTGCTAATTCTTCAAGATTTATGGAAAAGACGTTCTAAGATTAAACAGATAAACAAATTTTGTTATTAACAGTAAGCTGGTATCAGACTGGAATTTGCTCTTTCTCTCTTTAGAGAACAAAGTTTTCTTAAAATGTAGCTTTCAATTACAGACTATAAATTTCTTTGCCTTTAAGTGATTTATGTTTGTTTTTAAAATCTTTTTGTTACTTTGGTAAAGGAAATAAACATTATTTAAGGTTATGGTACATGTAGACAAGGGTCATTCTGCTTCTACAAAAAATAACCCCTCATGGTTAGACTTTTGCTATCTTGATGTCCTTAAAACATGGTGATACAAAACACAAAAATTAAACTCAAAATGGACTAAAGATCTAAATGTAAGAACAGAAACTATAAAACTCCTAGAGGAGAACAAAGGCAAAACACTCTCAGACATGAATCATAGCAGGATCCTCTATGACCCACCTCCCAGAATATTGGAAATAAAAGCAAAAATAAACAAATGGGACCTAATGAAACTTAAAAGCTTTTGCACAACAAAGCAAACTATAAGCAAGGTGGAAAGACAGCCCTCAGACTGGGAGAAAATAATAGCAAATGAAGCAACAGACAAAGGATTAATCTCAAAAATATACAAGCAACTCCTGCAGCTCAATTCCAGAAAAATAAATGACCAAATCAAAAAATGGGCCAAAGAACTAAACAGACATTTCTCCAAAGAAGACATACAGATGGCTAACAAACACATGAAGAGATGCTCAACATCACTCATTATCAGGGAAATGCAAATCAAAACCACAATGAGGTACCATTACACGCCAGTCAGGATGGCTGCTATCCAAAAGTCTACAAGCAATAAATGCTGGAGAGGGTGTGGAGAAAAGGGAACCCTCTTACACTGTTGGGGGGAATGCAAACTGGTACAGCCACTATGAAGAACAGTGTGGAGATTCCTTAAAAAAACTGGAACTAGAACTGCCATATGACCCAGCAATCCCACTGCTGGGCATACACACTGAGGAAACCAGATCTGAAAGAGACACGTGCACCCCAATGTTCATCGCAACACTGTTTATATTGCCAGGACATGGAAGCAACCTAGATGCCCATCAGCAGATGAATGGATAAGGAAGCTGTGGTGCATATACACCATGGAATATTACTCAGCTGTTGAAAAGAATTCATTTGAATCAGTTCTAATGAGATGGATGAAACTGGAGCCCATTATACAGAGTGAAGTAAGCAAGAAAGATAAAGACCAATACAGTGAAAAGACAGCCCTCAGACTGGGAGAAAATAATAGCAAATGAAGCAACAGACAAAGGATTAATCTCAAAAATATACAAGCAACTCTTAAAGCTCAATTCCAGAAAAATAAATGACCCAATAAAAAAATGGGCCATAGAACTAAACAGACATTTCCTCAAAGAAGACATACAGATGGCTAACAAACACATGAAAAGATGCTCAACATCACTCATTATCAGGGAAATGCAAATCAAAACCACAATGAGGTACCATTACACGCTAGTCAGGATGGCTGCTATCCAAAAGTCTACAAGCAATAAATGCTGGAGAGGGTGTGGAGAAAAGGGAACCCTCTTACACTGTTGGTGGGAATGCAAACTAGTACAGCCACTATTGAGAACAGTGTGGAGATTCCTTAAAAAACTGGAAATAGAACTGCCATATGACCCAGCAATCCCACTTCTGGGCATACACACTGAGGAAACCAGATCTGAAAGAGACACGTGCACCCCAATGTTCATCGCAGCACTGTTTATAATAGCCAGGACATGGAAGCAACCTAGATGCCCATCAGCAGACGAATGGATAAGGAAGCTGTGGTACATATACACCATGGAATACTACTCAGCCATTAAAAAGAATTCATTTGAACCAGTTCTAATGAGATGGATGAAACTGGAGCCCATTATACAGAGTGAAGTAAGCCAGAAAGATAAAAAACATTACAGCATACTAACACATATATATGGAATGTAGAAAGATGGAAACGACAACCCTATATGCAAAACAGAAAAAGAGACACAGAAGTACAGAACAGACTTTTGAACTCTGTGGGAGAAGGTGAGGGTGGGATGTTGCAAAAGAACAGCATGTATATTATCTATGGTGAAACAGATCACCAGCCCAGGTTGGATGCATGAGACAAGTGCTCGGGCCTGGTGCACTGGGAAGACCCAGAGGCATTGGGTGGAGAGGGAGGTGGGAGGGGGGATCGGGATGGGGAATACGTGTAAATCTATGGCTGATTCATGTCAATGTATGACAAAACCCACTGAAAAAATAAATGAATAAGTAAAGGAAGAAAAATGGAAAAAAAAATAAAAAAGTAAAATAAAAAAAAAATAAAAAGTTTATATGGAAATTCAAAAAAAAAAAAAAAGACCAATACAGTATACTAACGCATATATATGGAATTTAGAAAGATGGTAATGATAACCCAATATGCAAAACAGAAAAGAGACACAGATGTACAGAACAGACTTTGGGACTCAGTGGGAGAAGGCGAGGGTGGGATGTTCTGAGAGAACAGCATTGAAACAAGTATACTATCAAGGGTGAAACAGACTACCAGCCCAGGTTGGATGCATGAGACAAGTGCTCAGGACTGGTGCACTGGGGAGACCCAGAGGGATGGGATGGGGAATCCATGGAAATCCATGGCTGATTCATGTCAATGTATGGCAAAAACCACTACAATACTGTAAAGTAATTAGCCTCCAACTAATAAAAATAAATGAAAAAAAAAGTATTAAAAAAAAAAAACATGGTGATAGTCTGCTCTTAAATCAGGAAATTAAAAATAAATAAACAACAGCTAAAAATCAAAGAGCTAGGCCTATGGGAAATCCAAGACAGCCTCTTGGCTTTTCCCGGCTCCCTGACAGACCTCATTTTTATTGATGGGTTAAAGCCTTACGGGTCTACTGTGTTAATGCCCTCAAAATGAGTTCTCCAAAAAGAAAACAAAGTTATGTTTCACTAAATATTAAGTTCTAGTTTTGTTACTTAAGGTCTGTGCTTACTAAGACTCACTTCTGAGATAGTTCCTTGTTATGTTATATTGCTAACATGTGTGTGTGTGGGGGGGAGGGGCGCTGAGCTTCACAGGGAGGAGTCCTCCAGAGCTGAGGCTGGGCCTGGAGCAAAGACTGGCCTCACACCATCTTGCAGACTGCAGTCAGAGAAGGCATCCTATGCTGGGTATTCTATTGGAAATTCTGGGAAGCTTTAGTGCCCAGTTAGGCACGTGACTAGGCAGACCTGTGGGTCATCTTTTCTTCTCCTCCAGCTCTAGCTCTGACCTTCATATACAACCAGGCTCCACTTCCAAGACCTGTCCCCACAGAGGGGGTTGCTATACGTGCAGCACCCAGGGATCCACTGAGGGGAGATTGAGACCCGAGCCGCCTTCTCCCAAAGACACCAGGCCAGCTGGGTACTGGCCAACATCCTGAGAAGATCGGACCTCTGTGCCTGTAGGACCCCCAGCCCCAGGCACTGATGTCCCACCCCCTCAGCGAGAATGTCCACCTCCACGTGCACTTGTTCCTGCTCAGGCTTATGGCAGGAGAACCTGACTCAGGGCATGAGTTACCACCTCTGTAGGGAGAGCCTTCCCTGGCTCCTTCCCAAGACCCAGACGACCACAATGACTGACCACCCCTGCTGGGAGAACAGGCGCCTACTCTGGACAGAGACCTAGAGCCCTTCCTGGCAACACTACATCCAGGGGCACAGTTGGCTCTGCAGCCTCCATCCCTGTGTGTTCCCCGTGGATGCCATCAACTCGCTCCCCACCCAGGGGAGACTGAGTTCCCTTCCCCTGACAGTCTTTTCAACTGGTTTGTGCGTAGCTTTCTTGTCATTTTTTAATGGCTTTATGTATTTTTTTCTGTTAAGTTTTTGTTAATGAATTTTACCTTAACTGAGGCAATTTGGGAATATTAAGGCCTTCACAATGCTGTGCAACCATCCCCACTGTCTACTTTCGGACCCTCTCATCCTATCCCCCACACTTCCCAGCGAAGCCTGGATTCATGTCAAGCACTTCCCGTTCCTCCCTCACTCCCGGCCCCTGACAACATATAGTCTTCTTCCTTCTCCATTTCTTCCCATCCCTTCCGTGTCCCCAATCAATGCCAATCACTGAAATGATAGAAAACTGGATTTTTTTCTGACTGAATGTGATAAGTGTAGTCTCTCAGTCTTGTTAGACTCTTTGCAACCCCATGGATTCTACAGTCCATGGAATTCTCTAGGCCAGAATAGTGGAATGGGTAGCTTTTCCCTTCCCCAGGGGATTTTTCTGACTCCCCACATATGGTAAGACCAAACTTGAGAATTCTTGTTTTTATTTCATTTGAAGTAGGCTTTGGGTATCTGAAAGGACAGTGTAGGTACTTTCAAGATGTCATCTGGAAAACGAAGCCCTTTCGGCAAATGTGGTCAGAATCCCCAGGTAGGCCTTGCCGTTGTAAGTGTGACATCTCAGCCAAAAGGGAGAAGCTGAACTCTTCCTCTGGCACAAGCAAATTCACAGAATAAGCCAAGAAAGAGAGCTGGAAAAAAGAACCACACCAGCAAACGAAAAACGTTCCTCATGAGACAAAGCTAGAGAAAACCCAACATCCTTGTGACCCCAAAACCCTCTTGAAAATGAATGTTTAGTAAGGAAGAGAAGAAACACGTGAAGTTCCAAGGAGAGGCCATGCCCATGGCCAGTGTAGCTTAGAGATGGCCTGACCAACCAGAGGAAGATACACGCCAGTGTAAACCCTTTGCAGACAGCAGTGACGGTCATCACCGTGGTAAGTGTTTAGTCTGGTGACAACCTGCTCTGGGCACCAGACGAGGGAGCAGACGTGGTTCTCTTCCTCTGCCCCCACACCACTCCCTCATGAAGGCAGCTCAGGTGCTTTTGGGACCTGCCTGCCTGTCTTGCTCAACCGTGAACTGCGACCACCTCCAGGGCAGGATTCCACCTTCTCTTCCCTATTCACCTTGAACCTGCACACAGTGGGCCTTTAGAACCTCAGGAGACTCGCCCCAGCCCCACTATAGTCAGAAGCCTCCCCAGGCATCAAAACACCTGTGGAGTCACTTTGGCCCAAGCCCTAGTTCTGGATCCCTGGAGCCTACTACAGCCTCTATGGTGAGAGTAATCAGGTCCTTTATACACAGATTCCCAGCTGTCAGATCTGAGTTTTGGATTCACAGTCAGCTCTGTCCCTCCCGTGGCAGCCAGGTGGGCCACGACGCAGTTGAAGGAGCTCACGAGCTGAGTTTCAAGGGAGTCATTGAAAGGACAGCAGTGGACACAACCTGTTGCAAACTGAGGGAGGGTCCCTGCACGACTCAGAAGCGGCCTCTGGTGTGCAAGTGTGGAGGAGGGCCCCCATGGGTGCAAAGGAAAGAGAGGAACCCCCTGGCCAAGGCTCGTGGCTCCTCCTGTGGCAGCTCCAGTTGGTAGCCCATGAGCAGTGGACAGCCAATGTGGTCACATGACCATGACTCTAATTTGCTCACAAAGCAAGAGAAAGGGGGCAGGTGAGGGAATACCCAGAGGGTGCGGTGGGTGCATGAAGGGAGGTGCCCTTCCTCTCTTCAATGCAAACTGCTTTCCTGAGTCTCAGAGCTGCCAGACAGCAGTTACCAAGTCAGGTCCCCACAGTGCTCAGTATGGGTGCCTTAGCCCCTGTCACACGGACAAGCCCCACCATGTGGCCTCCCCGAGTTCTAACAGCAGGAAGTGTGGCTCTGTCTGGGTACACACTTCCTTGCAGTACCTGAGTTACCCCCTTCTTGGAGCCTCAGTTTTCTTCTCTAGAATAAGGACATTGATTGCTACCTTAGCATGTTGCTACCTTAATCCTGTGAAGACTCTTTAGGGTAATCGTACAATAAATAGCTGGCCTTAGGAGATATTTGACTTCCCTGATACCTCAGCTGGTGAAGGATCCTCCTGCAATGCAGGAGACCCTGGTTTGATTCCGGGGTCAGGAATCCTGTCCGCTGCCGAAGGGACAGGCTACCCAGTTCAGGATTCTTGGGCTTCCCTTGTTGCTCAGCTGGTAAAGAATCTGCCTGCAATGAGTGAGACCTGGGTCGATCCCTGGGTTTGGAAGATCCCATCGAGAAGGGAAAGGCTGCCCACTCCAGTGTTCTGGCCTAGAGAATTCCATGGACCATATAGTCTAATGGGTTGCAAAGAGTCGGACACGACTGAGGGACTTTCACTTCACTTTCGAGAGATATCACCTGAATCCAGATTAGACTGGAGTCTCCAGTGTCATCTGACATTTCTTCCCTGTAGCTAGCCAAAACCCACACAGTTGCATTTCCAGGGTCTCCACTTAGCCCGCTGGACAGAAAACCCAGCGTGGTTCAAACAAGCTGAAAGACAAGCAAAAGAGGACTCACAGGCAGACGACTTCTCTCAGGTCTCACGTCGAGCTCCGGGACCACAGCAAGAACTGGCGCTCAGCAGCGCCCTCGTCCACAGGCGGCGGCTCGGCCCTGACTGGAGCAGGAAGGCCACCAAACCGCCCCAGGCCGACCTCACGCACCTCCCACTGCTGGAGCCTGACGTCACCTGGCCCCACCCCTTCCGGCAGAACGAGAAATCCTCTTCCTCTTGATTCCTGCATGAGGCCTGGCCCTGGGCCCTGATTGGTCACTTCCCCAGTCCCTAGCCAATCACAGTGGCCAGGGAGGATGGAGCACACCGATTGGCCAGGTCCAGGTCATGTGACCATAGTCTTCGGATGCCTGTGAGCAGCTCACCGTGTGTCAGGGGTGGAGAGAGTGTGATGCAGCTGGAGTGAGGCTGAGAGTCCAGACCCTGAGTCCGTGCGCTCTGTATCCTGGGACGAGCCTGCACACCCTCGCTACACACCGGCTTGTCCTCTGCAGACAAAATATTCATGGCAGACCTCTGCCCTTCCCATTGAAGGTAGCAAGAGCTTCTGTTTGAAGGTAGGTTTGGAGATCCCCTCCTAGCATCTAGGCTTGTTTTTTGTGTCGTATTAGAATAATTTATTTAGTCAAAAACACCCACGAGCACACCACATCCTGCTTTGCGCTTTCAGGAGTCTTAGCTGTTCTCAGTTGAGGACATGGCCCAGGGGCCTCCTAATGGGAGTGAATTTTGTCCAAGGAAGCACCTGAGGCCTTGAATCACTGAATCACTTTGCTGTCCACCTTAAGCTAACAACTTAGTGTAAATCAGCAATACCTCAATTAAAAAAAAATGATATTCCCTCATCAAACATTGCTCTAACGTTTGTAAAGTTTTTCGTTCAATTGTTGGTTCTTAGTATGTGTCTAATTGGTTTGGTTGTGTTTTGTGAGGTAGGGATCCAACTTACTTTCCTGTATGAGCACCAAATTGTCCCAATGGGACGATTCCTTTCTCCTTTCTCCTGTAAATACCCTTTCTCCATTTGCATATTAAGAAGCTCTTTTTAAAAATCCCAGGTATCAAGAACTTCAGGTCTCTGGTAATTTGTGGAGCACCCCAGAGACATGTTTCCATTCCTGTGTCTTCTCCCTGCATTTAGCCATTGCCAGTTTCTAGTATAGACAAGTGCCCTCAGAGGGTTCTCTGTAGTGAACCATGAATGTTTCCATGACCCAGGAATGTGAGCACAGAGGTGGGGTGAGTCCATAGTACCTCTGACCATGCTCAGCAACCCGAACATTAAGCCTGACTGAAACTGCTTAAAACAAGCTCTGTGTTTCTTCCTTTTGGTGTCTGGCTGTGCAGAATAATTAGTTGGTAGATTGGGACTTGGGTGTTTGGGTTCAGAGGAGTAGAGACAGACCCATAGCCTGCTTTTCCATTATATTTTCCTCCTCTGGGCTCTGCTGAGCTGGTGTGGAAATATTTCTGCTAAAAGCTTGAGAGGTACTCAATCCTTCTGCTTCCCATCTCCTGCCTTTTCTGTACTTCTGTCATTTAAAAAAATATAGCTAATTTTCAATGTTGTTAGTCTTCAGGTTATCATGGAAAGCACAGTAAACAAGCATATGATTCTCTGCAGACTTATGCCGGGACCTCTTCACTGAGAAGAGTTCCTTCAGATGGAACTATCCTATTTCAGGTGCAAAGAGGGACATACCCTTACAAACAGAGACTTCCCTACTAAACAGAAACGGAACTCACAAAAGGGCAACCTCGTGCTCCCCTGGTCTTCTACCGGTTAAGGAGCTGCCTGCTAATGCATGGGATATGGGTTTGGTTCTTTGTCCAGGCGTATCTCACATGCCTCAGAGGAGCTAAACTCATCCACCACACGCACTGAGCCAGCGCTCTACAGCCTGGGAGTCACAACTCCTAAACACATGCAGCACAACGACTGAAGCCTGGACACCTGGACCCGTGCTCTGCAACAAGAGGAGCCCCACTCACCAGAACTAGAGGAAGCCCTCTCAAAGCAATGAAGCCCTAGCACGGCCAACAATCAATTAGTAAATCTTAAAATCAAGAAGGGCAACTTCTACTCAGGTTTTCTCTTTTTTTATTTTATTGAATTAAACACAGCAAACTCACCCGATGTCGCAGACACATCTTAGGGTGACATGTTCTGCCCCAAGTGACTTGGATGTAATCCAATTGACCTACACATTCATCTACTGAAGGATATCACGACTTCTTAACATGTATAGCCATTTTGAACAGAACTGCTGTACATAATTGCATCCATGGTTGCATTTTCAGAGCAGTTGCCTGAATGCAGGGAGCCATTCTATGCTCAGCCACCCACAGAAGCCAAGCTGGGAGACTTGAACCAGAATCTCGATGGAAAAAGAGGACCAGAAAGTTGGCTCCTCTTTCATATAAGAGAAGGCGACCTTCCAGTCTTCCTTTCAGCCCCGCAATTGGGGGGTGGGGTCTTGAAAAGGCAGCAAGGGGAGTGTCTTTTCCTAGGTCCCAGAGCCTGTTTCTGCCCCATTCCATGCTAGGTCAGCCCTGTATTGAATCCTTCCTTTGGGAAGTCTCAGTGCACAAACTCCATGTGATACCAGCCCCAGGTGGAAAGGCATGGGGGTCTCGGAGGCCAACAGATCTGGGCAGGAGATGGGAGAATGACCCCCGCTCAGCAGATGGAAAGACTGGGGAAACCCTGAGGGGCACATGCTTGTCTAGGGCCACGTGACCTAGGAGAAGGAGGAGCCTGGTCTGAAAGCAGCTGTGTCCTCAGAGCTCAGGCCCTGGCGGAACCCAGGCCTCCCCCAAGGCTGAGGGCTGGGCAGTGTGCGTGTCACTGTGCCCGCACGGGGCCTAAGGGTGTGGTTGCACACTCAGAAACACCCAGGTTCCCTTGGGGAGCTCTGTGTGAGGGACCTCAGCAACGAACCCAAGAAATGATGTCACTTCCTGGCAACAGAACTCAACAGAACCCAGAACCCAGGGACCCAGGCACCACTGCGAGAGGAGACCCCAGCCAGATCACTTGCTGCCAAGATGTTCTGCTGTTTGCCCCTGCCCAGAGGCCGGGGCCTCGGGAGGGCTCACAGGCAGAGTGTGTGGGATCGCTGGCGACGCTGGCTCAGGGCCCCCCGAGGAGGCCTCTGGCCCTTTGCCCGAAGGAACAGGAAGGTAACCCGGGAGCCCCAGGCCGGGCCCGGCCACCTCTCCCATCCCACCCGGGCAACCCCGAGTCCTTTCCCTGGGAATGGGGACGGGGGGTTCTCGGGGTGTGTCTGCCTCAAGCAAGCCCAGAAGGATGTGCGGTCAGAAGCCTGTGCACCGGTGGCGTCCCCACCCCAGGGGAGAGCAGGCTGGGCGGGAGGGGGAGAGCCCAGGCAGCGCTGACTGCCCAGGTTGACCTGACGCCCTAAGAGGTGTCTCCTTCCTCCCGGGTGGGTATCTGAGCAGACACACATCTCCGCTGGGACCAGAAATTCAAGTGGGCAGAAGCAGCAGCCATACTGGCCAGGCCCAGCTCGGAAAACACCAAGCAGGCCTGGCTGACGCTTACTGTCATTGCAGAGCTTCCCACCGGATGTGGCCGACGAGGGGGACACGCCGTCCACCTCCTCGAGGGAGGGGTCGGAGCCCCACCCCCCTGCCCGTGAGGCCCAGTGCAGGGTCCAGGTGAGCGTGCCCATGGAGGGGTCAGCCCAAGGGGGAGTGAAGAGCAAGAGGGGAAGGCCTCCCCAGAAACCACCCAGGACACACCGCGGGGCCCAGTCTCGGGCTGCTTTGCGGCTCAGCACACCTGGCTCCGACCCAGAGCCCCGAGCACCCCTCCCTCTGAGGCAGCACGAGGACCTGGAGCCCAGCGCGGCAGAGCACAGAGGTGAGGAGCCCGGGGCTGGGAATCTGAGTGTGTGGGGAGGGGCGCTGAGCTTCACAGGGAGGAGTCCTCCAGAGCTGGGGCTGGGCCTGGAGCAACGGCTGGCCTCCCACCATCTTGCAGACTGCAGTCAGAGAAGGCATCCTATGCTGGGTATTCTACTGGAAGTCCTGGGAAGCTTTAGAGCCCAGTTAGGCCCGTGACAAGGGAGACCTCTGGGTAATCTCTTCTTCTCTCCCAGCTCTAGCTCTGACCTTCCAACTCAACCAGGCTCCATTTCCAACACCTGTCCCTACAGAGGTGCTTGCTGCACGTGCAGGACCCAGGGATCCACTGAGGGGACATCGAGACCTGATCCATCCTGCCTCAAAGACACTGGACCAGCTGGTTCCTGGCCACCACACTGGGCAGATCGGACCTCTGTGCCGGCAGGACGCCCAGCCCCAGGCACCGATGTCCCTCCCCCTCGGCCCAAACGTCCACCTCCACCTGCACCTGCACCCGCTCGGGCTTTGGCAGGAGAACCCGAGTCAGGGCATGAGTTACCACCTCTGCAGGCAGAGCCTGCCCTGGCTCCTGCTCAACACCCAGACGCCCACGATGACTGACCAACCGCTGCAGGGACAACGGGCCCCTCTTTTGGACAGAGACCCAGAGCCCGTTCTGGAAACACCAGGTCCAGGGGAGCCGTGGGCTCTGCAGCCGCTATCCCTGTCTGCCCCCCATGGATGCCATCAACTCGCTCCCCACCCAGGGGAGACTGACTTCCCTTCCCTTGAGGGTCTGTTTATTTGGTTTTTCTCTACCTATTTTGTGCTCTTTTACTTGTTCTATGGTGTTCTGTACTTTTCTTGGTTCAGTTTGAAAGAATAAAATTATTCATTTATTTAATAATAACAATGTCATAGTAACAATTATTGTTGTTTAATAATTGTTATTGTTGTTAACAATTATTGTTGTCTAATAATAACAATTATTGAAAACGGCTGCAATCTGGGGACACTGAGGACCGACAAAGCGCTGTGTAACCATGGCCACCTTGTAGTTTCAGACCCTTTGAAGATTTCCGCCTCACCTCCCAGCAAACCCTGTATTCACGGCAAGCACTCCCTGTTCTTCCGTCTCCCTGACCACGAACAAACTTGAAACCTTTTCTCTTCATTTCTCCGTATATTCTGGGTGTCCCCATCAATGACTATCAGTGAAACAATGAGGTCCTTTTGTTCTGACTCCCCACATTTTCAAGGCTACGTTTGAGAATTCTTGTTTTGATTTTATTTGAAGTACCTTTGAGTATCTGAAAGGATGGTGTAGGTACTTTCAAGATATCATGGGCCAGATGAAGTCCTTTAGGCAAATGCCGTCATATTCCCCAGGCAGTCATTGCTGTTGTTAAGAATGACATCTCAGCCAGAACGCGAATGCTGAACTTTTCCTGTGGCACAAACAAAGTCACATAATCAGCCAAGAAAGAGAGCTGGATAAACAAACAACCCCAACAACTAGGAAGCCATTCCTCAGGAGACAAGGCTAGAGAATGACCTAACATCCTGGTGACCCAAAAACCCTCTAGAAAATTCATGTTCTGGAAAGAAGAGAACACATGGGAAGAACGAAGGAGAGGCAATGCACATGGCCAGTCTAGCTTAGAGATGGCCTGACCGCTCCAATGGAGACGCACCACTGGAAACCCTTTGCAGACAGCAGTGATGGTCATCACCATGGTAACTGTTCTGTCTGGTGACAACCTGCCCTGGGCACCAGCCGAGGGAGCAGACCTGCTTCTCGTCCTCTGGCCCCACACCACCCCCTCGTGAAGGCGGCTCAGGTGCCATCCTGCCCCGCCTGCCTGTCTGACTCATCCATGGGCTCTCACCACCTCCAGGGCAGGCCTCCACTTTCTCCTCTCTCTGCACCGTGAACCTGCACACAGTGGGCCTTCAGAACCTCAGGAGACTCGAGCCATTCCCACTATAGCCAGGACTCTCCCCAGGCATTCAAACGCCTGTGGAGTCACTTTGGCGCAAGCACAGGTTCCAGAACCCTGGAGGCTACGAAACCCTCTCCACTGTGAAGAGTCAGGCCCCTTTGTACAGAGCTTCTGAGTTGTCAGATCTGAGCTGTTGTTTCATTGTCAGCTCTGTCCGTCCGGTGGCAGCCAGGCGGGCCATGCTGCAGACAAAGGAGCTCACAAGCTGAGTTTCAAGGGAGCTATGGCAAGGACAGTGAGGGATACAAACTGAGTGAGGGGCCCCACAACATGTGGAAAAGGCCTGTGGTGTGCAAGTGGGGACTAGGGCCCCCAAGGTCCACAGAAAGAGAGGCACTCGGGAGCAAAGGCCGTTGGCTTCTCCTCTAGCAGCTCCACATGGCAGCCCGTGAACAGGAGTCAGCAAAGGTGGTCACGAGAGAGTGACTCTGTCACTTCCTCAGAAATCGAGAGAAAGGTGTCAGTGTCAGTGGGAATCTGGAGGGTGTGGTGGGGTGGATGAAGCCAGGTGCCCTTCCTCCCTTCAGCGCAAACTGCTTTTGGAAATCTCAAAGCTACCACATGGCAGTTACCAAGTCAGGCCCCAACAGTGTCCAGTATGGGCTGATGCCTTAGCCCCTGACACACGGACAACCCACACCAGTGGCTTCCCTGCGTTCAAACGGCAGGATCCGGGGCTTCTGTCTGGGTGCACACCTCCTTGCTGGAGCCACGTCACCCCCTTCTCTGAGCAGCAGTCTCATGCTCTAGAATGAGGACATGGACTGCTCCCTTAGCAGGTTTCTATCTCAATCCTGTGAAGACTACTTCGGGTTATCCTAGAATTAATATCTGACCCGAAGAGATATCACCTCATCCAGATTCAACTGGAGTCTCCCAGCGGCATCTGGCATTTCTTCCTGAAGCCAGCCAAAACCCACACAGTTGCATTTCCATGTCTCCACTTAGCCAGCTGAATAGAAAACCCAGCGAGGTTCAAACAAGCTGACAGACAAGCAGAAGAGGACTCACGAGCAGACGGTTTCCCCTCAGGTCTCAGGAGGAGCTGCGGGTCCACACCGGGAACGGGCGCTCTCAACCCCTGGGCTCAGCAGCGCCCTCATCCTCAGGCTGGCGGCTCTGCCCTGACGGGAGCTGGAAGGCCACCAACCGCCCCAGGCCGACCTCACTCCCCTTCCACTGCTGGAGCCTGACGACAGCCAGCCGCACCCCTTCCGGCAGAACCAGAGCCCCTCTGCCCCTTGATTCCAGGGTCAAGCCTGGCCCTGGGTCCTGATTGCTCACTGCCCTAGTCCTGAGCCAATCACGGTGGCCAGGGAGGACGGAACACACCCACTGGCCAGGTCCGGGTCATGTCACCTTCCCTAGGGCACGTGGGAGCTGCTCGCCGTGTGTCAGGGCTGGACACAGTGCGATGCCCCAAGAGCAGGACTAGGAGTCCAGTCACTGTGTCCGTGTGCTCAGAGTCCTGGGACGTGCTTCCACGCATCCTCTCGACGCACCACTTTGTCCTCTGCAGACAAAATGGTCATGACACACCTCTGCCCTTCCCAAGCCCTGTTTCACATTCAAGGGAGCAAGGACTCCTGTTTCAGGATGGGTTTGGAGATCCTCTGCTAGCCTATTAGAATAAATTATTCAGTCAAAAACCACCCGCAAGCACCATCACATGCTGCTCTGACCTTGGAGGTCTATTCGTTGTTGTTTTGAGTCGAGGGCGTGGCCCAGGGCGAGTGAATTTTCTGCAAGGAAGCACCTGAGACACTGAATCACAGAATCACTTTGCTGTATGCCTGAATCTAAAATTCATTACAAATCAACAATGTTTAAATTTAAAAAAAAAGGATTCACTCATCAAAAATTGTTCTAAAATGTGTCAAGTTTTTCTTTGAAGTGTTGGTTCTTGGTATGTGTCTAATCTTTGGTGGTTTCTGTGAGGTAGGGACCTGACGTCCTTTCCCAATGGATATCAACTAGTCCCAGTGGGCCTCCTTTCTCCCTTTACATGTTTAGAAAGACTTCTCCAAATCCAAAGTATCAAAGGCTTCAGGTCTTTTTGGTCATTTGGGAAGCACCCAAGAGGCAGGTGTCCTTTTCCGAGTCTTCTCCTCGCATTTGGCCACTGCCAGTTTCTGGTATACACAAGTGCCCCAGAAAGTTCTGTGTAGTGAACCGTGCATGTTTCTGTGAGGACAGAGGATGTGAGCACGGAGGAGGGGCTGAGTCCATAGCGACCACTGACCATGCTGAGCAACTCCACCATCAAGTCTGGCTGAGACTTCCAAAGGCAAGTTCTGTGTTTCTTCCTTTGGTGTCTGGCTGCACACAGGAAGGTTGGTGGATTGGGACTTTGGTCTCTGGGATCAGCAGTGGAGTTGAATCTAACCAGCAGATTAGACTCACAGCCTGATTGTCCATTCTGTTTCCACCATGTGGGCTCTCCTGAGCTGGAGTGGAGATATTTCTGATACATTTCTGCTAAAGGCCTGAAAAGCAGTCAATCCTTCTGCTTCCCACCCCCTGCCTTGTCTGTACTTCTGTCATTTTCTAAAAATAGAGTTCATCATCAATGTTGCTAGTCCTTGTGTCATTCTGACAGTCAGGCACCTGAGCCTTAATAGACCTAAAGCTCCCGAGAGCTCTTGGCCTGGTGGATACATGGAGAACTCAGGGAGCAGCACCACATCACACTGGAGCCTGGACCAGAGAGAAGGTCCTTGCCAGGAAGAGGCCGGCCCTGCGGTGGGGGTTCCGAGTTATCACTTCTGATCTTTATCCCATGGTTCTTGGTTCAGGCCCCATCTGAGATCTGGAAAGGAGGTGGCCTCCCTCCCTGACCCACGACGACTATCATTTTCGTCCTGGTCCTCAACCAGCCCCATCTGGCTCCCCAGCTCCACACTTGACCCTTGCCCACAAGATGAGGAGAGCCTAGTTCCAGAGAATTTTACACAAGGAGAGGCTGCTGGCGACCCTCCAAACCCCTGGTCTCAATAACCATTTCCTTTTAATTTCACAACCTTGCGACAAGGTTGATTTTGTGTCCATTTTGCAGTTGAAATGGTTGAGCCTCAGATCATTGTGTCATTTGCCCAGGGTCACTCAGCAGGTTAGCAAGTGAGCGGGGATATCAACCCAAAATTCCTACCTCAGAGTCCATTACTCTCCAGGTCTTTCAGCTCCTGGCTTACAATTATTTCAAGGTATTTTATTCTTTTTGATGCATTTATAAATGGGACTGCTTCTTCATCTCTCTCTCGGATGGTTCATATCCTGTTATCTGGATGATTTATTAGTTCTGACAGTTGTTTTCCTGTGGAGTTGTTAGGGTTTCATATCATCAGTTTAGTTCAGTCTCTCAGTTGTGTCTGACTGTTTGCGACCCCATGAATTGCAGCATGCCAGGCCTCCCTGTCCATCACCAACACCGGGAGTCCACCCAAACTCATGTCCATCAAGTCAATGATGTCATCCAAACATCTCATGCTCTGTCGTCCCCCTCTCCTCCTGCCCTCAATCTGTCCCAGCATCAGGGTCTTTTCCAATGAGTCAGCTCTTCACATCAGGTAGACAAAATATTGGAGTTTCAGCTTCAACATCAGTCCTTCCAATGAACACCCAGAACTGTTTTCCTTCAGGATGGATTGGTTGGATCTCGGTACAGTCCAAGGGACCCTCGAGAGCCTTCTTCAAATCCACAGTTCATAAGCATCAATACTTTGGCGCTCAACTTTCTTTATAGTCCAACTTTTACATCCATACATGACCACTGGAAAAACCATCGCCTTGACTAGATGGAACTTTGTTGACAAAGCCATGTCTCTGCTTTTTAATATGCTCTCTAGGTGGGTCATAACTTTCCTTCCAAGGAGTAAGCGTCTTCTAATTTCATGGCTCCAATCACCATCTGCGGTGATTTTGGAGCCCAGAAATATAAAGTCAGCCACTGTTTCCCCTGTTTCCTTCCCCATTATCTGCCAGGAAGTCATGGGACCAGATGCCAAAATCTGAGTGTTCTGGATGTTGAGCATTGAGCCAGCTTTTCCACTCTCCTCTTTCACTTTCATCAAGAGGCTCTTTAGTTCTTCTTCACTTTCTGCCATAAGGGTGGTGTCATCTGCATACCTGAGGTTATTGATATTTCTCCCAGCAATCTGGATTCCAGCTTGTGCTTCCTCCAGCCCAGCGTTTCTCATGATGTCCTCTGCATATAAGTTAAAGAAGCAGGGTGACCAGATACAGCCTTGACATACTCCTTTTCCTATTTGGAACCGGTCTGTTGTTCCATGGCCATTTCTAACTCTTGCCTTCTGACCTGCATACAGGTTTCTCAAGAGGCAGTTCAGGTGATTTGGTATTCCCATCATTTTCAGAATTGTCCACAGTTTATTGTGATGCACACAGTCAAAGGCCCTGGCACAGTCAACAAAGCAGAAATAAATGTTTTTCTGGAGCTCTCTTGCTCTTTCGATGATCCATCGGATGTTGGCAGTTTGATCTCTGGTTCCTCTGCCTTTTCTAAAACCAGCTTGACATATCATGTCATAATGTAATAGTGACAGTTTTCCTCCTTCTGTTCTAATGGGGATGCCTTTTATTTCCTTTTTGTTCCCTAATTGCTCTGGGTAGCACTTACAATACTACGGTGAATAAAATTGGCAAGAGCAAACATCCTTGAACTATTCCTGATCTTTTAGGGAAAACTTTCAGCTTTTTATCACTGAGTCTGATGTAAGCAGTGGTCTTATATAGCCTTTAGGATGTTCCATGTATAAACACTTTATTGAAAGTTGGATTGATATATAGATATTACACTTGATCAAGAGCTTTTTCTGCAACAGTTGAGGTGATCATATGACTTTTATTCTTTATTTTGCTCATATGCTGTATGACATTGATTGATTTGCAGATCATGTCATCCTTGCTTCCCTAGAAATGATTCCATTTGATTATAGTGTATGATTCTTTTAACGTATTCTTGAATTTGGCTTGCTAATATTCTTTTGAGGATTTTTTGCATCCATTTACACCATAGTTGGGCTTCTCCGATGGTTCAGATGTTAGAGAATCTGCCTCCTTTTGGGAGACCCAGGTTTGATCCCTGGGTCAAGAAGGTTCCCTGGAGGAGAGAACAGCCACCCTCTCCAGTATTCTTGCCCAAAGAATTCTTTGGACAGAGGAGCCTGGCAGGATACAGTCCGTGGGTCACAAAGAATCGGACACGACTAAGACTAACACACACGGGTCCCTCTTGACATTTTTACATTGAAAATGTTATTTCAGTATTTCAGTGAACAAGTATAGTCAAAGGAAAAATGTCAAAAGGAAACAAGTCCTTAGAAGCAAATGACCATAAGGCATAACAAATGAAAAAAATATTCCAAGTAATGACTTTTCAGAAGACTTCAGATCCTCAGAGGAATTCTTTTTAAACTGAATTTAAAGTGAAAACTCTATGTTTAAATATAAGCCTATTTTGGTATTATATTCCTATGATGAGATTTAAAATTTTCCAATTTACATAAGATATTAAGGAATAGTGTATAGCTATTAAAATCATATTTTCAAAACCTTTAAGGAATGAATAAGCACTAATATATAGTGGAAAGGTAGTTAGGAATAGAGGATGATCCCATAGAGTTTAGATGATAGTACAGACCAACTGAGTAAGAGTTTTCAAATTTATGTATTTTTAGTTGAGGAATCACTGCTTTCCAGTGTTTAGTTGCTTTCCCTCATACAACAACATGAATCAGTTGCAAGTATATATTCCCTCTTTGGTGAGCCTCCCTCCCACCTCCCACCATCCCACCCTTCTAGGTCATCACAGAGCACTGTGTTGGGCTCCCTATATCCATAGCAACTTCCCACTACCTAGTTATTTTACATAGATAGTGGCTATTATCCCATGCTATTCTCTCAGTTTGTCCCACCCTCTCCTACCCTAGATGGGCAGACAAGTCTTTCCTCTGCATCTGTGTATCTATTTCTGCCTTCCAAAAAAGTTTACCAGTACCATTTTTCAGGATTCCATTTGTATGCATTAAGATATGATATTTGTTTATCTCTTTCAGACTTATTTCAGTCTGTATCAAAGGCTCTAGATTCATCCACTTCAGTTAAATTGTATTTGCTCTTTTTTAGGGCTCAGTCAAATTCCATTGTGTATATGTTCCACAACTTCTTCATCCATGCATCTGTCAATGGACATCTTGGTTGCCTCCATGTCCTGGCTTTGTAAACAGTGCTGCAGTGAGCACTGGAGTACATATGTCTTTTTTTCAATTATGTTTATCTCAGGGTATATATTCAGCAGGGGATTGTTTGGTCCTAAGATAGTTTTAGTCCTGGTTTTGAAAGAAACCTCCATAGTGTTCTCCATAGTGGCTGTATCCATTTGTATTCCCTCCAACAATGCAAGAGGCTTCTCTTTCTCCCATTTCCTGTCCAGCATTTGTTGTTTGTAGAAGTTTTGATGATGGCCATTCTGCCTGGTGTGACATGATAGCTCATGTCGTTTTGATTTGCATTTCTTTAATAATGAACAGTGTGGATCAGGAGAAGGAAATGGCAACCCACTCCAGCATTCTTGCCTGGGGAATCCCAGGGACACAGGAGCTTGGTGGCCTGCTATCTATGGGGTCGCACAGAGTCGGACATGAGTGCAATGACTTAGCAGCAGCAGCAGTGTTGATCATCTTCTCATATGCTTGTGGGCCCTCTTGATGTCTTCTTTGAAGAAATGTATGTTTAAGTCTTCTGCTTATTTCTTATTTGGTTGTTTGTTTTTCGGATATTGAACTGTATGCCCTCCCTAGAAACTTTGTTGATTAATCATTTTTCAGTTGCTTCGTTTGCGATTATTTTCCCCCATACTGTGGGTTGTTTTTTCATCTTGTTTATAGTTTTTCTTGCTGCTTAAATACTTTGAAGTTTAGCTAAATGCCATTATTTTTTTGTTTGTTTGTTTGTATTTCTATTACTCTAGGAGGTGGGTCAAAGAGGATCTTGCTTTGCTATATGTCAAAGAGTGTTCTGCCTATGTTTTCCTCTAATGTTTTAACGTTTCTGAACTTACATTCAGGTCTTTAATCAATTTTGCATCTATTTTTGTGTATAGGGCTAAGAAGTGTTCTAATTTCATTCTTCTGCATGTAGCTGTCCAGTTTCCCCAGCACCACTTATTGAAGAGGCTCTCTTTTTTGTCTTTTATCCATTGTATATTCTTGCCTCCTTTGTGAAAGAAAAGGTGCCTATAGATGCATGAGTTTTTCTCTCAGCTTTGTATCTTGTTCCATTGGCTTATCTTTCTTTTCTGTGCCAGTAACATACTGTCTTGATGACTCTAGCTCTGTAGTATAGTCTGAGGTCAGAAAAGTTGAAACCTCTAGTTCTACTTTTCTTTCTCAAGGTTGCTTTGGCCATTAGGGGTCTTGATTTTTCCCATGCAAATTGTAAAATTATATGTTCTAGTTCTTTGAAAAATGTCATTGGTAATTTGACAGGGATGAATGGAATCTGCAGATTGCTTTGGGTATGACAGTCATTTTCACAATATTGTTTCTTCCAGTTCAGGAAGATCATATACCTTTCTGTTTGTGTCATCTTTGATAGCTTTCTTCATACAGCATTTCTGTCTGCATACACATGTTTTGGGTCTTAAGTTAGGTTTATTCCTAGATATTTTATTCTTCTTTTAGTTGTGAATGGTATTGTTTTCTTAACTTCTCTTTCTGATTTTTCATTGGTGTTGTATAGGAATGCAAGGGAATTCTGTGTATGAATTATGTGTCCTGTGCTTCACTAGATTCATTGATTAGCTCTTGTAATTCTGTGGTTCTATCTTTAGGGTTTTTCATGTTTAGAAACAGGTCATCTGCAAACAATGATAGGTTTACTTCTTGTTTTATCTGGATTGTTTTTATTTCTTTTTCTTGTCTGGTTGCCCTGGCTATGACTTAGAAAACTATATTATATAATAACGGTGAGTGTGGGCACCCTTGTCTGGTTCCTGATCTTAGAGGAAATACTGCCAGGTTTTTACCATCAAGAATAATGTTTTCTGTGAGATTGTCATACATGACCTTTATTATGTTGAGGTAGGCTCTTTCTATGCCCATTTTCTAGAGAGTTGTTTTTTTTCTTCAATCATAAATTTGTGTTGAATTTTGTCAAAAAGATTTTTCTGCATCTTTTGAGTTTATCATATGATTTTTATCTTTCAATGGGTTAATATAATGTATCGTATTTCCTGATTTGCAAATAGGGAAAAATCTTCACACCTGTGGGATAAATTCCACTTGAACTTGGTGTATGATCCTTCCAATGTAGCATTCTGTGTTTTTCTTTTCTTCTGTTTTTTTGTTCAAGATTTTTGCATCTATTTCATCAGGGTTACCATCTTGTTATTTTCTTTTCTGTGAGGTATTCTGTTGACTTTGGTATCATGGTGATGGTGGCCGCACAGAGTGAGTTTGGGAGTGTCCCCCAGCCTGCAGTTTTTGAAAGACTTTGATCAGGATGGGTATTAACTGACATGAAAAATACAGCTGATGCATCAATAGATTAGATGATTCAGAAGGACACATCAGTAAGCTGAAATACAGAGTAATGGAAATCACCCAATTTCAGCACCAAAAAGGAAAATTAAGACAAAAATTTGAGGAGAGTTTAATGCATTTGGTGGATAATATCAAGCATACTAACATTCCCATTATAGGGATTCAAGGAGGCGAGAGAGAGAGAAAGATAAAAACTCACACGAAGAAACAATGGCTGGAAATTTCCCTATCTTGGTGAAGGAAACACACACAAGTCCAAGAAGCACAGACAGTCCAATACAGGGTCAGCCAAAAGAGAGACATGCCAAGACACATATTAAAAAACATTAAACCAAAAGAGAAAATATTCAAAGCAGAAAGGGAAAAGCAACAAATAACAAGGGAATCCCCATAAGGGTAACAGGTGATCTTTCAGAAAAAATGCTGCAAGCCAGGAGGGTGTGGCATGATATACTTAAAGTTATGAAAGGGAAAAACTTACCAGCATGATTATTGTGGCCAGCTAAGATCTCACTCAGATTCAAAGAAGAACTCAGTAGTTTTACAAATAAGCAAACGTTCAGAAATTCAGCACCACCAAAGGTGCTTTACAACAAATGTTAAAGCATGTTCTCTAGGCAGGAAATAGAAGGGAATGAATAGACTTGGGGGAAAAAAAACAGAACCATAAAGTAAATAGTAATAGTTTCATACATATCAAAATTTAATTTAATATAAATTGATTGAATGCTCCAACTGAAACACAGAGTGGTTGAACTGAAGCAAAAACAAGATCCATATAACTGCTGTCGTTTATACATCCATGCGACACGTAGGGACACACACAGGCTAAAAGTGAGGTCCTGGAACAAGATATTCCATGCAAATCGAAATAAAAAAAGCTGCAGTAGCAATTCTCGCATCAAATAAAACAGACGTTTAAATAAGGATTATTGCAAGAGCCAAGGAAGGACACTAGATAATGATAAAGAGATAAATCGAGGAAGAACATATTACAATTATAAATAAACATGCATCCAACATAGGAGCACCCAAATACATAAGACAAATACAGCTAACCATTAAAGGGGAACTGGACAGTAAAAAAAAAAATAATACTACGGGATTTTAACACCGCACTTATACCAATGGGCAGATCATCCATACAGAGAATTAATATAGAAACAGGCCTTAAATCACACATTAGACTAGATGGACCTTATTGATATCTTTAGCATATTCCATCCCAAAACAGCAGAATACAGTTTTTCGCTCAAGTGCACATGAAATACTCTCCGGAATGGAGTATATTTTGGGTCACATATCACACCTCGTAAATTTAAGAGAACTGAAATCATAGCAAACATCTTTTCCCGATCACAATGCTAAGTGATTAGGGAGCACTTAAAGGGAAAAAAATTGTATAAGACAGAAACACATGCAGAAATCAAACAGGTCACTGAAGAAATCAAAGAGGAAATTTAAAAATACCTAAAACCAAATGGCAATGAAAAAATGACAACCCCAAACCTATGTGATGCAATTAAAGCAATGCTAAGAAGTAATTTTTTAGCAATACAAGATGCCTACCACAAGACATGAAAATAACATCAAATAAAAAACCTAATCTTACACCTAAATAACCTAGAAAAGGAAGAAAAAGAGTCATAAAACCGCCAAAGTCAGCAGAAGGAAACAAATGATAAAGAACAGAGCAGAAACAAGTGAAAAAGAAATGAAGGAAACACTAGCAAAGATCAATCAACAGTAAGATAAGTCTTGGAGAAGATGAACAAAATTGATAAATCATTAGCCAGACTCATCAAGACAAATAGGGGGAAGACTCAAATCAATTCAAGAGAAAAAAGGAGACATTACTACAGGCAACACAAAAAGAGAAAGGATCGATCGTAAGACACAATTAGAAACAACTATCTGCCAATAAAATGGCAACGTGGAACAAATGGACAAATTCTTAGAAAAGTACAATCTTCTAAGACTGAACCAGGAAGAAATAGAAAATATGAATAAATCAATCACCAATCACAAACTCTAACTATGAACACAACAATCACAAGCACTACTAACTGTGATCAAAAGTCTCCAACAAACAAAAGCCCAGGACTTCACAGGTGAAAGCTCTCAAATGACAGAGATGTGACAATCCCTATCTTGATAGCCACCAGAAATGTGGAGGGAGGGATATCCCCAGCTCATTCTGTGAGGCAACCATCACCATGAACCGAAATGAAACCAAAATGCCACACAGAAAAGAAAATTACAGGCTAACATCACTGATGAACAGAAACACAAAAATCCTGAGGGAAATGCTAGAAGAAAAAAGAAAAACACACTAAAAGGATGGTGCACCAAGTTCAAGTGGGGCTCACCCCAAGGATGCAAAGATTCCTCACCATCTGCAAGTCAGTCAGTGTGATACGTGATATCAACACATGGAAAGATAGAAACTATATGATAATCTTGATAGATGCAGAAGAAGATTTTGACAAAATTTAACACCAGTTTATGATTTTAAAACGCCCTGTAAATGGGCATAGAAGATACCTACCTCAACATAATAGAGGTCATATAGGAAAATTTCTCAGCAAACATTACTCTCAATGGTGTCAAAATTTAAGCATTTCCTCTAAGATCAGGATCAAGACCATGGTGCCCACCCTCACTGCTATTATCCAATATAGTTTTGTAAGTCACAGACACAGCAATCAGAGACGAAAAAGAAAAAGAATGCTTACCTGAAAAGAAGAAGTACGTCTCTCATTGCTTGCAGATGAGCTGTTTATTCACAGAAAACCCTAAAGATAGAACCAGAAAAGTAAGAGCTAATCAGTGAATTTTTTTTAGTAAACACAAGCTACAATATTAATACACAGAAATCCTTTGCATTCCTATAACACACCGAGAAAATCAGAAAGAGAAAATAAAGAAACAGTGCCATTTCCCACTGCAACAAGAAGAAAAACATAGCTAGAAATAAACCTGCCTAAACAAACAAAACACCTGTATGCAGAAAGATAGGCTGTATGATGAAAGATGTCAACAAGGAAACACACAGATAGAAAGACATGCCATGTTCTTGAATTGGAAGAAATCAATGTTGTGAAAATGACTATACTACCCAAAGCAAAATTCACCCCTATCAAACAATCAATGACATCTTTTTAAAGAACTAGGAGTAATAACTTTACAATTTATAGGGGAAAAAATAAGACCCAGAATGGCCATAGCAATCTTGGAAAGAAATGTGGAACTGGAGGAATCAACCTTTCTGACTTCAGACTATACTACCTACCAAGCTAGAGTCATCAAGACACTAAGGTACAGGCACAAAAACAGCATCATAGAGCAATGGACCAAGATACAAAGCGAGGGATAAACCCACACTCCTATAGGCACCTTTTCTTAGACAGGGGAGCAAGCATGTACAATGGAGAAAGGACAGAAAAGAGAGCCTCTTCAATAACTGGTGCTGGAAAACGGGCAAATGCATGTAAAAGAATGAAATTAGAACACTTCTTAACACTATACAGAAAAATAAATTCAAAATGGATTAAAGACCAAATATAAGGACAGAAACTATAAAATTCTTAGAGGAAAACATAGGCAGAACACTCTTTGACATTTATCACAGCAAGATCTTCATTGACCCACCTCCTAGAGTGACTGAAATATGAGCAAAAATTAAAAATGGAATCCAGAGAAACTTCAAATATTTACACAGCAAAGAAAACTATAAACAAGATGAAAACACAGCCCTCAGCATGGGAGAAAATGATTGTAAATGAAGCAACAGACAAAGGATTATCTGCAAAGGACACAAGTAGATCACGGGGCCTGATATCAGGGAAAAGGCAACCAACTGAAAAACGAGCAGAAACTTGGACACATTTCTCCAAAGAAGACATGAAGAAGGCCACCGAACACAGGAGAAGATGCGCCACATCGCTCATTATTAAGGAAATGCAAATCAAAACTCTATGAGGTATCACCTCACACCAGTCAGAATGGCCATCATCAACAATTCTACAAATAATAAATGCTGGACAGGACATGGAAGAAAGGGAACCCTCTTGCACATGTAAATGGATACAGCCACTATGGAGAAGAGAATGTAGGTTTCTTAAAACACTAGGAATAAAGCTAACATATGACCCAACAGTCCCCTACTGGGCATATACCCTGAGAAAACCATAACTCTAAAAAGACAGATGTACCCCAATGTCCACTGAAGCACTATTTAAAATAGCCAGGGCATGGAAGCAACCTAATGTCCATCAGTAGAATAGTGGACAAAGAAGTTGTAGAATATATACACAATGGAATTTTACTCAGCCATGAAAAGGAAAAAAGCATGAGTCAGTTTAATTGAGGTGGATGAACCTAGAACCTATGATACAGAGTGAAGTAAGGCAGAAAGAGAAAAACAAATATAGTATATTAATGCAACATATGGGATCCTGAAAAATGGTACTGGTGAACATTTGAAGGGCAGATATAGATACACAGATGTAGAGGAAGGGCTTGAGATCTCAGCTGAAGAAGAAGAGGGTGGGATGAATTGAGAGAGTACCATTGAAACACCGCCACAACCGTATGTAAAATAACTAACTAGTGGGAAGTTGCTATATAACATAGGGAGCCCAGCATGGTGCTCTGTGATGACCTAGAGGGTGGGATGGCAAGAAGTGGGAAGGAGGCTCACCAAAGAGTGGATAATATACTTATGGCTGATTCATGTTGATGTAGGAGGGAAAATGACCAAAATTGTAAAGCAGTTATTCTTTAATTAAAAATAAATAAGTACAATCCAAAAACTATCATTCAACATGTCTCTACTGTTATCTAAAGCTATATAGGATCATCTATTCCTAGCTACTTTTCCACTATATATTAGTGCTTATAAATGTTGCTAAAGGTTTTGAAAATATGATTTTAATAGCTACACAGTATTCCCTAATATCTAATACATAAATTATAAAAATTTCAGTCTCATCATAGAATCATAATAACAAAAAGGTTTACATTTAAACTAAAGCTTCCATTTTCATTTCAGTTTAATGAGAATTCCTCTGAAGATCTAAAATTATTATGAAAAGTAAATTATTTGGACTCCTTGATTTCATCTGTTATGCCTTATTGTCATTTACTTCTATGGACTCTTTGACTTTTGACAATTTTGCCTTTGACTGTACTGTTTCACTGAGATAAAATCTTAAATTTAGACATTAAGAATGGCAAGAAGAACCCTAGTTAACTGTGAGTCACTCAGTCATGTCCAGTTATTTATGACCCATGGACTGCAGCCCACCAGGTCCTCTGTCCATAGAATTTTCCAGGCAAGAATACTGGACTGGGTAGCCATTCCATTCTCGAGGGGATCCTCCTGACCCAGGGGTCAAATCCAGGTCTCCCACATTGCAGGCAGATTCTTTACCACATGAACCACCAGAGAACCCTGACCGGGGTGTACATGGATGTACAAATCCTCAGAAAAATATTAGCAAACCAAATGGAACAATACATTAAAAGAATCATACACTGTGATCAAATGGAATTTATCTTATACCTGCAAGGATGATTTATTATCTGCACATCAATCAATGTGATACACAATATAAACAAAATTAAGAAGAAAATCATGTGATCTTCTCAATAAATGCAGAAAAAGCTTTTGACAAAGTGTAACATCAATTTTGATACAATCTTTCAATACAGTGGTTATACAAGGAACATTCTAAAGGGTATATACCACAAGCCCACAGCTAACATCTGACTCAGTGGTGAAAAGGTGAAAGATTTTCCTAAAAGATCAGGAATAGTACAAGGATGCAAACTCTCACCAACTTTCTTCAGCATAGTACTGGAAGTGTCCTACCCAGAGTAACCAGGCAAGAAAAGGAAATAAAATGCATCAGCATTGGAACAGAAGAAGTAACACTGTCACTATTCGACTATGACAGGATTTATATGAAAGCCTTAAAACTTCACCAAGTAACAACTATTAAAACTAATATCAGCAAGATAGCAGGGTATGAAGCATCAGAGAGAGACAAGAACAGTCCCATATACAAATGCATCAAAAAAAAATAACCTGAAATAAATTTAACCGAAAAGCAGAAACACCTGTACAATCATGGACTCCAAGACAGAGAGTCTGGGTTCAAATCCCAGCTCACCCGCTGACCTGTAGAGTGACCCAGGGCAAATCACACAATGATCTGAGGCGCAACGTAGTCAAGTAAAATGGACACAGACCCAGGATCTCCTCCCAGGCTTGTGAAACTCCAAGGAAATGCTTGGGCCAAGGGGTTGGAGTGTCTCCAGGAGCCTCTTCTTGTATGATCTCCTCTAGAACCAGACTCTCCTAATCCTGTGGGTGAGGGTCCAGGGTAGAACCTGGGAGCGAAATGGGACTGGACGAGGACCAGGACAAAAAAAAAAAAAAATACTAGTTTTGTGTAATGAAGGGAAGCCACGTCCTTTCCAGATCTCACAGTGGGGCCTGCACCAAGGGACCAGGGGATGCACAATCAGAGGTGATAACTCCAACCCCCCCAATAGCACGGATGGAGCCTTCCTAGCAAGGACCTTCTCTCTGGTCCAGGCTCCAGTGTGATGTGGGGTTGCTCCCTGAGTTCTCCTTGGCTCCACCAGCCAAAGAGCTCCCAGGAGCGGGAGGTCTATTAAACCACAGGTACCTGAGTGTCAGAATGGCACAAGGATGAACAACATTGAAAATTAGCTATATAAAGCCCATGGGCTGGTATCACATGGAGGTCATGCACTGAGACGTCACACAGGAAGGATTCAATGCAGGACTGATACAGCACAGAATGTGGCAGAAACAGGCCTGGATAGGCTCTGGGACCTAGGAAAAAGGACTCGCCTCCCCTTCCTGCCTATTTCGAGACCACTCAGTGGGAGGACCAAAAGGAAGACTCAGACATCACCCCCTCTTATATACAAATTTCTGGTTCTTTAATTAGCTTTCACGAGGCCTGGTGTGTCCATATCAGGGCTTCGTTTCTCAGATTGTACTGAATATTTAGGCTCTTTCGTGCTTCCATACACAATTTGGAATTCTTTCTTTTAGTTCCCTGAGAACATCCCTTGATATTTTAAGAGGAATAACCTGCAAATTATTAGCTTGATATCCTGGATTACATTAGCTTGAGACAGAGAATTGGATTAATATTTAGAACTATTTCTGGGACCTGTGAGCTAAAGGCAAATTAAAGAAATGGGTTCCATGAAAGGGGACATCACTCAGGCAAGTCCTGGCACTGGATACTTTTAAACTGCAGTACCAAATGTATAGATGTACCGGTTTTAAAGATTTTTAAATAGAAAGATGGTAACGACAACCCTATATGCAAAACAGAAAAAGAGACACAGAAATACAGAACAGACTTTTGAACTCTGTGGGAGAAGGTGAGGGTGGGATGTTTTGAAAGAACAGCATGTATATTATCTATGGTGAAACAGATCACCAGCCCAGGTGGGATGCATGAGACAAGTGCTCGGCCTGGTGCACTGGGAAGACCCAGAGGAATCGGGTGGAGAGGGAGGGGGGAGGGGGGATCGGGATGGGGAATACGTGTAACTCTATTGCTGATTCATGTCAATGTATGACAAAACCCACTGAAAAAATAAATAAATAAATTTAAAAAAAAAAAAAAAAGAAAAGATTTTTAATGCTCTCTCTCAATCGCTCTATTCTCAATTGCCATGCAGAGACTCTACTGATATACCCCGGATACTCAGGTCGCTTGACAAATGGTCAGTCCTGAAACAAATGATAAAGTCAAATGATTAAAAAGAAAAAGAGAGAGAGCAAATAAAAATATGAATATCCAGGAATTCCCTCCTGGTCCTGGCACTAAGACTCTGCACTCACCAAGCAGGAGTTGAGATTCGATTCCTAGTCAGGAAACTATATGTCACAGACCACAACTGAGACCCAGAGCAGCCAAAAAAAAAAAAATTAAATACGAATGCCACAGACAGCATAAAAAAATAGTGGTATCCATATATTTCTGATAAATGTTATTACAAATGGGGACACTTCCTTTTCTTGAAACGACCTGAGGATTATTAGAAATATATTAAGGAAATTTAACAACAAACAAAAAGCAACAACAGAAAATATACTATGCCAAACAAAAGAAGTCAGACACAAACGAAAACACATGATCCCATTTTTATGAAAAGCTCAAAAAACAGATCTAATCTCTGGAGACCAGCAGATAATTGCCTGCCTGGTGTTGACCAAAGTGGTTGGGAAAATGCCAAGAGACGATTTGGGGTGATAGAAACATTCTGTATCTTGCCTGTGGTGGCTGTACCTGGGTGTATTTATCTGTCAGAAATCATAAAACTATACTGCTAAAGTAAGTTTTATTGCATGTTGATTATACTAAGCTCATGAAAAGATAATTAACATTGTTTGTCACTAGAGAAACGCAATTTAAAACCACAATGAGAAACCACCTCATATTTAAGAAAGCTTCAACATAAAGATCAGAAACAACAGAATAGAACAAGGCTGCACAGGATTAACAAGTGGAGGGAGACCGTGGAGACACTGGAACCCTGCATCTTGCTGGGGAGAATGGAAGATGATGTGACCACTGTGGAAAACAGTTCGCAGATTCCTCCAAAAGTTAAAATTACCATATGACCTGGCAATACTGCTCCTAGGTCCAAATCCACAAGAATTGCCAGTAGGGACTGCAACAGATACTTCTACATGAATATTCATAACATCATTGTTAACAGCGAAAAGGGAGATGCAACCAAAACCTTTTTCAGGGGGAATGGATAAACAAAATGTGTTATAACACAGTTACCCCTCAAACAACACAGATTTGAACTGCACAGGTCCACTTACACCTGGATTTTTTTCAATAAATACATACTATGAAATGTCACAGGGTTTTTTAATCCACCGAAGTTAAACTGAGCTGATAGAGGGCTGACTGTAAAGTGTACACGGATTGTTGACTACATGGAAGGTCTTAATACGTTTTGCTTTCATAGACCTAATTTTGTAAAGGGAATGGTGCTCAGAGATACAGCTTGAGCTTTCACCTCCCCCTGCCTACCTCCCATCTTCCTTTTGAAGTCTGAGAGACGCCTCAGTGTCCGCCGGGCCCACAGCATGACTTTCCGCCTCTGCTCTGTTTCTGGTGCCCCTCCCATTCCTCGCCCAAGAGTTGTCACAGCTTCTTACTTCTCAGGCCCAAGCAACAATTCCATTCTTGGCTCCTTCCTTTTCCACCAACTCCAGCCATGAATTGAAGAAACATAAAGTTGATTCTGTCTTTGAAATGTATCTATTTCTACCCATGTATGAACACTTGCTTTATTACACTACTTGTACTAGTGACTTCCCTGATAGCTCAGATGGTAAAGAATCTGTATGCAATGCAGGAGACGCCGGTTTAATTCCTGGCTTGGAAAGATCTGCTAGAGAAGGGATAGGCTACCCACTCCAGTATTCTGGCCTGGAGAATTCCATGGACTGTGCAGTCCATGTGGTTGAAAAGAGTCGGCCATGACTGAGTGACTCTCACGCATTCACTCACTGACTCAGCACCGGAGAGCAGGGAAGCAGATTTTCAGTTCAGTTTAGTTCAGTTGCTCAGTTGTTCCATGTCCAGTCCTAATTGCTGCTTCCTGACTTGCATATAGGTTTCTCAAGAAGCAGGTCAAGTCGTCTGGTACTCCCATCTCTTTCAGAATTTTACACAGTTTATTGTGATCCACACAGTCAAAGGCTTTCACATAGTTAATAAAGCAGAAATAGATGTTTTTCAGGAACTCTCCTGCTTTTTCAATGATCCAGCAGATGTTGGCAATTTGATCTCTGGTTCCTCTGCCTTTTCTAAAACCAGCCTGGACATCTGGAAGTTCACAGTTCACGTATTGCTGAAGCCTGGTTGGGAGAATTTTGACCATTACTTTACTAGCATGTGAGATTAGTGCAATTTAGAGTAGTTTGAGCATTCTTCAGATTTGCCTTTCTTTGGATGTGGAAAGAAAACTGATTTTTTCCAGTCCCCTGGCCACTGCTGATTTTTCCAAATTTGCTGACACATTGAGTGCAGCATTTTCACAGCATCATCTTTTAGGATTTGAAATAGCTCAACTGGAATTCCATCACCTCTACTAGCTTTGTTCATAGTGATGCTTCCTAAGCCCCCCATGACTTCAGATTCCAGGATGTCTGGCTCTAGGTGAGTGATCGCACCACGGTGATTATCTGGGTCATGATGATCTTTTTTGTATAGTTCTTCTGTGTATTCTTGCCACCTCTTCTTAATATCTTCTGCTTCTTTCAGGTCTATACCATTTCTGTCCTTTATTGAGCCCATCTTTGCATGAAATGTTCTCTTGGTATCTCTGATTTTCTTGAAGAGATCTCTAGTCTTTCCCATTCTGTTGTTTCCTCTATGTCTCTGCACTGATCGCTGAGGAAGGCCTTCTTATCTCTCCTTGCTGTTCTTTAGAACTCTGCATTCAAATGGGAATATCTTTTGTTTTCTCCTCTGCTTTTCACTTCTCTTCTTTTCACAGCTATTTCTATGGCCTCCTGAGACAGCCATTTTGTTATTTTGCATTTCTTTTTCTTGGGGATGGTCTTGATCCCTGTCTCCTCTACAATGTCCCGAGCCTCCATCCATAGTTCATCATGCACTCTGTCAGATCTAGTCCTTTAAATCTATTTCTCACTTCCACTGTATAATCATAAGGGATTTGATTTAGGTCATACCTGAATGCTTTAGTGTTTTTTCCCACTCTTCAATTTAAGTCTGAATTTGGCAGTAAGTGTGACATTATGTAGCCATTAAAGGAATGAAAGTGAGTCATTTGTAGAGATGTGGATGAATAGTCAGTCATACAGTGAAATGAGACAGAAAAAAAAACCACACTAAATATTGTATATTTACATGTAGATATGTGTGTACATATATATATGGGCTTCCATGGTAGTGAAGAGGAAAAGCTAAAATTTTACATAACCACATTCTCCTTCTCCCTCTGTAACTCAGCTGCTGCTTCTGCTGCTAAGTCACTTCAGCCGTGTCCGACTCTGTGCGACCCCATAGACGACAGCCCACCAGGCTCCGCCATCCCCGGGATCCTCCAGGCAAGAACACTGGAGTGGGCTGCCATTTCCTTCTCCGTAACTCAGCTGGCCCCTTGCAAAGTCTAGATCACATAGGTACATAGTCTCAGAGTTGGGACCTTCAATACTAGCAACTGGAGTTTATCTCACTCACCCTTGTCCTGGTCTTTGCAATCACCCAGCCCCTCCAAATCTGCTTCATCCTGCCTGTCCAGGCCAGGCAATCCCCTCCCAATTTTGACCACTGTTCCCGTGCGCATGAAACCCCTTAATTTAAATCAGCCTATTAACAGCTAGTGTTGCCCACTACAGTCTGTCTATAAAAACTTTGTAATCCATTTTTTTGGGACTCAGACCTTGAAGCGTTAAATTCTCAGGGCCCGCCAGTATAATATCTGAATTCTCCAACTCTCCTTATGTGGTGCTTGGTCTCCCGAGTACTGGTTTCTGCAACATTTCTGGAGACCCCAGCGAAACTCCAACCACGCCGGCCCCTGGAGCCATCCAACTGGTGGCTCGGCTGGGCCAGAGTGAAGGAACCCCGAGATGAACAAGGAGGCACGCCACCTAATGGTATTCTGCGTTCCCTTTCCATCTGCTGTTCCGACTCTCCGGATGGCTGAGCCCCAGTGGACTCATTGAAGGGACGGACCAACTCACCAGGAATGGCCACAGGATAAGGTAAAGCTCTGGGGCCAGGCCCCAGGCAGAAACCTACCCCAATGGGTATAAAAGGAGACTGATCACCTCCTTCGGCTCCCAGGAAGGGATCATCATATAGGGAGACCTGGGGACTTGGGAGAAGGGAGGCATCGTGATAGCCACTGAATGATTGTGAGTGTGTGATTGCGGATTGCTGATTTCTGAAGTGAGAGAAATTTTTCTTGTTGGAAAATACAAAAGCAATTATTTTTGCGTATACAATTAAAAGCAACTAGCTTGTTCCAAAACCTGCCCAGGGAAAAGCTTGAAGTTAACCCTTTCCATGTCCTTGAAATACACAGCCAGCTTTGCCTGAGACCTCAGCCTAGGGAAATTAGAACTGAGAGGGCAACAGGCAGGAAGGCCAAGGGTCTCCAAACTGAGGACAGAGGCTGCAAGTGTCAGACACTTTTTTATCTCTGTCTTAAGTGGCAGGAGGAAACAAACTGGTATTATATATATATTTTTCCCCTTCTCTATACAAATTTTAAAAGAGGTTTCTCTTAAAATACTGTGTTGCCATAATGACACCTGGTTCCGCCTAAACTTAACTTTTCTCAAATCTTGAGTTATCCAATGCGTTTTTCTTATGGAAATGTTTGTCTTAAGCTATGTTAATGATGCATTTACCCCAGTGTCTGACTTCAAGTAAGTTCTGCCTAGAGGCTCAGAACTGACTTGCCAAACGTGTATTTTACCCTCATACATTGTTCTCCTAATCCACGTAAAGGAAACAATTTGTATGGTAATCTGCCTTTCTACAAGATTCAAGTCAATCGTTTTATGGCCCTTGTTGACTCGCCTGGTGCCGATTATCCCAAAATACATCTTACAGGTGAGGGGCCTGGTGCCATTCTCTGAGTTTTAAGATATTCCTTTCTTTCATTAACAGACTGCTAGTAACTATATAACACCAAGCTAAAGACTAGCGGGTGGGTTCTCTTTCTGCCCCCTTCTGATGTCTATGTCAGAAGCTTTCTCTATTTATTTTATACTTTAATAAAATTGTATTACACAAAATCTCTGAGTGATCAAGCCTCCTCTCTGGCTCGGAACTGAATTCTTCTCCGGCAGCCAAGAATCCCGGCGTCTTTCGTGTGGTTCAGCAAGAACCTTTCAGAACTTCAAGCAAAGAAAAAAAGGGGCATGTGTGTGTCAAAGAGATATTTTAAATCTCAAAGAGAAGACTATAAGATCTCTGTCAGTCTGTCTGGATTTATGTATGTCTCAGTATATATCTTATTTCCTGATAACACTGTTGAAGTTATAAATGAGTTCTAATTTAATTGGCCTAAAGAAAAGTAAGTGCTTACAAATCAAGCAATTCTAAATACAAGAAAAAGTAAACAAATAAATTTCAGATCCATGTGAACTGGAAAATATTTAATATTAAATATCTAGTATTAATTTTTTTGCTAATCTAATAAGAAATAGGATGTGTGTTTTTAATAATGAAGATATAAAAAAATAAAATTACATTTTATAAAGGGAAAACAAAGTAGGTCTGAGTTACAGGTGGCTGTTACAGAAAGGTTTGTGGAAGGTGGACCCTGAAAAAAAGTTTTGTGCATGGTTAGGACTAAGTTTAAAATCAATTTAATTAAGTTTACCTAAATGAGTTTCAGGGGCTTCCCTGGTGGCTCAGATGGTAAAGTGTCTGCCCAGTGTGGGAGACCCAGGTTCGACCCCTGGGTTGGGAAGATCCTCTGGAGAAGGAAATGGCAACCCACTCCAGTATTCTTGCCTGGAAAAGCCCACGGACAGATGACTCTGGCAGCCTATAGTCCATGGGGACGCAAAGAGTCAGACACAACTAAGCCACTTCCCTTTCACTAAATAAGTTTAAAGTAAGCTGGTGCAGAAACTTAAATTCGGCCTTTCTCTCTGTTAAGAGGACATACTTTCTTCAGATGTTGAACTGCTTTTAATAATAGATTTAAGTTTTTCTTTCCCTCTTATTGATCTCTTTTATATTTATCTTTGAAATCTTTTGTTAACTTTGGCTAATTAAATAATTATTACTTCACAAAACATATGATCCTACCTGACTGAATGTTATAAACACTTTGGATATTTATTGACAAAACTTCCTGAATAACTTGACTTTTAGCTGTCTGTGGGATGCTTCAGAGGACTCCTGAGACATCCCAAAGAGCTATTAAGTTACCTGGGTTCATTGGACATGGGAAGTTACATGGGAAGTACTGCCAAAGTGGTGAAAAAAAAAATCTTTTCAGGTTATACTGCATGGCTGATGTTACTAATACAGATATCCTAAAATTATGTGAAATTCACATAGATCTCATATATCATGATAAAATATGGTCAATTCTAATTCTAGTTATCATATTAAAGTTTTATGACCAGGTTTCTTTGTCAATCGCAATAGAATCAGATTTTAAACATGGCTTCTTTAGAATACTGCTAATTCTTCAAGATTTATGGGAAAGACGTTCTAAGATTAAACAGATAAACAAATTTTGTTATTAACAGTAAGCTGGTATCAGACTGGAATTTGCTCTTTCTCTCTTTAGAGAACAAAGTTTTCTTAAAATGTAGCTTTCAATTACAGACTATAAATTTCTTTGCCTTTAAGTGGTTTATGTTTGTTTTTAAAATCTTTTTGCTACTTTGGTAAAGGCAATAAACATTATTTAAGGTTATGGTACATGTAGACAAGGGTCATTCTGCTTCTACAAAAAATAACCCCTCATGGTTAGACTTTTGCTATCTTGATGTCCTTAAAACATGGTGATACAAAACACAAAAATTAAACTCAAAATGGACTAAAGATCTAAATGTAAGAACAGAAACTATAAAACTCCTAGAGGAGAACAAAGGCAAAACACTCTCCGACATGAATCATAGCAGGATCCTCTATGACCCACCTCCCAGAATATTGGAAATAAAAGCAAAAATAAACAAACGGGACCTAATGAAACTTAAAAGCTTTTGCACAACAAAGCAAACTATAAGCAAGGTGGAAAGACAGCCCTCAGATTGGGAGAAAATAATAGCAAATGAAGCAACAGACAAAGGATTAATCTCAAAAATATACAAGCAACTCCTGAAGCTCAATTCCAGAAAAATAAATGACCCAATCAAAAAATGGGCCAAAGAACTAAACAGACATTTCTCCAAAGAAGACATACAGATGGCTAACAAACACATGAAAAGATGCTCAACATCACTCATTATCAGGGAAATGCAAATCAAAACCACAATGAGGTAGCATTACACTCCAGTCAGGATGGCTGCTATCCAAAAGTCTACAAGCAATAAATGCTGGAGAGGGTGTGGAGAAAAGGGAACCCTCTTACACTGTTGGTGAGAATGCAAACTGGTACAGCCACTATGGAGAACAGTGTGGAGATTCCTTAAAAAAACTGGAACTAGAACTGCCATATGACCCAGCAATCCCACTGCTGGGCATACACACGAGGAAACCAGATCTGAAAGAGACACGTGCACCCCAATGTTCATCGCAACACTGTTTATATTGCCAGGACATGGAAGCAACCTAGATGCCCATCAGCAGATGAATGGATAAGGAAGCTGTGGTGCATATACACCATGGAATATTACTCAGCCGTTAAAAAGAATTCATTTGAACCAGTTCTAATGAGATGGATGAAACTGGAGCCCATTATACAGAGTGAAGGAAGCCAGAAAGATAAAAAACATTACAGCATACTAACACATATATATGGAATGTAGAAAGATGGTAACGACAACCCTATATGCAAAACAGAAAAAGAGACACAGAAGTACAGAACAGACTTTTGAACTCTGTGGGAGAAGGTGAGGGTGGGATGTTGCAAAAGAACAGCATGTATA